>NC_069693.1:2031428-2356660 GCF_023699985.2 Odocoileus virginianus
GGAGCCTGGCGGGCTACAGTCCATGGGGTCGCAAGAGTCGGACACGACTGAGCGACTAACAACCTGGAGGAGGCAGCAGTCATTTCTCTACAACTTCTGGGCACTTGTCAGAGCCCAGTAGCTTTCAAGACCGGGAATACATAAGTGGCAAGGCGGCTCCACAAACCAGAGCAGACGGCCGCGGGGACACATCCGGCGTGCCTGCCGAAACCGCCTCAGTGCTAGAAAATGAGCGGTACCGTCACTGGCGTCCACGCACCTGGGTCCGGTGGGTCGGCACCGCCATGACGGGAGCTGCGGTCCAGGCCGCCTGGGAGAGGCGAGCCCGGGGCGGCCCGCTGCCCCTCGCCTTCGCCCGCCTGGGCTGGGCGACCTCGGCTGACCGCCGCCCTCCGCGAACAAGCCGCCCCAGAGCCGGGCGCCGCCCTCGTGAACGCGGAGACCGGGGGCGCTGCTGAGGCCCGCACAGGCCGCGGACCGGCGGGTGACCAGGGCACGCCACCGCCTAGGGACTCACGACCCGTTCAAAGGCACGAAGGGGATCCGCACCCCTCTGCGCGGGCCCCAAGAAAGGCCTGGGGAGCCGCGCTGGCCCAGGTCTCCGCCCGTCGAATCCTGCCGGGAGCGAACCCTGTAGGCAAATGGCGTCCGCAGAGAGAAACCGGAAGTCCCGCCCACGCCTCAGGAAACGCCCCCTACGTCATTGGCCAGCGCCCGCCTCAGGCGCACAGCCTCTGGGTGAGGTAGTCTCCGCTAGATCCGCGAAGGCGAGGAGCAGGGTAACCAGCGGGGTGTTTCTCCCTACAAAAAGCTGAGGCCGGCCTAGACGTGCTTCTTCATACTGGATTCAAGTCGGGTGGACAAGGTGCCGGTGGCGAGAGAGTCTGTGCAGTGACCCAGGGAAACTGAGGCTAGGAGTGCTGGGACATTCGCCCCTGGTGGGGCCAAATGCAAAGGGTGTGGGGCTGTGACCTGGGCTTGCAGCTGGCTGAGTGGTTTTCCTTACCCCGCTGCTCCTTCCTGGATCCTCTCTCTCTCTCTTTCTCTCTCTCTCTTTTTTTTTTTTTTTTTGTTACCCGGCGAGACTTCTGGGCTCTTAGTTTCCCGACCGGGGATGGAACCCGCATCCCTGCAGTGGAAACTCGGGGTCCTAATTGAGGTAGGAACTAGATGGGCTTCAGGTTAGACGTTTACAACTAGCCTCCTGTTTGCAGTTCCAGAGACAAGATGTGGGTGGACTCCAGGCAAGGCATTTCAAATCAACCCCCTGTTTGCCCTTCAACATGGAAGTAACAGAAACGGTAAATAGCGAGTCTTCGTTTCTTGTACACTGTGTTCAGTTCTGTGCGACTCTGCGACCCCATGGACTGTAGCCCGGCAGGCTTGTGTGTCCCTGGGATTTTCCCAAACAGGAATACTGGAGTGGGTTGCAGGACTGAGCCCTTGTCTCTGGCGTCTCCAGCATGGCAGGCGGATTCTTTACCACCTGGGAAGCTCTTGTAAATGCCTTAAGATAATAGTCATGGCAAAGACAAAGGGGTAAAACCCTGTTTGGGTAAAGTATCCTCCTTTTTTGGGACAAACAAGACACACTGCACATGAGCAGAAAGGCTCCTTGGGGTTAAAAGTCAGGGGATAACACCAGGCCATAATGAATCTCCTTCCAGAAGCCTTCACTTCAAGATCCATCTTGGCTGAGGTGTGTGTGTGTGCGTGCACCCAGGGGAGGGTCTTAGCCAGGAATGGGGTACAAAGTGAGATGATTGGCCAGAGGGAAGACAAAGACCCAGAAAGCTGCCCTCCTTGTAAAGGATTTAAACTTCCCAAAGTCATGACTCTTAAGTTTGCCCATGCACCTTTCTGCATGTATTTTTCAATAAACTTTTTACTTTACACTTTACTTTCTGCCTCCTTGCCTGAATTCATTCTTGACTAGGCAGGCAAGGACTGCGGACTCAAGCCCTAACTACTGGCCCCTGTGGTCCAGTGGTTAGGACTCCTGGTCCGGACAACTAAGACCTTGCTTCCAGCTACTGTTCACTGCCACTTACTAGTGTGTGCGTCCAAAATCATAACCACTGGACCACCAGCGAATTCCCAAGAGCCTCTTCTGGAAACCTAGCAGGACCGTGTGGAGCCTTCACCACCACCACACCTCTGTGTGTCCCTACTTCTCGTTTGTGGCAACAGCTTTGGTTGACTTGGCCTCCCTGATTTCCAAACAGGTGGGCTCCAACAGTTAATCATTTTAGGAGGCAACAATTTGAACAAAGAAGAGGCAGTCAAACAGAGAAGGAGAAAATAACTTAAGCAATACGTCAATCTGTAGGACGGGGTCATAAGAGCTTAGCTCTCCTCAAGGAAGACAGTTAACAATGTCTGAAACACTTTTTAAGTTGTTTTTTTAATAGAAACCAAATTCCCACCAGGTGGAAACTGCTGACCTCAAACACATAGACCACAGACTGCTTGGAATCAGAAGATTGATGGTGAGATTCCTGAACACCACCCTGCTACCTCAGCACCAAACAATCAGAAAATTCTCCATGAGCTGATCATGCATCCTGGGACCCTCTCCCCTAACACTGTCTTTAAAAACCCTTGCCTGGGGACTTCCCTGGTGGTCCAGGGGTTAGGAATCTGCCTGCCAGTGCAGTGGACATGGGGTCGATCCCCTGGTCCGAGAACTAAGATCCCACATGCTGCAGGGCAACTAAGCCCATGCACCACAACTAGTGAAGCCCTCATGCTCTGGAGCCTGTGGTCAGCACCGACAGAAGCCGCCACAGCTAAGAGCGGCCTGCAGTCTCTGCGACTGGAGAAAGCCTGAGTGCAGCAATGAAGAGCCTGTGTGCCCTGAGACCCAGTGCGGCCAAATGCTAATTAGTTAATTATAAGTAAATGTGCTTTTAAAAAATAAAAACCCTCGCCTGAAGTCTTCAAGGTGTTCAGGTCTTTTGAGTGTGAGCTCCCCATTCTCCTTGGTTTTCACCCTGAGATAAACGCTGTGCTTTCACCACAACCCAGTGTCAGGTTGGCTTTGCTGTGCATGGAGTGAGTGAACCCGAGTTTGGCTTGGTAGCATTCTAGGGGAACAGATTTTTTTAAAGTAGCTTAAAAATTACCTTGAGAAGGAAACCAGAAGTCCCATCTTGACGCACTGCACACATGCCCTACTGCACTTCCCTGAGTCTTCCACCCTGAGTCTCCTTCATGTATGGTTGACCTAGATCACCTGAAGAATGGGTTTTCCATCCCCTGAAATGGGGAAGCCACATGTCGAAGAGACCTGGAGGGAAAATGAAGACTCCAGGGTTTTTTTGTTTTGTTTTTTTTCTTGGCTTCCCTGGGTCTTTGTTGCTGTGCGGGGTTTTTCTCTAGTTCTGGCGAGTGGGGGCTACTCTCTACTTGTAGTATGAGAGCTTCTCGTTGCAGTGGCTCCTCTTATTGTGGAGCACAGGCTCTCGGGCACACGGGCTTCAGTCGCTGCAGCCCGCGGACTCAATAGCTGCAGCTCCCGGGCTCTAGAGTGCAGCCTCAATCATTGTGGCTCATGGGCTTAGTTGCTTCGCAGCATATGGGATCTTCCCAGATCAGGGGTTGAACCCATGTCTCCTGCATTGGCAGGTGGATTCTTTACCACTGACTAACCAGGGAAGACGAAGACTCCAGTTTTAACAGGATCAATTTGAAACTTTTATGAGACCACAAAGTATGTGTGTCACTTAGGCATTTCAACCTATGATTGAACATTGAGAGTTCAAGCCTGCATATATAAATTTCAAAGTTGTTAGCTTACACTATCATTTCAAGTCATGGTTAGATGAGACTGTCAAGGGAATGAGTGAAGACAGAAGAAGAAAATGATCAGAGTGTGAATACTAGACCTAAGCAATTGATGACAGGAAACTAACAAGCTCACGTCAGAGCTTCCACTGTCCACCAAGAGGTGAATTAAGCAATCTGAGAAGTCACCATTGCTAATTTTCCCCCCATAAATGTGGAGCTGAAAGAATAAAGTGCATTTTTCATGACTTGAGGGTACATACAGATTGAGAAATGGAATTAGAGAGTGCATAAAATGCCCCAAAGGATTTAATTTTTTTTTTTTTTTTAAGAAGAGAGAAGTGGAAGCAGTGACAGGTTTTATTTTCTTGGGCTCCAAAATCACTGTAGATGGTGACTGCCGCCATGAAATTCAAACGCACTTGCTCCTTGGGAGGAAAGCGATGACAAACCCAGACAGTGCATTAAAAAATAGAGACAGCACTTTGCCGACAAAGGTCCATATAGTCACAGCTATGGTTTTTCCAGTAGTCATGAACAGATGTGAGAGTTGGACTACAAAGAGAGCTGAGTGTGAAATAGTTGATGCTCTTGAATTGTGGTGCTGGAGAAGAATCTTGAGAGTCTCTTGAACAGCAAGGAGATCAAACCAGTCAATCCAAAAGGAAATCAACCTTGAATATTCATTGGAAGGACTGATGCTGAAGCTGCAGCTGCAATACTTTGGCCACCTGATACAAAGAGCTGACTCAATGGAAAAGATTGTGATGCTGGGAAAGATGGAGGGCAAGAGGAGAAGTGGGTGGCAGAGAATGAAGTGGTTAGATAACATCACTGACTCAATGGACAGGAGTTTGAACAAACTCAGAGATAGTGAAGGACAGGGAGGCGTGGCATGCTGCAGTCCATGGGATTGCAGAGAGTCAAACACAACTTAGCAACTGAACAACATAAGAGATTTATTTCAAGGCATTGGGTTATGCAGTTGTGGGGCCTGGCAGGTCCAAAATCCATTGGGTAGAGAACAGATTGGAAACTGCAGTTGGAACTAATGCTGCAGGCTTGAAGCTGAATTTTTTCCTCAGGGAAACCTTACTTTTCCTCTCAAGGCCTTACAGCTGATTAGATAAGGAAGACTCAATCAAAATAAAATCCTTTGCTTAAAAGATTGGATAATCAGTTGACTAACTGATTGCAGATAATGAGCACATCAACAAAATACCTTCCAGCAACACCTAGATTAGTATTAGATCCAATAACTGAGTAGCATAACCCAGGCCAGTTTACACATAAAACAAGCAATCATATCCCACCCCTTCTCAATTTGGCACTCACACATATTACCTAAGACCATACTTAAATCCCCAAAGAAAACAAACTTCTGCCTAACCAGATCAAATCTGGTATTGATCCATTGTTTGATAGTTGATATTACATATGATAGATAGCATCGCTGGCTCAATGAACATGAATTTGAGAGAACTCTGGGAGAGAGTGGGGGACAGGGGAGCCTGGCGTGCTGCAGTCCATGGGGTCACAAAGAGCCAGACACGACTTAGCAGCTGAACAGCAACAGCCGCAGCACTGCATATGATGGATTATATATGATGCATGTGACATGAGCCATATGTATCTGTTGATTTGATGTTACATTCCCTGATATTGGAAATTTCCCTCTGGCTGTGTGAGATAATGTTTTTTTCTTCCTCCCTCAAAAAAATGCAAACAAACATTTAAGAAGAAAGAGACAGTAAGTGTAATGTTCTCGAATGGTTTAGGCAAATATAAATTGATGGATAATGGGAGGGAAAGAGAGAATGAGAATGCTCAGCAATGTGAGAGAATGTTTGTGGATAAATCTATGTTAAGACTCTAGGGAGTTTCTCTGTGCTATTCTTAAAAATGGCCTGGACTTCACTGATAGTTCAATGGTTAAGAATCTGCCTGCCAACTCGGGAACATGGGTTCAATCCCTTGTCTGGGAAGATCCCACATGCTGCGGGTCAACTAAGCCCGTACGCCACGGCTACTGAACCTGTGCGCTCTGGAGCCTGTACGCCACAATAACAGAAGCCCATGTACTGCAATGGAGGCTAGCCCCCCGCTACCCGCAACAGGAGAAAACCACACGCAGCAAGGAAGACCCAATGTGGTCAAAAATAAAATAATTTTAAAAATTTCCTGTAATTTTTAAATCATCACACACACAAATATATCTATATCTATATAGATATATGTATGTATATAACCAGTGTGGGCCTCAAAATCCTTGCCTCTTGGTGTTCTAGCCTTTGTACAACCTCTCTCCTCAATTTGGGGCCATATCTATAACTTGCTTCTAGACATACAGAATACACCAAAGGTGGTGGGATATATGTGATTATGTGTACAGGGTTAGACCTATCTTTCTGGATTCGCTCTCTCCTTTGCAGGCTTGATGAAGCAAGTGACCATGTTGGCAGGCTCACAAGATAAGAAACCACAGGCAGTTTGTAGAAGCTGAGGGTGACCTTCACCAACAGACAACAAGAAGCTAAGGCCTTCAGTCCTACAACCACAAGAAAATAAATTCTAGCCATAACCCAAATGAGTTTTGAAGTGTCTTGTTTCTCAATCCAGTCTCAATCCATTGAGACTTTGGTCCTCACTGACAACTTGAGCACAATCTTATAAGACCTTGAAGCAGACAACTCAGCTAAGGTGTGACCAAACTCCTGGTCCACTAAAAGTGTGGATTGTTTTAAGTGCGTTGTTTTAAGCCACACATGTATGAAAGTGTTTACACAGAAGCAGAAAAGTAATATACAATGGAAGTAATATACAACATAAGAGGATGCCTCCTATACAAAAAATCTGACTGCATTGGCCCCATGGTCTTAAAAGTCCTCATAGTCTTTTACTGCTTTCTGTTTTATTCCACCTCAGTTTCCTGCTCCACGCGCTGGCTTGATTCACACTTGCTTTAAATCCTATGCCAAGGGGACTTCCAATGCAGGGGAAGCGGGTTTCGTCACTGCTGGGGGATCGAGGAGCCACATACCGCAGGGCAGCTAAGACCCTTGCCACAGCTAGAGGAGCCTGCAAGGCAACACAGAGCCCACACAGCCAAAAAAACAGGAAAGAAAGAAAAACATCGGACATTTCTTAGAACACATGAACCTGAAATTCATTCTAGCCAGTTTCTTTCACATTTAAAAAATATTTAATTTTAAGCACTGACCTTTTAAGTCAATTAAATAGAGCTCTTCTCTAAGTTTAATTTTGATAACCTTATCTAGAGGTGGAGACTTTTATCAAAGGTATCATGTGTACACAGACATATAAACAGGCAAAAGAAGAGATCTCATGGCTTTGACACTTGGGTGTGAATCAGGTATTACAATGTAAACTCACTAGTTTATAAAGAACAGTTGGAATAAGTTAAATCTGCTTGCTCAGATGACTAAAGCTTTCTTATTTGTGGGAAAGACTTTAAAGATCTGTATCTATCCTTGACAAACCCTAGAAGAGGCTTAAAGAGGTGATGAGGGCTTTGTTGGTGGCTCAGTGGTAAAAAATTCACCTGCCAATGCAGGAGACACAGGTTTGATCCCTGATCTGGGAAGATCCCATATGCTGCGGAGCTACTAAGCCCGTGAGCCACCGCTCCTGAGCCTGTGCTCTGGAGTCCACATGCCTCTCCACACGCTGCTGCAGCCTGCATGCCTGGAGCCTGTGCTCTGTAAGAAGCCTGAACACAGCTAGGGAGTAGCCCCCACTCATGGCAACTAGAGAAAAGCCCTCCCAGCAACAAAGACTCAGTGCAGCCAAAAATAAATAAACACACAGAATTCGGTCTTTTTTTTTTTTTTTTTTAATGAGGCAATGAATTAGATTTTGGGTTAGGGAGACTTTCCAGCAAGTCTTCCCAGTCTTTCAATTTAGGGTAACTCAGGTACCTCTTCTTGAAACTAAGGTTCAAGGATAATCTACTCCTCCAGAGAGGACTTCAGCACCACCCAACATAACTTAGGTTCATCAGCCAATAAAGGGAGATCTGAGAACCAGGAAAGAATTCCTGGCTATTGTAAACAGTGCAGCTATGAACTGAGGAGATAAAGGGTATGGAGTGGACACACCACCACAACTTTATAGACGTGGCTGAACAGAGTAATAATACCTCTGTGTGCATTCAGTTTCTGTAAGCAAGGACATCCCAACTGTTGTAAGAACACCGGAAAAGGGGAATTCCCTGGAGGTCCAGTGGTTCGAACTCGGTGCATTCACTGCCAGGCCTCGGTTAAATCCCTGGTCAGGGACGTATTTTAGATTCTATGACAACAGATAGCTCATTATGGGAACCTAGATAGATTATGCTAAAGAGACAACATGATGTCTGACCACAGCAGAAAGACCACACATGTAATCAGAATCTTGGGGTTTTGAACCACGAGTGATCAGCGGGCGCTCTGGAGCGGGAAAGAAGGCTGGACACTGAGTCCCATGTTCAATGACTCAAGTCAGTCATGCTTCTGTAACGAAGGTCAATAAATCTACATACCTGGGCTCTGGTGCATGTATTTTTTGAATTATGACTTTCTCTGTGTATATGCCCAGGAATGGGATTGCTGGGTCATAAGGCAACTTAATTTCATGGTGACTGCAGCCATGAAATTAAAAGACTGTTGGACCTTGGAAGAGAGGCTATGACAAACTTAGACACGGTCTTCAAAAGCAAAGACATCTCTTTGCTGACACAGGTCTGTATCGTCAAAGCTACGGTTTTTCCAGTAGTCATGCATGAATGTGAGAGGTAGACCATAAAGACGGCTGAGTGCCAAAGAATTGATGCTTTCCAACTGTGTTGCCGGAGGAGACTCTTGAGAATCCCTTGGACTGAAAGGAGATCAAACCAGTCAATCCTGAAGGAAATCAACTGAATATTCACTGGAAGCACTGATGATAAAGCTGACGTTCCAATGCTGTGGCCGCTCACTGGAAAAGACCCTGATGCTGGGAAAGATCGAGAGCAGGAGGAGAAGGGGGGCGACAAAGGACGAGACAGTTGGATGGAGACAGCTGGATGGCATCATTGACTCATGGATGTGAGCTTGAGCCAACTCCGGGAGACGGTGATGGACAGGGAAGCCTGGTGTGCTATAGTCCATGGGGTCACAGGGAGTCAGACACGACTGAGTGACCGAGCAACAACTATGGTAGCTATATTTTTAGTTTTTTTAAGGAACCTCCGCACTGTTTTCCACGGTGGCTGTGCCAATTCACAGTCCCACCAACAGTGTAGGAGGGTTCCCCAAGGTGCCACTTATAGCATTGTTCTTCCTCAGTGGTGTCACCTGACCCTCCGACTCCTCCTGAGTCACACAAACATATGTGGGTAATAAAAATTTCTCTGTTTTGCACTACTGTGGATGACAACTATAAAAAATTAAAAGAACTTGTCAGCTTCCCTCAGAACTGACCAATGACCTTGAGAAGAAATTGCAAAGGAGAGCTCCTTATAGTCACGGCACATGTGCCCGGGATGCATAACTCCTGACAGTACCAGATAGGATCCTGCTTTTATTTACAGTTGTTTTATTTTTTGGCCACACCCAGTGGCATGTGGGATCTTAGTTCCCTGATCAGGGTTGGAACCCATGCCCTCTGCACTGCACGGTGAGGTCTTAACCACTGGACCTCCAGGGAAGTCCCTATCTACAATTCTTACATTCTGAAAATGTGGACTTTCTGCAATTAATTTTTATTTTTTAAGTACTGCATTCAAATATCATTTGTCTTGATCACAGAACTTTTAGCATCCGCCCCTTAAATATTGCTCCCTAGAAATGAGAGCCTCCTTCGCCTCACCCTAATCCTGCTGCTTGATTTCCCTAGTGGCTCAGCTGGCAAAGCGTCTGCCTAGAATGTTGGGAGAGAGACCTGGCTTCCATCCCTGGGCCGGGAAGATCCTCTGGAGGAGGAAAGAGCAACCGACTCCAGTACTCTTGCCTGGAAAATCCCATGGACAGAGGAGCCTGGTAGGTTACAGCCCATGGGGTCACAAAGAGTCGGACACAACTTAGCTACTTCACCTCACTTCAATCCTGCTGCTAGTAATTAATTAAATAAGAAAAGGCCACCACTTCAAAAGGTAATGAAGAATATGAAAGAGCAATTTCAAAAAGAGTAATGTGTACATAACAAACATTGGGGAGAAAAAAGATGCGTAAGTCCAATGCGACTCAAAAATGCACTCGTTCAGGTGCAGATGTTGGTATAAATCATTCAATCTCAGGGGACTTCCCTAGTGGTCCAGTGGTTAAAACTCCTTGCTTCAAATGCAGGGGGCGTGGGTCTGACTCCTGGTTGGGCAACTAAGATCCCACATGCCAAGGGGCCCAAAAATAAAAATAAGTAAATAAATAATTCATTCAAAGGAAGAAAAGATCCTATCTAGTCCTTGCTGGATTAGACGGGTTTATACTTAAGTAAGTGGGCGGGGCCAAACAGACTGCTCATAAAAAAGCCAACCTAGCCAGTGCTGCTTACCTGCCTTCTTCTGGAACCAGACTTTGGAGCTCTCTTTCAGATGGCTCAAGACAGTCCTTCAGACAGTAAGTTCCTTACACTTCAGACTGCTGTGCTCATTTCCTTGGTTAGTGGGGAAAGGAAGGGGAATTGGACTGAAAACATACGAGCTTGTGAGAAGGTATGGGAGTCCCATTTTTCAAGCGTTTAAATAACTGTGCTAGGTAAGAGAAAATTGATTCCTCATGTAATATGAAAGCATGCTGTTTTCTCTGCATCTGAGCATTGGGAATTTCAAAAAGATGGAGGCACGCAAGAACCAGACAATCGAGGAGGAGGGTGAAAACAGCTGAACAATAAATACAAAGTGTTGTTTTGAGAAGGGAGATGGGAGGGGGAAATTGATGGGAAGAAGGAAGAGGAACTATGTGCTGTGCTGTGCTAAGTTGCTTCAGTCGTGTCCGACTATTTGCAACCACCTGGGCTGTAGCCCGCCAGGCTCCTCTGTCCATGGGATTCTCCAGGCAAGAGTACTGGAGCGGGTTGCCATTTCCTTCTCCAGGGGGTCTTCCCTACCCAGGGATGGAACCCGCGTCTCTTATTGGCAGCTGGGTTCTTTACCAGTAGCGCCACCTGGGAAACCCAAAGAAACGATGGGGGTCATCAAAAAGTCCTGAGACCAGAAAGGTTTTGGAATCGAAGTAGCTTTCAGATTTCTCTCTCCAGACTGAACTTGGTCTCCTGAACTTCAGCATCTAACTGCCTGCTCGTCTGTAATAGGTATCTCAAAAGCAACATGTCCCAAATGGAACTCCTTATGTTCAGACCCCAATTCTTCCTCCTGTTCTCCTTGCTCACCAAATAGCAATTGTTGGTGCCCCAAACCTAAGCATTCTTGACCTTGTCTTTCTCTCATAGGGCTTCCCTGGAGGCTCAGATGGTAAGGAATCTGCCTGCAATGCAGGAGACCTGAGTTTGATCCCTGGGTAGGGAAGATCCCCTGGAGGGAGGGATGGCTACCCACTCCAGTGTTCTTGCCTGGGGAATTCATAAGCTACACCTAACCAGGCTGAGAATTCTGTTGGCTTTAACAACACACTTAAACATAAACCATCGTTGCTGGATTGTGGCAAGAATTGGTCTCTTTGCTCCCATCCTGGCCCTGATTCAATCTATTCTCAACTCTGTAGCCTGTGTGATCTTGTCAAACTGTTTGATCAACTCTACTCCCTATCGGCCAGCCAAGAGTGTCCCACTCTGCGACCCCATGTCTGTAGCCTGCCAGCCTCCTCTGTCCATGGGATTTCCCAGGCAAGAACACTGGAGTGGGTTGCCATTTCTTTTTCTATGGGATCTTCCTGACCCAGGGATTGCACCTGTGTCTACCTGGGAAGCCCCACCATACTAAGAGTCAAAGGCACATGGCCTGAAGAGGTCCCATATAATCTGCCCACTTGGAGGTCTAAGACCTCATCTGCTTCTGATTCATTTTCTCTCCTCCTGCTCTACCTAGCTTATTTCTCCATTTTTTCCCCTCATTACTTTGCCTTATGTGTAAAATTCCATTACGGGAATATACCAGATTTTACTTATCCATTCTCCTAGCAATGGGTGCTTGCTTCAGCTGCTTCAGCTATTACTACAAAACAGCATTCTGGAAAATGTCATGGAGATGTATTTGGGGTTAGAATTATAAATTATTCTTTGTAATCCATTACAAAGAAATGGATTTGGGGTTAAAACTACCTACTGTTGTTGTTTAGTCACTCAATTGTGTCCGACTCTGTGACCCCATGGACTTGTAGTCCACCAGGCTCCTCTGTCTGTGGAATTTTCCAGGCAAGAAATACTGGAGAGGGTTGCCATTTCCCTCTCCACGGGATCTTCTTGACCCTGGGATGAAGCCCTTGTCTCTTGCGTCTCCTGCACTGGCAGGCGTGTTCTTTACCACTAGCGCCACCTGGGAGACCAGTGTGGAGGCTCCTTAAAAAACAAAAATAGAACTACCATGTGATCCAGCATGTTCTTTTCTGTGAGGTATCAACCAAAGCAACTCAGAATCTCTTAAGTTTCCTCTTTGCATGAGTCCAGTTCCAAACGAACCTGTAGCATTCACAGTAACTTTTCTTCTATCTTATTTAGTTTACCAAGCCTAATTCATTCATGCTCCAAAATGAAAGCTCAGGTTTTCCAGATTTGGCTATTTTAATGAGCTGTATCATGTCTAAAATCATGCAACATGGCATGTATTCCCTATTTGAAGACACCACTGAATGTATGAATTGTGTTTTAAAAGATATTTGTAGAGGGATTTCCCTGGTGGTCCAGCAGGTAAGAATCTGTGCTTCCATTGCATGGGGTATGGGTTCAAGCACTGGTCGGGGAACTAAGATCCTGCATGCTATGCAGTGAGGCCAAAAAAAAAAAAAAAGGAAACTGCCCCTATTTGTTGAGGGCAATGAACTTCAAAATGAGTCAGTTTGTACCTAGGAATTCTAACCAGAAAACCTGAAAGGAGCTCAACAATACCTGTCACAGGTGCTCTTTATGAGTTCAAATGTCCATCATTGTCATAACATCACCCGCATCTTCCTGACTTACATTGTTCTTGATCATATAGGATCGGGACACATCACTTTTTCATGTTGTTTTTTTTTAAACAGAAGACATTGTGTCCCTAGTCATGGCCTTCAGGTCAACTAAGGAAGCTTCAAGAATCACCACCCTTGTGTGCTCAAGTGTTCTGGGTTCTGGTGGATTCAAAATGAAAGGAGGAAATGAGAGGCAAGCGCCAAGCTGAAGCGTGAATACATGCAATGGCCAATTTAATGCTTCTCTCCTCCGATTTATTGGTCTCTCTTTCCCCAGAGACCATGGTGACAAAGTGTAGGCGCAGCCGTACCTCGTTCACAGAAGAGCAGTTGAAGATCCTCGTCCAGGCGTTCAGCCAAAACCCTTACCCCGGCTATACTGCCAAACAGAGACTTGCCGTGGAAATCAACACTGAAGAGTCTAGGATCCAGGTACATTCCAAGTTCCAGATCTCCAGGACGAGAAGCAGAAACTTGGGGTGGGAACGGGGGGGTGGGGTGGTGGGGACTTATCTGGTGGCCCGGTAGCTAAATGGGCCCTGAGCTAGATGTTGCGAGACATAGCTACAGGTGTTTGTGTCGACTTAAAAGACAGTCACAACCTAAAAGTTGAGAGTTAGGATTTTACTCAGTGGAAATTTTTAGGACTTCAAGCCCGAAAGGCAGCATCTCAAGTAACCCTGAGAGAACTGCTCCAAGGAGGCGATAGGGGAAGAGGGAGGAGCCAGGTTATATGTGTGCTGGGTCACGTCCGACTCTGAGAATACTGGAGTGGGTTGCCATTTCCTTCTCCAGGGCATCTTCCTGACCCAGGGATTGAACCCACAACTCTTGCGTCTCCTGCGTGGGCCTGTGGATTCGTTACCAGTAGCAACCCCTAGGAAGCCCCATGTTGCAACAAAGGGCGAGTAGTCTGAACATCCAAAGGATTTTTGTGATTTAAAAAAAAAACCAGATATCCCAAGTGAAGGAATTTAGCGCTTTTCTATGTATGAGAAGGCGCAAGAGTCTGGGCTCACTGAAATCATCCTTTTCATGCGCACCTCAGCTGTGTGGCCGGTATCCTGTGTTTTTCCACATCCTGAGCTCCCTTGGGGTTCATCCTAAGGATCGGCTGCAATCTGATGGCTGTTAGATTCCAGGTATTTTCTCCTTTCTGAGTGCCCTGGAGGGCTGGAATCGCCGATGAATGTGACATCCTTGTTTACTGATATGGCAGGAGATACTCCATTTGCATAATTTTTTGAGAGTGCACACCTCAAAATTCGAGGAGAGTGAAAATCTTCCCCCACACAAATTTCAGTAATCGCAAAAGTTATTAACTGAAATTGGTACAATGTTTCTGGAGGACAATCTGTCAATATGCGTTAAACCTGAATGTTCATGATATTTGACAGCATATCATTTTAAGGATTTTGGGTTTTTTTTTGCCAGGAAGATAATTTAGGATGTTTGCAATAATGTAATTGCGAGAATATTCATAGCATTTTGTGCTTCTTCTTTTTTGATTAAGTTTTTGGCCATGCTGCCTGGCACGCGGGATCTTGGTTCCTCAATCAGGGATCAAACCTAAGCCCCCTGCAGTGGAAGTGCACAGTCTTAACCACTGGATCACCAGGCAAGTCTCAGCCTTTTGTGCTTCTAATAGAGAGCTGTTGGGGAGAAACCTCTATTCAACAATAAGGAGGGACTTCCCTGGTGGTCCAGTGGATAGGCATCCACGTTCCCAGGGCAGGGGCCCTGGGTTTGATCTCCGGTCAGGGATCTAGATTCCATGTGCCACAGCTAAAGATCTCATGTGCCACAACTAAGACCTGGCACAGTCAAGTAAATAAAAAATAAAATATAAAAAAAAGAAAGGGGAGTGGGAACCATTCACTGAGCACGTATCATGTGCCCCTGTGATAAGGGCACTGAGTGGAGTGCTTTGCTTGACCCTCAGAGTGAACTCCCGAGAATGTTGCTCATAACCTCCCTTCACGAATGTGGACACTAAGAGTGAAGGAGCTCCCAGGAGTGGGCAAGAAATGTGCAGATACACCTTCAGGAAAGAGGAATGGTGTGGTGGCTGCAAGACACACTTATTCCAGGGTGTGGAAGCCAAGTAGGTCATCATCGGTGGCGTGGTCGCAGATACAGGCCAGCGCCTGACGGCACGGTGAGATGCCCGAGGAATGATGGATGATGTGATGGTTGCCTTCTCCTGTCAATGAATCCTAGCAGACCAGGGAATGGCAGACTGGTGCTTTCGTGCTCAGCTGTGGCTGACTCTTTGCGGCCCCGTGGGTTATAGCCCTCCAGGCTCCCCTCTCTATGGGATTTCTCAAGCAAGAACACTGGAGTGGGGTGCCATTCCCTTCTCTAGGGGATCTTCCCAACCCAGGGATGGAACCCGTGTCTCCTGGATTGGCAGGTAGATGCTTTATCACTGCACCACCTGGGAAGCCCAGGCGTGCAGTGCAGATTCATGCTTGACAGAGATCTTACAAGCAGAATAATTACAGCACCCATTTATGAACTTAAAAAGACTATTCGGGGGACTTCCCTGGTGGTGCAGAGGTTAAGACATTGCCTTCCAGAGAAGGCCGTGGCTGCCCCCACAACCACCTCAGCACAGGAGGAGCCAGAGCCAGAGCCTAAGAAGGAGACTGAAAGTGAGGCTGAAGATAACCTTGATGACTTAGAAAAGCACCTGCGTGAAAAGGCCCTGAGATCAATGCGGAAGGCTCAAGTGTCCCCACAGTCCTAGATGGAAATGTTTGTTATGATGTAAATTTTATTTGGTTTGTACGCAATTCAATTTCAAAATTGCTAAAATGTGTTTAAGCTTTAGACTATAACATTTGTTGTAATAATTGCTAGGTTGAAGTTCACCATGTAAAAAAAAAGGGCTTGGATTTACATTGCAAAAGGTGTCCACAGTGTATTAGTGACATTCTTTCATTGACAGCTGACATAAATTCGTTTAGACTGAAATATTTTAAGCCAAAAAAGAAAAATCCCCCTTTTAAAAAAGGGGGTTTAAATATCGTTGGCATTCTTATGGTTCCTTTAAATGCCCCTGGCTATTCCCAGAGGTTTCTCTTTCTACTTTTTCTTTCCTTTTTCATTTTTCTCATTTGAGTCTTAGCACCCATTTAAGTTATGATGCTTTCAACCTTGATGGTTTGCAAGCTTGCCCAGAAATAAGACCACTGTTGGACTACCACAAAAGTATGAATGAATATTTTAATGCCACAATCTTTCCTGTTGCCTGTGGAGTCGCTGCTGAAATGAATCAGGATTCGAGCTCTAAGATGAGACAGAAAATGAAAGCATGTTGTCTGCCAGGACACTGTGGGTTTATATAGATGTGTAACAAGTTGATTTGGAACACTGGAATTTCATTCTTTTCTCTTTTTTGGTAAAGGCAATTAACAAGCTCCAGGAAGGATCCTTCAGTTACATAAAATTTTGTTTTATGAAATGTCATGGCTCCATTCATAATTTTGTCTTGTTCCAGTCGGTATATACAACTTTCAGAGCTCTTGTATTTGGAAAGCTGGAAGGGCCCAGACTTTGAAATAGTGTCTTGTTTTCACTGTTTTTGTTTTGTTTTTGTTTCTTTTTTTTTAAACCAAAGCTATATAAAGCTTGTGGATTAAACAGAATAAATTTCTAAATTAAAAAAAAAAAAAAGACATTGCCTTCCAATGAAGAGGTGTAGTTTTAACCCCTCATCAGGGAGCTAGGATCCCACATGCCTCATGGCCAAAAAACCAGAAGGTAAACAACAGATGCAATATCGTAACAAATTCTATAAAGACTTTATAAAAAATCTTTTAAAAAAGAGATTATTATAGCAAATTGTGTTGGGACCAGGTCATGAAGATGCTGAATGCCAAGCCTTGATCTAAGGCTTAGTTGAATGTGATAGGATCAGTGATAATCCTGAGTTTAGGGTTCATAGGAATCACTGCCTACCCCTCTTTGGGGGGCCATGTCATGGCAGGATGTTAGTTCCCTGACCAGGGGTTGAACTCATGCCACCGGCAGTGGAAGCAGAGAGTCCTAGCCACTGGACTGCCGGGGAAGTCCCAGAATCATTCCCCTTGGAGAAGGGCAGCAACGGGGCTGAGATGAAATAAACATGTTTAATTCTCTCGTTTTCTTTTCCTCTCTTAGATATGGTTTCAGAATCGAAGAGCAAGGCATGGATTCCTGGAGAGACCCAAGAAGAACTTAGACCACACCTCCCCCAAAGAGAAGATTCCAGGTAAACAGCCTGCTCCAGCCCTGCTCCCCACCGAGCCTCCTGGGATGCAAATGCCTCTTGAGAGTGGCGCCACCTGAAAGAAACCATCTCTTCCTCTCTCCACCTTATAAGAGGAGAGTGGGAGATGAATGTTTCCTCCTTCAGGGTTTCCTGATCAGGGCATCCCAGGAGCAAAGGGTTCAACGTGGCTCCTAGAAATTTCCCCCACAAGGTCCAGATATTCTGAGTCTTAGCTTTTTTTGTGCTGGAGCCTAGCAATTCAGCCAAATATTACTGCTTCTCACAAGAGACATGGGTTCTATCCCTGGGTTGCGACAATCCCCTGGAGGAGGAAATGGAAACCCACTCCGGTATTCTTACCTGGGAAATCCCATGGACAGAAAAGCCTGGCGCCCTACAGTCCATGGGTCACAAAGAGTAGGATGCTACTGAGCACACACTCTTTTAGAACCTTCCACCTGAATAACCTTCTCAAGGAGTGGCAACAGATTCCAAGTTAGACGGTGAGATGTTTGGGTTCCTCATTCGAATATGTAAGCTGATCCCAAATGTTTCTCTACCTTCACTCCTACCCCTACTCCAGATGGAAGAGACAGACGATGTCGTACCAGCTACAGTTCCTCTCAGTTACAAACTCTCAAGAACGCATTCACAGAAAACCCTTACCCTGGGATTGACTCCAGAGAGCAACTTGCTGAAAAAATTGGGGTTCCAGAGTCAAGAGTCCAGGTAGTCAAAAAGGGACTTGACATTGTTATTAAGAAAAACAAACCAATAGCATAATATGTTGTAAATGAAAAAAAGATAAGCAGGACAGATGAAAAATGTGATTTCTGGCTTGACTGGCGCTTCCCCAGTGGCTCAGGAGGTGAAGAATCTGCCTGCAATGCAGGAGACACTGGAGACTCGCGTTCCATCCCCGGGTGGGGAGGATCCCCTGGAGGAGAAAATGGCAACCCACTTCAGTATTCTTGCCTGGAGGATCCCATGGATGGAGGAGCCTGGTGGGCTACAGTCCATGGGGGTCCCAAAGGGTTGGATATGACTAAGCATGCATGCACCTATGGGATAGCAATGTCTTCCTAGAGGACATTACCCTATTCTGGATCATAGAGTAAAATCGGGCATTTTTGAGAGGAAGGAGAGAAGTGGGAAGAGAATTTCAGGCAGAGGGAAAAGTTGAAATACAGGTATGACTCTTTAGGAAAGACTAATACTTTTGAGGGAATTGTGAGGACTTTCAGGATATGAAACCTATCGGTCGATCATAAAGGTATTTGTACAAGATTCAGAATTTTGAGGGACATCTCTGGTGGTCCAGTAGTTTGGACTCTATGCTTCCACTGCAGGGACATGGGATTGATCCCTGGTTGGGTAACTAAAATCCCCATAAGACACAGACACAGCAACAACCAAAAAAAAAAAAAAAAAAAATCTAAAAGAAACCATCTCTTCCTCTCCTTTGCCTTATAAGATGAGCAATGGTGAGACTTGCATGACATCAGTTTTTTTTCAGTAAATCTCTTTGTTTTACCTATTTAGATTTGGTTCCAAAACCGAAGATCTAGACTCCGTATCCAGAGAAAAAGGGGCCTTGAAGAAGCTTCAGACCAAAGACAAAACCAGGGACAGGATCTCTGACATGGGAGAGTTCAAGGTACTAGCCTGTCGTTCCCAATGTGACTCACCGTCGGAGTCTCCCGAGTGCCAGTTGTTCCACATGGTGGAGTCACGTCCACCTTCCTCTGGGGCAGTGGATGATGCTTCCACTCAAGTGTGCCTCCACGGGGTCCGGGGGTGGTCACAGTCCCCAAGGCTCTTCCCAAGTCTGTGGTCCTCCCGAGGAATTCCACTGCCCACTTTTCAAGCTCTGAACTGGAACCCAGAAACCCTGTTAGCATGTGAGCTTTGTTCACTAATATTCTCCCTCTTCCTGGGACATGGTAAGCAATCAGATTTCGTGGAAGATATCACTGACTTACTGGCAGAATGAATCCTCAGGTGTGTTCTGCCAGGGGCTGGCTAATGCACAACTTTCCCAAGGGGTAAGGAGGTTCCATATTTGTTTGACTGGAAAGTTGGAAAGAGTAGACCTCCATTTTTGTATTTATAAACTGGTTTCTTCAATTTTTCTTTTCCCTTCCTGCTTTAGGTATACAGAATGGCATTCCATAGTGACTGTTTTTATTTCTCTGGAGCCAGAACAAAGTGAACTTGGAGACAGACTTGGTATATTTGATGTCATCAGCCTGGACTCCGCATTAATTATCTTCCTGGGAACATACCCCTCTAAACGTACCTTCAGCTTCAGCTTCTGGAGATGGTAAAGAGGACTAAGTCCCTTCACGGTTCACCTGAAACCACCACTACATTGTTAATTGGCTTCACTCCAATACAAAACAAAAAGTTTAAATTTTGGAAAAAAAAGATGAAATACTTCAGCCGTTAAAGTCAAGGATCTTTAGTTCCTTCACAAGGGGTATCCTGAGCTTCCCAGGAGGCACTAGACGTAAAGAAACTGCCTGTGAATGCAGGAGTCTTAAGAGATGAGGGTTTGATCCCTGGGGAAGGGCATGGAAACCCACTCCAGTATTCCTGCCTGGAGAATCCCTTGGACAGAGGAACCTGGCAGGCTATAGTTCATGAGGTCGAAAAGAGTTCAACATGACTGAAGTGACTTAGCACACAAGGGCTATAGAGCATTTTCTGAGCCATATCCTTCAATACTGGAGCCCCCATCAGTTGGAAGAAGTTGATTACATCATGACCAGACTATAGGCACGACTTAAGCTGCTCCGTCTTACACAATTCTGAGAGTTCATCTCAAGGAAATAGGAACAAATTGACCCTGGAACTGAAGATTAACTGTACTTGAAACAAAGAAGATGACACTGGTCAGATCACCCATGAACAATTTTAAGATGACTGTCAGACATGACTGTATTCCTCTGCATGTAGCCAGCCCTCTCCGCCTGTGTATTCTTGAAATTCCCCTTTAAAATCTCTTGCCCTCTGATCAGCAATGGGGATTTGGCTCTTTGGAACATGAGTCCAGCTTCTCCCCAGGATTGTCAGCTTTCCCTATAAAGCTATCTTTGCTTTTACCTAACACGTGTCTCTCCATATTGGATTCTTGAACAATAAGCAGTTGAACCTGAGTTTGGTAACAGAGTCTTAGGACTGAGGCCCTAACCTGTGAAATATGACACTATCTCCAAGTTGATAGAGTCAGAATTGGGTTGAATTGTAGGCTATCCACTGGTGTCCCTAGCACTGGTTGGTTGGAATTGGGTCCAGAACCCAAATGTATGTCCAATATAGTAGCCACACATACACATACAAAAAACAAACCACCAGACAATATAGCAGCCACACACACACACACCAAAAAAAAAACCCCAAAACAATTTAGTAGCCACAAGTCACAGTGGACCACTGGGTACTAGAAATGATGAGTGTGACAGGAAGTGAATAACTGCTTAATTCAACAGTACATGAACAGGGGATTCCCTGGTGGTCCAGTGGTTAGTTATGTGCTTTCACTGGAAGGGGCACAGGGTTTGATCACCGGTCAGGAAACAAGATCCTGCATGCCATGAAGTGTGACCAAAAAAACATTTGTCTTTCTGATTTAATAAATGTGCACTTCAAACACTGGGACCTGCTTATTTGATGGTATTGACAGGTTTGAAAGAATAGTTTAAATTTATATCTTAATCACAACAGAACCAAAACTATAAGGATATATTTCAAGAGAATATACATACATGGCCCAAAAGAAAAAACTTAAAAAAACTATTGTACTAAAGCACTTAACACGGGGCTTCCCTGCCAGCTCAGGGGTGAAGAAAGCAGCTGCCAGTGCAGGAAACACGGGTTCAATCCCCGGTCCAGAAGGATCCCACAGGTCAAGGAGCAGCTAAGCCCGTAAGCCACAACTACTGAGACTGCCTGGAGTCTGGGAGCCGCATCTCCTGAGCCCGTGTGCTGCAGTCACTGAAGCCGGCACGCCCTAGATCCCATGCTCTGCAACAGGCTGAGAAGCCCGCACACAGAAGCAAAGCGCGGCGCTTGCTTGCCTCAACTAGAGAAAGCCCACGCGCAGCAACGAACACCCAACATAACCAAAACTTTAAAAAAAAATTTTAAGCACTTATATGAATATTAATGACTCCTCAGGTAGGAAAGAAACAAAATATCCATGTACCAGAAGAAATACTGTCTGATCTGATGTTTGGGAGAAAGTTAATTCTACGTAAGGGGTGGCCAAAGAGGCAGCCCCTTGTAGGAACTTGAGATCTAACAGAAAGGGAAGACGCTGAGCCGTCCAAGGACTGACAATCTGCTTTAGTTCCAGAAAAGCATCTGCTGCTTTATTGACTATCCCAAAGCCTTTGACTGTGTGGTCACAAAACCTCTGGAAAATTCTGAAAGAGATAGGAATACCAGATCATCAGACCTGCCTCCTCAGAAACCTGTTCGCAGGTCAAGAAGCAACACTTAGAACTGGACATGGAACAACAGACTGGTTCCAAATCGGGAAAGGAGTATGTCAAGGCTGTATATTGTCACCCTGCTTCTTTAACTTATATGCAGAGTACATCATGAGAAATGCTGGGCTGGAAGAAGCACAAGCTGGAATCAAGACTGCTGGGAGAAACATCAATACCCTCAGATATGCAGATGACACCACCCTTATGGCAGAAAGCAAAGAGGAACAAAAGAGCCTCTTGATGAAAGTAAAAGTGAAGAGAGATAAAGTTGGCTTAAAACTCAACATTCAGAAAACTAAGATCATGGCATCTGGTCCCATCACTTCATGGCAAATAGATGGGGAAACAGTGGAAACAGTGACAGACTTTATTTTGCGGGGCTCCAAAATCACTGTAGATGGTGATTGCAGCCATGAAATTAAAAGATGCTTGCTCCTTGGAAGAAAAGTTATGACCAACCAAGACAGCATAGTAAAAAGCAGAGACATTATTTTGCCCACAAGTGTCTGTCTAGTCAAAGCTATGGTTTTTCCAGTAGTCCTGTATGGATGTGAGCGTTGGACTATTAAGAAAGCTGAGCACCGAAGAATGGATGCTTTTGAACTGTGGTGTTGGAGAAGACTCTTGAGAGTCCCTGGGACTGCAAGGAGATCCAACCAGTCCATCCTAAAGGAAATCAATCCTGAACATTCACTGAAGGGACTGATGCTGAAACTGAAACTCCAATACTCTGGCTACCTGATGCAAAGAACTGACTCATTGGAAAAGAGCTGGGAAACATTGAAGGTGGGAGGAGAAGGGGACGACAGAGGATGAGATGGTTTGATGGCATCACCGACTCAGTGGATATGAGTTTGAGTAAACTCCGGGAGTTGGCGATGGACAGGGCGGCCTGGCGTGCTGCGACTGAGCTGAGCTGAACTGAACTTATGCTTGAAAGGGCATCCATTTGGAGAATAAAGAGGGCAAGTGAGCGTTGAGAGCCAGTGGAGGAGAAGGTGCAGCTCTGAGTTAGAGCTTAACATCAGATGGGGTTAAGATGCAAGTAAAACGTCCCGTCCGCCTAGTTTGCAGGTTGTTGTTCAGTCGCTCAGTCGTGTCTGACTCCTTGTGACCTCATGGTTTTCTTCGAAACCCCTGAATCTGTCTGAGGAATGGCAACTCTCAAGGTAAAGATATTAATAATAATGAACACTAACAATTAACTTTGTGCTGGGCATCCTTCTGAGTTCTTTACATGTGTCACATCATCTAATGCTCACAGCCTCTCCACCCTCTTCATGTTGTTACTGATGAGGCAGTAAGTCTGGAGTAAGGAAGTCTTTTGCTGATGGTACAATGGCTGTGACAAGCGGAGCCGGAGTGTGCCTTGTTAACCACTAACTCCCCAGCCTCTCCCAGCGTGGGGAGATCGTCAGAGGACATGGCTTCAGTCCAGAGGAGGGTCAGTGCTGGAGGAATATCAATATGAGAGCCATAAGTTTCCACTGATGCTCTCGAACTGTGGTGCTGGAGACTCTTGAAAGTCCCTTGGAATACAAGATCAAACCAGTCAATCCTAAAGGAAATCAACCCTGAATATTCCTTGGAAGGACTGATGCTGAAACTGAAGCTTCAATGCTTTGGCCACCTGATGTGAAGAGCTGACTCATTGGAAAAGACCCTGATGCTGGGAAAGATTGAAGGCAGGAGGAGAAGGGGGGCGACAGAGGATGAGATGGTTGGATGGCATTGCTGACTCAATGGACATGAATCTGAGCAAACTTGGGGAAATAGTGAAGGACAGGCAAGCCTGATGTGCTGCTGTCCTTGGGGTCCAAAGAACTGGAAACGACTTAGCAACTGAACAACAACAACAAGCTTCCATGTGTTGTAAACTATAGCAGAATATTGTAAGGTATTACAATATTGGAAGGTTCCTGGATCACATTCCTTACATGCTAGGTTATAATTATTTATCAAAAACTTTTTTAATTAAAAAACTTTTTTTTGGCTGCACCGAGAGGCATGTGAGATCTCAGTCCCCCACCAGGGATCGAATCCATTCCCCCTACAGTGGAAGCATGGATCCTTAATCACTGAACCACCAGGAAATTCCCCTTCAAATTATGTTTATTTAAGAAAGATGCTTTTGTCACTGGATTCCAGTTCTGAGTCTGGGGACAGTACCTACCATTTAAAACCTCATGTTCACTTTTCAAAAAAAAAAAATTTCAATCACATTGTGGCCTGTGGGCTCTCAGTTTCCTAAACAGGGGTTCTAACCACTAGACATCCGGGGAACTTCCCAGGGAATAGACTGGAGGCAGGGAAAGATTCAGGTGAATTTCCATAGAGACAATAAACCAGCTTGTGATGTTCTTATGTGCTGGGGATAAACCCAATTCTGTCAACTTTTTGACCATCTACACCACTCTGAAATTCTTGTTGTGACTCTCTGGAGATTAACAGTGATATTGTCAAATGAGACTTGGAGACTCCAGACAGGAATATCCGGATGGGCTCTACCACCATCTATCTTTGAATCTGAGAGGCTGAGACCCGGGACCAGCCACTGGAGCGCCTGCAACTGGACAAAGGCCTCCTCCAGCAAGATTCAAAAGATCTAACATCCGTGTGCACTCAGCACAGTTATGCAGTAAGATACAAAAAGGCCACAAGCCAACTGCTGATTCTGGGATGCCTGGAGCAAAAGCTGGGTGCTTCACATGATCCCAACACGTGGCACCACCAGAGGGTGTGCAGACTGCCCGGGCCACCTCTCTGGTGACCTCCGACCTCTGGGTCCTCGCCCACCTCCCCCCCATTTAAGGAACCAGCCTGCTGTCCTCCGGAAGGAGCCAGGGTGCCTGTCATCTGTCCTTGCTCCCTGTGCCACAGCGAGAGTCCCAGAAAAGCCTTGCCTGCATTTCTCATCTCACCTCCGATCCACTTCTGTTCATCAAGGAATCTGAGGATCCGTGTTGGGAACTAAACAAGCTTTCTTTGGGAAAGGAATTAAATATATGCATGTGTGTGTGTGTGTGTGTGTGTGTGTGTATGTATATAACCATTATATTCCACCATTATATTCAGCTTATAGGTCATTAAAAATTAAGTTGTCAAAAAGTAATAAAACAGTATTTGTGACCGTGACATGACATGACATGCCTGTGCTCATCCTCTCTGCCTCTTTGCAACCTCATGGACTGTAGCCTGCCAGGTTTCTTGGTTCATGGGACTTCCCAGGCAAGAAATACTGGAGTGAGTTGCTGTTTCCTTCTCCAAAAACATCTTAAAATTTTTTTTAAAAATTGTATTGGAGTATAGCCAGTTAACAGTATTGTGATAGTTTCAGGTGAAGAGTGAAGGGGTTCAGTCATACAAACACATGTATCCACTCTCCCCCAGACTCCCCTCCCATCCAGGCTGCCACATAACCCTGAGCAGAGTTCCCTGTGTCTACAGCAGGTCCTTGTTGGTTATCCATGTTGAATAAAGCAGTGTGTGCATGTCCATCCTGAACACTCTATCTCTAGCTCCTATCTTTCCTTACGTAACCAGCAACCATAAGTTCATTCTCTAAGACTGTGAGTCAAAACCATCTTGAGAAACCCTCTCCATTAACACAACCAATAAATCTGAGTCCTAACACTTTTGAAGGATAATAAAGCAACTTTCTCATAGAAATTCTGGCCTTTGCCACTGTTAGGGGGAAAAAAAAGAGTGATGTAAAACATTCCTTTCCGTTTTTTCTTGAATTTTGGGCTTCCCTGATGGTTCAGACGGTAAAGAAGCTGCCTGCAATGCAGGAGACCTGGCTTCGACTCCTGGGTTGGGAAGATTCCCTGGAGAAGGGAATGGCAACCCACTCCAGTATTCTCGCCTGGAGAATTCCACGGACAGAGGAGCCTGGCGGCCATAGTCCACGGCTTGCAAAGAGTCAGACACAATGGAGCCACGGTCACTTTTGGGCTCACTATGAGGCTTGTAGGACCTTAGTTTCCCAACCAGGGGTTGAACTAGCCCCCACAGTGAAATCACCGAGTGCGGATCACCAGGGATTTCCCCCACATCCTTTTCATTTCACCACTCTCCCCACTAGGGGCTGACTGGTAGAGTCAGGTCAGTTTTCAAAAAGGTATTTTTTATAGAAAGGTTTTAGGTTCACTGCAGAATTGAGAGGAAGGTTACCGAGTTCTCATATGCCCCCTGCCCCCCGCTCGCACACCCTTCCCCTCTTATCCACATCCCACAGCAGAGAAGCACATTTGCTATGAATACAATTGTACTGGAAATCCCTTGTGTTTTGCATTTTCATCCCTCCCCTTTCCAGTCAGGTCATTTAAAAAACGGTTTCCCAGGTGGCGTTAGTGGTAAAGAGCCTGCCTGCCAATATAGGAGACACAGGAGAGGCAGGTTCAATCCAAGAACAGGGAAGATCTCCTGGAGGAGGGCATGGCAGTCATGCCTGGGAAATCCCAATGTCAGAGGAGCTGGCTGGCTACAGTCCATGGGGCCACAAAGAGTTGGACTCGACAGAGCATGCAGGTATTTTAAAAAATATCCATCTTCAGATATGTCTGGGAGGAGACCAAGTCTCTTGCAGCCTACCTCATGGAGTCTGCGGTAATCTTTCCGAATTCATTTGAACAATCCATTTTGGAACGTCGCCATGTCTAGGCAGGGGATCATGAAACAAGCATTTAAATTCAAGACCCAGCTGAGGCTAGGCCCTGCCTGGCACAGTGGTCTCCTTGTGGCCGAATCAGGACGGCTGGAGAGCCCTCGCTGTCGGAGCACGCGGGGCTTCCCAGGCGGCTTGGGCGAAGAATCCCCCTGCCCAGCGCAGGAGAGGCAAGTTCCATCTCTAGGCGGGGAAGATCCCCTGGAGGAGGACATGACCCACTCCCGTATTCTGGCCTGCAGAGTCCCATGGACCGAGGAGCCTGGCAGGCCACACTCATGGGATCACAAAAGGTGAGAATGAGCATGCGGGCATTGGCGCACCCCCTTAAGGCAGAGGGACTTCTTCCCCTGTGAGCCCGATTCCACATCAGTGTAGGCAGCTGATGAAAGCAATTGAAGTAAACCATTTTCAGTTTGCTAGCTGTTTGCAACCAGAAACAAATTTATGAAGATAAAAAAGGCATTATTAACTTTTATTTTTATATAGAACTTTCTGATAGTTTAATCCAAAAATATTCAATCTTTTTTTTTTAAACATTGAAAACCAATGTTGGGGAGCTCAAAGAATAAACTAATAGGTAAAATGTTCTTGTTTATTTCATGGGACTTTCAGTCATTTGGATAAATATTTGGATAAATAAATCTTTTCAATTTAGGATGAAAGATTTCACTTGCATGGGATTTTTTAAATTTCCATTGGAAATACACTGGCTTGTTTTTCAAAAAAAAGTTTTGTTGTTCAGTCACTAAGCCATGTCCGACTCTTTGCGACCCCATGGGCGCAGCACACCAGCCTCCCTGTCCTTTACCATTTCCCGGAGCTTGCTCAAACTCAAGTCCATTGAGTCGGGGATGCCATCCAACCACCTCCTCCTCTGTCAGCCCCTTCTGCCTTTCACAACATTTATTCGTGAGGTTTTATGGAAATTGTAGCTGAGGACGTCTGATAGGATTAGAATAGGTGGGGCTTGCTGTTTCTGACCAGAAGGTCTTTGTTTCCTGACCAGATTAGGATCTTGAGATGAGAAGGGTGGGGCTGATTACTTTTGTTTGATGGCTCATTTAGCTTTTAAATACACACATCTTCTCATTTCCAGTCCACCCAAGGAGAAGAAAGGACCACAGGCGCTGGGAATCAACCTGGAGAGTTCATACCAGACTTCGCTGGAGGTAGGCTGTTCTTTCCCCTTCCTTGAAAGTCAAGCGTTTTACGTTTGTACGTTGGAGTTCTGAGTATTCGTGTTGGAAAATGGTGCTCCCAGGACGTCCCCGCTACGTTCAATGGCCTTGAATGCTCAGCTCCACGGCCCATGGTTCGGTTCTGACTTCACTGTTTTCTGTGCTCAGCTTGCTTTTCTTGCTCTCTAGCGGAGAAGCCACCTCTAGCACAGGAACCCAACTTGGCCCCACGGTCTGTGCACGGGCTCATTGCAAAAGTGCAGCTGAACTTCTGTTCCTTTTCCCCCCCAGTTCAGCTCCGTTTTATATGCCAGTGTCATATCTGTACCCATTACCTTCATCTTGTTTAGTCGCTCAGTCGTGTCTGACTCTTTTTGACCCTCTGGACTGTAGCCTGCCAGGCTCCTCTGTCCCTGGGATTCTCTAAGCAAGAACACTGGAGTGGGTTTTCATTTCCTTCTCCAGGGGATCCTCCCAACCCAGGGATCGAACCTGTGTCTCCTGCATTGGCAGGCAGATTCTTTACCACTCAGCCACCAGCGAAGCCCCCAAGATTGTTTTTGATAATTTTGTTTTTAAATTTCTGGGGGGTAGAGGGTCTTTTGTTTCTTTTGTTTCTTTTTTTTGGTCTGGCTGCTCCATGCATGTCATGTGGGATCTTAGTTCCCTGACCGGACTGAATCCTCAACCCCTGCATTGGGAGTATTGGAGTCTTAACCTTTGAACTGCCAGGAAGTCCTTGGTTTTCTTTTTTTTTTAGATAAATTTGTTTGTTTGTTTTTTGGCAAGGGGACATGTGGGATCTTAGTCCTCCGAAGTCAAAGAAAGTGAAGTCGCGTCTGACTCTTTGAGACCCCATGGACTATAACCCACTGGGCTCCTCCATCCAAGGAATTCTCTAGGCAAGAGTACTGGAGTGGGTTGCCATGTCCTTCTCCAGGGGAATCTTCCCAACCCAGGGATCGAACCCAGGTCTCCCACACTGCAGGCAGACACTTTACCGTCTGAGCCACCGGGGAAACGGTCCTCCAACCAGAGAGCAAACCTGCACTCCTGCAGAGGAAGCGGAGGCTGCCAGGGAATTCGCCACGATCTAATTTTTTAGAGCAGTTTTAGTTTTACGATACAATTGAGAGGAAAGTACAGATATTTTCCATATGCTTCCTGCCTTACCTGTGTGTAGGCCCTCCCCCCTCAACATATATTAACCAATCATTACCAACAAAGTCCCTGGTTTTCCTAAGGGTTCACTCTCTTTTTTGTTTGTTTGGGTTTTTTCTCCCTTGTCACCTATTTTTAAGGGTTCTCTCTTGGTATTGAACAGTCTTCGGTTTGAACACACATGTAATAACATAAACCCTTAACACAGTATCATTCAGAGGATTTTTCACTGCCCTAAAGACCCTCATGCTCTCCTGCTCTGCCTGTTTCTCTCTCCCTTTCCCCAGCCCCCTGGCAACTAATCTTTATTTATTTGGCTCAGTCAGGTCTCAGGTTCCGCGAATCTTTAATTAAGGCACGGGAGAACTCTTAGTTGCAGAATGTGGGACCTTAGTTCTCTGACCAGGGATCAAACCCAGGTCCCCAGCATTGGGAGTGCGAATCACTGGACCACCACGGAAGTTCCGAAACTAATCTTATTATTGGCCTCATCATTTCCCTTGTTCCCGAATGTCATATAGTTGGAATCACGCAGTATGTGGCTTTTTCAGATTGGCTTCTTTACTTAGGAATATGCATTTAATTTTCCTTCACATGTCTTTCTATGATGATGGCTTATTTCTTTTTTGCTCTGAATGATATGCCATTGTCTGGATATATCAGTTTATTTACTGAAGGACATCTTGGTTGCTTCCACGTTTTTCAATTATGAATAAAACTTCTGTAAACATCTGGTCCAAATGACAATGGTGCTGAGGTTGAGAAATCCTTGTTTACACGAATAGGTAACATCTACTCTCTGTACCCTCAAATTATGAATTTGTCTCCTTTTTTGTTTCTGTTTAAAGAATGAATGAATGAGAATGAAGGGTTTTATTTCTTTATACATTTTGAAATAACATATTCACAGCTACTTTAGAACAGTCTTTTAGCAATTTTTTTTATATCTTGTATGACTTTTGCCCACTATGAAAGAATTTTTAAAAATACATACACTAAAAAAAAACCCCACATACACTAGGGATTTTATACATTTTTTAGTTTCAAAAAGAGGAACACATCAATGTTTAATTTTGAAACTACAAATTGTATAGAAACCATATTCTTAACAAATATCTTTTTCCTCTTGTTTCTCTAATCCTTATAACCAATATACTATTTCTACTAATTGTCCTTCAAGAGAGCGAAGTTACCTCAAAAGGGAGCAATAAGGAAACGCAAGCATTAGAAAAACTGAAAAAGAGGTCAGAAGGCAATTATTACTTGTGATAAAAAATATCCATTGAGCAGAAGTTGAACAAATGACTCCATAATCTGAGAAAGTAGGAAAATGTTCACTGGTAGCAACTCAGAAGAGATGGGTAAATCAGTACCTCGTAAGAAAAAGTGAAGTTACAAAAAAGCCTTTGAACCATACTTTAGAGATATTAAAATTTTTTAAAAATAAATAAGCCGGGAGGTAATTCCCTGGTGGTCCAATGGTTAGGATGCTGCACTTTCACTGCCATGGACCCAGGTTTAATCCCTAGTTGGGAAATTCCCTGTAATGTAATACATTCTTTTTAAAATGCAGAGAAAAATGAAAGATGAAACTTAGACGTCTTCACAAAGAAAGACAAATACTGTACAATATCACTTATATGTGGAATCTAAGAAATACAACACACTAGTGAATGTAATGAAAAAGCAGCAGACTCACAGATACGGAGAATACACTAGTGATTAACAGTGGGGAGAGGGAAGCAAGGAGGGGCAAGATGAAGAGGGATGAACTGCTAGGTGTGAAATAAGCTGCAAGGATATGCTGTACAACATGCAGAACACAGCCAATATTTTGTAATAACTACACATAGAGTATAACCTTTAAAAATCATGACTCGTTATATTGACACCAGTATGACTTCCCAGGCGGCGCTGATGCCAGTGCAGGAGACATAAGAGACGTGGGTTCGATCCTTGGATGGGGAAGATCCCCTGGAGGAGGGCATGGCAACCCACCCCAGTACTCTTGCCTGGAGAATCCCATGGACAGAGGAGCCTGGCGGGCTACAGTCCACAGGGTCGCAAAGAGTCGGACACGACTGAAGCAACTTAGCACATACATATTATACACCTGTAACTTATTCCCTGGTGGCTCAGAGGTTAAAGCGTCTGCCTGTAATGTGGGTAGACCCGGTTCGATCCCTGGGTCGGGAAGATCCCCTGGAGAAGGAAAAGGCAACCTACTCCTGTATTCTTGCCTGGAGAATCCCATGGAGAGCGGAGCCTGGTAGGCTACAGTCCACAGGGTTGCAAAGAGTTGGACACGACTGAGCGACTTCACTTTCTTTCATACTTCAATTAAATGAAAATAAGGGGCTTCTCTGGTGGTTCAGTGTTTAAGACTCCATGTTTCCACTGCAGGGAGCACAGGTTGGATCCTGGGTTGGGGAACAAAGATCCCACAAGCCACCTGGGGCAGCAAAAAAAAGAAGAAAAAGCAGTTATTTATTATTTTTAAAATTAATATGTTTATTTTATTGAGGCATGGTTGACTTACAATGTTTCAGGTGCATATCAAGGTGATTCAGTTATATATACACACATATTTTTCAGATTATTTTCCATTATAGTTTATTATAAGATATTGACTATCATTCCCTGTGGTATACAGTAAACCTTTGTTGCTTGTTGTGTATGTATGCTTTTAAAATCAGAAATCTAGCATTCCATTCATACTGAGTCAAACAAGTGGAGTCAAAATGTCCTAAATATTTTAGCTAGGGAAACATGCCTACGTTTTCTAAAGTATATATATCATATTTTACATACTATTTATATATCTGTACATGAAAGCCTTTCTACTACGCTTGATAAAAGCTTGAGAAAGAACATCAAATAAAAGAGAGGAAGAAAAAGTAGCTATTACTGGAAAGAGAAAAGAGCCGATGTCTTCAGAAACTGAAACGACTAAGGATAAAGGGCGTCCGCTGCTCTCCGCAGGCGTCTCCTGCCTGGGTTCTGCCCCCCTGGGGAAGGGACCCTCTTGCGGGTGACATGGCCTGTTTCCCGCCTTGCTTGCCGGTGAGAGGGAACCCTGTTTCAGGTCTGGAAGACTCCAGAGCGGCCGGAGGAAATAGGGGGAGCCTGGCTTCTCTGATGAGGCGGAAACTCCAGGAAGACGCCCTCTCAGGACCTTCGCTTGCTCTGTTCTGCACCCGAGGCTGGGTTCTGAGAAAGCTGACTGTGCTTCCTGCATCCGCTTGGCAAGTTTACGCGTGTGCTCCGCCGCTTCGTCGTGTCCTGGTCTTGCGACCCCGTGGACTGTAGCCCGCCAGGCTCCTCTGTCCGCGGGATTTCTCTGGCAAGAAGACTGACGTGGGTTCCCATTTCCTCCTCCAGGGGATCTTCCCCACCCAGGGATCAAACCCAAGCCTCCTACTTTGGCAGGTGGGTTCTTTACCCCTGACCCATCCGGCAAATTTACGGGCCGTTGCAAATCAGGCTGAACGGACTCAGAGACAACCGTGCCTTTGAAAACTCTGACGGGAAGGAGGCATGAAGGCGGACTCCTGGAGGGTCTGCCGGTGGCTGGCCGGATGACTCCCCCTGTACACACTAGAGCCTGCACCCTCGGATCCTTAAACCTTTGATTGTAGCACCTGGGCTTGCCTGACGGCTTCGTGGTCAAGAATCCGTCCGCCAATGCGGGAGACAAAGGTTCGATCCCTGATGCGGGAAGATTCCCCACGCCGAGGAGCAACGAAGCTCCACGCCTCCCTCCCTCCAACTAAGCACCGCAACTGCAAAGCCTGTGCCCGAGGGCCGGGGAGCCGCAACCACTGAAGTCCTCAGCCCTAGAGCCCCGGCTCCGCAAGAAGAGAAGCCTCCACAGTGAGAAGCTCGCTCACAACTAGAGAGCAGCCCCTGCCCGCTGCAACTAGAGAAAAAAGCAAGGAAGACCTGGCACAGCCCAAAATACATAAATCAATACAATTACTACTTTTAATTATTAAAAAAAGAAAGAAAGCTTTGATTACTGTACCTGTAATTACTTCCACTCGTTTGATGAGAAAAATAAGCCGATAGTGAGATGTCTTCTCCTTGATCCTTTTTGTGCGCTCTCCTAGTTTGTGCCAGATTGAGTCTCTTCTGTCCTATCCGACTCTGCGACCCCATGCATGCCAGCCTCCTCTGTTCAGGGGGTTATTCAGGCAAGAATACTGGAGTGGGTTGCCATGCCCTCCTCCAGGGGATCTTCCTGACCCAGGGATCAAAAATGCATCTCCTGCCAGACCTGCATTGCAGGCAGATTCTTTACCGTTGAGTGACCGGGAAAGCCCCCATAGTTATTTACTTGAAGGCAAAGGATTACTAGTAGAATCAAAGGGTCCAGGAGATGTGTAAATTGTGAGAGGTCAAGGGAATTCTATGGGTTTATGCCACCCAGTGGGGTCGGCCCCTGCCCAACAGGGACTGTCTGGGGACAAGCGAGGGCTTTTCTGCAGGGTCCAGGCTGTACTGGGCAGCTCCGGACACTCCGCTTTTTCATGGCTCTCTTCTGTTTTCCCTCAGCTCTTCCTTCCCGAGACCATCATGGCTCAAAAAGAACAGGAAATGAGCAACATCCAGGTGAGTCTGTTTTTTTTTTCAAATCCAAATCATCATCTCAAACAAGCACACATGTCATCTGTATTCCCATTCCTCAGAATTAACCTCTGCTAACCTCTTTCTCAGTTTTTCCTTCCCTCCTCCATCCCCTCCCTTCCCTTCCTTTGATCGGCTCCACAGTTATCTGGGGCCAGTGTCCTGTTTTCACATCCTGAATTCCCTCGGGTCTCACCAACTTCCCTTAATTGCTGGACTGTGACATCCTTCGCTTACTGATCTGGGAGACAGTATCTTATTTCTCGCATGTCTAAAGGAGGGGTGCCCTTTCCCCCCCCTTGGTAAAGAATCTGCCTGCAGTGCAGGAGACCCCGGTTTGATTCCTGGGTCGGGGAGATCCGCTGGAGAAGGGACAGGCTGCCCACTCCAGTATTGATGAGTTTCCCTGGTGGCTCAGCTGGTAAAGAATCCACCTGCAATACAGCAGACCTGGGTTCGATCCCTGGGTTTGGAAGATGCCCTCCAGAAGGGAAAGGCTACCCACTCCAGTATCCTGGCCTGGAGAATTCCATGGACTATACAGTCCATGGGGTCACAAAGAGTCAGACAGGACTGAGCGACTTTCACTTTCACTTTTTGCCCTTTTCCCAAAACAGGGAAAGCTGGGGCATGTCACAATCCAATTTCCACGCCCTGTGAAAAACAGATTGGAAGGCATCAGTTTAGAAGCAGTGAAAGAGGAAGGGTATTGTTGTTTAGTCATCAAATCATGTCCAATCATTAGGCCCCGTGGACTACAGCACGCCAGCCTTCCCTGTTCTTCACTGTCTCCCAGAATTTGCCCACACTCGTGTCCATTGACTCGGTGATGTCATTCAACTGTCTCATCCTCCGTCATCCCCTTTTCCTCCTAGAGTTAGGATGCTAGTGCCTTGTTCTAAATAAAAGAAGGGATTTGAGTCGGTTCTAGTGAGGTGGATGAGCCTAGAGCCTGTTACACAGAGTGAAGTGAGTCAGGAATAGAAGAACAAATTCTGTATATAAATGCACATACACGGAATCTAGAAAGACGGTACTGATGAATCTATTTGCAGAGCAGGAATAGAGACATAAAAATAGAGAAGAGACTTGTGGATACAGCCGGGAGAGGAGAGGGTGGGATGAACTGAGAGAGCAGCATTGAAATACATACCCATTTTACCATATGGAAAATAGATGGCTGGTGGGAATTTGCTCTGTGCTCTGTGACAACCTAGAGGGGTGGAATGGGGGAAAAGATCATAGGTACTTCTCTGGTGGCCTAGTGGTTAAGACTCTGAGCTTCCACTGCAGAGGGCACAGGTTCGATCTCTTATTGGTGAACTAAAATCCTATATGCCTTGTGGCACAGCCGAAAAAACTGCAAAGAGCTTAACATGTAATAAATCATAATTATCTTTAAGAAAGAGATATTGTGGATCAGTGAACAGTGGGGAAAATGGAGACCACCAAATAGATCTGAGAGAGGTTTAGAAAGTAAAATTGGTGGAACTGGATTAGGGTTTGTAGAAATGTAACCCTGAGGTTATGGCTCATTGGCGAGATATTTCAGGTACAGTTAATTTTCTCCCAGACACAGCAGTCAGAGAGGCGTCCCACGTGGCTCTGTGGTAAAGAATCCATCTGTTAATATAGGGGCCACGGGTTCAATCCCTGGGTTCAGAAGATGCTGTGGAGAAGGAAATGGCAACCCACTCCAGCATTTTCTTTTTCAGTCTGTTTTTTTAATTGAGGGGATAATTGCTTTACAACACTCCAGCATTCTTGCTATGGACAGAGGAGCCCGGCAGGCTACAGTCCACGGCGTCGCGAAGAGTCGGACACAGCTTAGTAACTGAGCACGTGTAACACTCAGCGAATAACATGCACAGTTCCATCTTGGCTCAGTGGGAATAAATTCCTGTGGATCTGGGGGTATCTTTCTGCAGGTCAGGAGCGTGTTACAGGGAGGCGTGACCTTTGAGGATGTCGCCGTGGCCTTCACACAGGAGGAGTGGCAGCGACTGAGTCCTGAGCAGAGGGACCTGTACAGAGATGTGACCTTGGAGAACTTCAGGAACCTGGTCTCCGTGGGTGAGCATGGCTCCTTGGGGAGCGTCACTCAATGCCTGAAGCCTGAACCTCGTGGCACTCGACCCGAGTAGCTTACCAGTTTTGGCTGTTAGATACTATTTGCTTTGGATATGCTCACGGCAGGACAGAGACTAGGGCATGTGAGGTGCGTGTGGGCTGAATTTAAGGAACCCCCCATCTCAGGTTGTGTAAGTAGCATGAGGATACATGAGGGCCTCTTTCAGTTTCGTGGGGGGGGGCCTCTCCCTCCACCCCAGTTCTGGCCCTGATTTTTGGGAAAACTTCATCCTCCAAAAAAAAAAAGCATTAAAAAATTGTATTTGGATTGACAGCCCCTGGGCACTCCTAGCTGTATCTTCCCCATCATTGCCTCAACCCAAGCTTGACACACAACACCCACACTCACACCAACACACTCACACATACACATTCCAACACGTAGGAACACCCTCTGACACACGGCACTCATGGAAACACACGCAAACACACACCACGTTCCCACAAACACACACTCACCAGCATCAAACTCCATTTTCCCTGAACAGGAGGAGGGGAAGCCGCCAAACCAGGAGTGATCTTGCGGCTGGAAAACGGTGAGGAGCCGTGGACGGTGGAGACGCAGGTGCTGAGGAGCTGCGGTCCAGCAGGTACCCAACCAGGAGAGGCAGGGCTGAGGTCACGGGGATGGAAGTCATCCTTTTTATTTTGGCCACACCGCGCCCCTTGTGGGATCTTAGCTCCCTGATCAGGGTTTGAACCCGTTCTCCCTGCACCGATTCCTAACCACAGCACGGCCAGGGAATTCCCCCCACCCCACCTTTTAGAAAAATAACTAAGTCCTTTAGCCTGAGTGGACCAAAATCATGGGGAAGATACTGACTTTTTTTTTGTAATGAGAGAATCTCCAGGTATTTCTCTCCACACAGCCACGTTCCTTAATTTTAACCTGAATTTTCCTTTACAAGTAAACTCTGTTTCTCCTCTCTTTGGGCTCTCCTCTGCTCCCTGTGGGTTCAACTGTGAAGCTCCCCGCACTCAAGTGTTTTCTCTGACACAAGGGCCTTCTCTTACAAAGGCGTGATCACGGGGGTTGACACTGGGTACTCAGCACTGAATGTAATGCTAGTATTCGTCTATAAACGTCATTCAAATTTCATGAATTTTCCCAATAATGTGCTTCACAGCAAAAGAACTGAAAAAGTTGGATCCAAAATTCGGCTGCTTGACTTACATAGGAAGAGAATCTAGATAAGGAGTCTGTATATATACAGACGGACCTTCCTGGTGGCTCAGGCAGTAAGAATCTGCCTGCAATGCAGGAGACCTGGGTTCCATCCCTGGTGGGGAAGATCCCCGGGAGAAGGGTATGGGAACCCACTTCAGCATTCTTGCCTGGAGATTCCCCAGGGACAGAGAAGCCTGGCAGCCTACAGTTCACGAGGTTGCACAGAGTCAGACGTGACTGGGCGGCTAAGTACACAGGAGTTTACTTAGGAAAAAACTAACCAGAATGATACATTGCAGGTAACTTTGAGTATAAATCTGTCATGGAGCTTAAGCTCTATTTATCTGAAACTAAAGACACGGTTGTTACACAGCACGTTACCTTCAGTAAGCAGTCGGCAGGTATTCAGTTGTGGTCATTTGTCATAGTAAGTCCTGTTTTTGATCATTCTTGATCAGTATCACCTGAGGTTACACCTACTCCTTCAAGTGTTCCTCCATAAAGTTTCAATTAAGTTAGCTTCCCACAGACTTTATACCTGAAACCAGCATGATCTCTTCAATAGAGAATTTATAATATCTCATTCAATCATGTGAGTGGGGAGATTCACACAGAGCATTTCTTTGTATTCTTTTTTTTTAATTATATGATTTATTTATTTCTGGCTGTGCTGGGTCTTCGTAGCTGCACGGGCATTTCTCTGGTTGCAACCAGCAGGGGCTGCTCCCTAGTCGCGGTGCTCGGGCCTCTCGATTCCGTGGCTTCTCTTGTGGCGGAGCTTGGGATCTAGAGCAGGCGGGTTTCGGTAGCTGTGCACACCCACGGGCCTAGGTGCCCTGTGGCATGTGGAATCCTCCCGGACCAGGAACCAAACACGAGCTCCCTGCATAGGCAGGAGTCTTCTTACCCACTGTACCACCAGGGAAGTCCATTTCTTTGTATTCTGTTTTAGAAAAAGACTGGGCTATTGAAGAGCCGAGTGGGAGATTCCAGGACATGGAGCAGAGCCTCAAGACTAAAGTTGCATCCGCCAACCAGGAGACATTGACTGAGCACGAACGTGACAAACCTAAAGAAATCTTCCTGCTGACTGCAGACAGTGTTCCTTCAAGGGCCAGACTCCTTGAACGTGACTCATGCGGAAAACATTTGAAACATAGTTTAGATACGAAAAGCTACGTAAAAAATAATACATACAATATATACAAAAGAAGAATTGGCAATGATCCATCTAAACTGAAAGAAAACCGATTTTTGTGGAATGCCTGTCGAAAGTCACTCAGTTCAAAATCATACCTTCAGAGTCCCCTAAGGACACAAGCCACTGAGGAATCCTTTGGACATAATACACGTAGACGGGCATTCAGCAAGAAGAGCAGGACAGATGAGCATCAGAACACTGATACAGGAGAAAAATCCTATGAATGTGACGAATGTGGGAAAGTCTACAAGCAAAAGCCCAACCTTGTCCAACACCGGAAAACTCATACTGAAGAGAAACCCTTTGAGTGTCAAACATGTGGGAAAGGCTTTTCCTGGAAATCCGCCTGCATTAATCATAAGAAAATTCACCATGAAGAGAAAGCCTATGAATGTGATAAATGTGGGAAGTCCTTTAAACAGGGCTCAACCCTCCTTCAACATAAAAAAATTCACACCGGACAAAAGCCCTACAGCTGCAACAACTGTGCAAAAGCATTCATCTACAAGTCAGATCTTGTCAAACACAGGAGAACACACACAGGAGAGAAGCCTTATACATGCAACGTGTGTGGAAAGGCTTTTGCCCAGAAATCCAATGCCATTGACCATGAGAAAATCCATTCTAAGGAGAGAGCCTATGCCTGTGAGCTATGTGGCAATACCTTCATCCAGCAGAAAAATCTTATTCAACACAGAAAAATCCATACTGGAGAAAAATGCTACGAATGTGACAGATGTGGGAAAGCTTTCTTCCAGAAGGCAAATCTTCACAGCCATCAGATAATTCATAGCAAAGAGAAGCCCTACCAATGTCAGGAATGCGGAAAATTCTTTAGCCGGAAGTTAGGCCTCCGCCTGCATACAAAAAACCATACTGGCAGAAACCTCATGAGCGTTCTGAATGTGGAAAAGTCTTCCTTGACACGTCATATCTTATCCAACACCAGAGAAGAATTCACAACAGATACACACCTCCTGCACATTAGAATAGGGCAATGCCCCCCTTAGAGGCTCGCCTAGAATAGCCCTCCAGCAGTTCCCACTGAATGATCAGCAAGAACTCTGTCAGAGGGCAGCCTGGGGTGCCGTGTATCCTTTGAAGATTGATTCTGTTTATTTGTTCAGCAAATATTAAGTACCCTTTGTATACCAGGGATTCTTTTAAACATTGATGATGTGGCAATAAACCAAATTGACAAAAAATGCTCATGGAGTTTTGTTCTAGTGAATACAATCTGTGGTATCCATTTAAAAATTTTATTTATTATTATTTTTAATACATCTCTTTATTCTTTTTCAAAAAATATTTTTTAAAAGATGTATTTATTTATTTTTGCTGTGGTGGGTCTTCGCTGCTGCACCTGGGCTTTCTCCAGTTGCGGTAAGCAGGGGCTCCTGATTGCAGCAACTTCCCTGGTTTTGGAGCTCAGGCTCTAGGTGTGCAGGCGCAGCATTGTGGCGCACAGGCTTAGTTGCCCTGAGGCATGTAGGATCTTCCCAGACCTGGGATCGAACTGGTGTCCCTTGCATTGCAAGGTGGATTCTTAACCACTGGACCACCAGGGAAGCCCTAAAGATTTTTCAGCGTGGACCATTTTTTAAAATCTTTATTGAATTTGTTACAGTATTGTCTCTATTTTATGTTTTGTTTTTTTGGCCAATAGGCATGGGGGAATCTTAGCTCCCTGACTGGGGATTGAACCCACGCACGCTGCATTGGAAGGTGAAGTCTTTTTTAAATTTAATTTTTAATTTTGTTTTTATGGCTGCCCTATGGGGCATGTGGGATCTTAGTTCCCCCACCAGGGATCGAACTCATGCCCCCTATATTGGGAGTGTGAAGTCTTAACCACTGGACTTTCAGGAAGTCCCATGTATTTTTTAAAAATGTAAATGCTATCACTAATTGGGGACAATAAACATAAAATGGAACAACACAGTTGCATCACTAAATGCCCTGGATGGATTATATTAGTATTAGTATTTATTTATTTGTATTAGTATATGCTAGTATTTATTTATTTGGGAACATGATCTGTTAAGTCAATACATTTAGCAACCCAGGAGAAATATACTGAAAGTACCTGGTAAGTCTTCAAAGCTGGAAAAGAAAGAGGGACAAACAGATGTTTCACACCATGAAAATCTCTGCCCTCCTCCCCACTTTACTTTGTTTTCCAAGAGAAAGGGGAGATAATTCATCTCTCTTGGTGAGCAGGAGGAAAAACCCCAGGTTGACTCCACCCATTGTGAGCACCTAGTTGCCTGTCTCAACTACAAACTGGTTCTCCCTGAGGGCATTTGGCATCTGCCTCTGCAGAGACTGACTTATGTGCTTGAGAATGGAGGTCAGGGTGGAGAGGGAGACACTGTATGTCTGAGAAATTGATGACACCGGTCTTTAAATAGTTAGATATTTTCAGAAACTGATTTCATGATCCCAGTCCTTGCATCTCCTTGTATCTAGAAAATCACTAAATCCCTTCATGGTGACATCAGCTTCTCCTGAGTAGCAGAAAATGTTTTGTAAAGTAAGCGCTTGATTGCGCTGAACTCCCCCTTCACCAAAATCTCACATATTGACCTTCCCCCGCTGCCTCTTTGGAGCAGTCTCTCAGAGCTATCTGAGCCATAGTCCTCATTTTGCCTCCAAAAAAACTTAACTCATAGCTCTTACCGTGTACATCTTTTTTAGTCGATACCTGGAACCAGTCTGTCCATGGGTTGCATGTATTTTTTTTATTATTTCTTTGTTTGTGGTTTGGTTGCGGCATGTGGGATCTAGTTCCCTGTCCAGGGGTCAAACCCGGGCCCCCTGCATTTTTGCTACTCACGGCCATGCAGTATCTTACTCCAAGTCTCACATGTTTCTGCTTAGCAAAAGCAAGGGAACCTGGAAAATAACATTTTAGCTAACCAGGCTTTGCAACGCAGGAAGGCAAGCTGGCGGTGGTGGTTTAGTCGCCTAGTCGTGTCCAACTCTTGGCGACCCCATGGACTATAGCCCGCCAGGCTCCCCTGTCCATGGGATTCTCCAGGCAAGAATACTGGAGTGGGTTGCCATTCCCTTCTCCGAAGGTAAGCTAGAAGAGGATTAAAATGGGTGTTAGATTCACTCTCTGTCATGGACAGTCCACCCATGGAGATGGAGGTCTTCAGGAAGTTGAATTCCACACGACAGCAGAAACATCTTCCTGCTTCACATAACACAACCATCCCTCATCTAAATGGGAACGCACTCACCCTCTCTCCCTTGGGGAAGTAAGTCTTCTGAGTCATTCCTTTCCTCCCTAAATTATTTCAGGTTCAGCTACTACCTTGTCTTTATAACTTATAACCTGGAAACAAACATTTAAACACCAACAGAACATGACAGATGTCACAGTAGGGGGAAAAGATAAGAATAAGGTGAAGTTTGGATTAGACAATAAATTGAGTAAGAAAATATTGTCAAGGGAAACAGGTATGGACTTGACTGGAGTGCTCCTGAGGCAGGGGATGGCCCCAGGCTAGTAATTTACAACTACTCACACCTCCTGGGGCCTTGCATTCATTAGCAGCCCCTTGTTTACATTTCCTGAAGCAAGAGGCCAAGGGCCTCCAGGACTGCATATTCATGACCAGTCTCCTGTAACCCTTTCGAGATCTCCACCTCAGTATAAAATCCAGCAGTGGGAATAGGGTAAATCATCAGACATCAGGCAATTTTTTTGGCAACAAGACTTGGACTAAACCCTGTAAAAAGATTAAGAGATCACTCACCTCTCATCCTTGGGGCAAGGGAGACAATGCTGTTCAGTTGCTAAGTTGTATCTGACTCTCTAACCCCAAGGGCTGCAGCATACCAGGCTCCCCTGTCCTTCACTATCTCCCGGAGTTTACCCAAATTCATGTCCATTGAATCGGTGATGCCATCCAACCATCTCATCCTCTGCCACCCCCTTCTCCTTGTGCCTTCAATCATTCCCAGCATGAGGGTCTTTTCTGACAAGTTGGCTCTTCCTATCAGGTGGTCAAAATATTGGAGCTTCAGCATCAGCCCTTCCAATGATTTTCTTTAGGACTGAATGGTTTGATCTCCTTGTTGTCTAAGGGACTCTCACGAGTCTTCTCCAGCACCACACACGCACAAAAGCCTTCATGAGGTCAAAAAATCAGAGGATAATGCCAGGCCATAATGAGTCTTTGGCCACCTGGTGCGAAGAACCAACTCTGGAAAAGACCCTGATGCTGGGAAAGATTGAGGGCAGGAGGAGAAGGGGACGACAGAGGGTGAGATGGTGGGATGGCATCACCAACTCGATGGACATGGGTTTGAGCAAACTCTGGGAGATAGTGAAGGACAGGGAAGCCTGGCGTGCTGCAGCCCGTGAGGTCGCAAAGACTCAGGACTTAGTGACTGAACACACACAATATTGAATAATGGGTCTTGTTTCTCCCAGAAGCCTGCACTTTGAGATTCGTCTCAGCTGAGGGGTGCACGGCACCCCAGGGGAGGGTCCCAGGGTAGGTCAAGTGTGGAAAAAGAGCCAGATCATTGGCTAAAGGTAAACAGAGACCCAGAAGACCTGTCCTGTGTAAACGGCGTAACTGCCTCTGACTGCGCTCCTCCTCTCTAGACCACCACGTCCTGTCTCTCTGGGTGTGCCTCTGCCTCGACTGCACAGAACGTCTCTCTGTGCCTTCCCGTGTGTTGCCGTGCTATGCCTCTAACAATAAACTTTGTGCCTGCATTTACAGCTCTTGCCTTGGGGACTTCCCTCGTGGTTCACCTTCCACAGCAGGGGGCACAAGTTCGACCCCTGGTTGGGGAACTAATATCCCACCTGCCCCCTCCAAAAAAAAAAAAAAATCTACAAATAACAAACACTGAAAAGAGTGTGGAGAAAAGGAAACCCTCCTACACTGTTCGTGGGGATGTAAATTGGCACAGCCAGTATAGAAAACAGTATGGAGATTCCTCAAAAAATTAAACATAGAGCTGCCACATGATCCAGCAATCCCACTCCTGGGCATGTAGTCAGACAAAACGATAATTTGAAGAGATACATGCACCCCTGTGTTCACAACAACACTATTTACAATAGCCAAGACATGGAAGCAACCCAAGTGTCCATCACCAGATCAATGGATAAAGATGTGGTACATACATACTATGGAATATCCAGTTCAGTGCAGTTCGGTTGCTCAGTCGTGTCCGACTCTTTGTGACCCCAGCAAAGAGTGGCCTGCAGCACGCCAGGCTTCCCTGTCCATTGCCAACTCCTGGAGTTTACTCAGCCATAAAAAAGAGTGAAATAATGCCATTTGCAGAGATTCGGATTGACCTAGGGATTATCACACAAAGTGAAGTGAGTCAGACAGAGAAAGAAAATATCATGTATCACTTACTTTACTAAACTATGACACAAATGGACATACCTATGAAACAAAACCGGTCACAGGCAGAGACAGCAGACTTGTGGTTGCCACAGGGGCTGAGGGGTGGGAGAGGGGTAGACTGGGAGTCTCAGATTAGCAGGTGCAAACGGCTGTATATAGGACGGATAAGCAACAATGTTTATCCAACAATGTTTATCGCGTTGTTGAATGTGACTTGTGCAGAGCACAGGAAACTATATTTAATATCCTGGGATAAACCATAATGGAGAAGAATATGAAAAAGACTGCATATATGTATAACAGAATCACTTCGCTCTAGAGCAGAAATGAACCCAACACTGTAAATCAACAAGTAAAATAAACAAAAGATGATAGCTTACCACGACTTTCTTGTTTGGATATTGAACTTTCTTTACATTTGACAGTGCCCTGGGGGAGAAGACAAGAAATGCACAAGAAGGCAAAGATAACTGGAGGCAAAGGAGCAGAGGATGTGGGTGTGGAGGGAAGATCTGGGAGGGATGCTAGGAGGCCTTGTGAGGTCATGGGTGACGACATGAGAGAGGAAATGACATTATATATAAAGGGGCTAAATGGAAATCAAGCGTCCAGGGGATCATCGGATGTTGCAGATCTCTGGTATCCACGAAGCCCAGGAGTTTTCTGTAAACTCACTGCTGTCAAGGTTGGTTTATGTAAATCAGCATGTGTGACTCCACACTGACACATCGTCATTACTCGAATTCATAGTTTACATTCTATTTCACTCTTGATGTTGTATATTCTTTGGGCGACTCTTTCCAGGGCCCTGCGCGGCCGCCGAGCTCACGGCCAGGGCCAGGGCGACGATCAGGGCGGCCAGCAGGAGCAGCGGGGAGCGCGGGGAGCCCACCATGGTCTCTCGGATGCGAACACACTGCAGCCGAGGGGCGATCCCGGGTGCCAGCACCGCCCCGCCGGCCGCGGCGCCTTTAAGGCCGGGCCGCGGCGGACCGCCCCGCCCCTCCCACTTGGCCCCGCCTCTCCCGCCCAGTTGCCCCGCCCACCTAATTCTTTTTTTTAATTAAAAAATTTTGTTTCTTTTTTATACAGTACTTTCTGTCTTTCCCCCTTAAATGCTAAAAATAATACTTAAAAAAACCTGTGCATAGGCCTGTTTGCTTTCCCCACCTCCTCTTTCTTGCAGCTAACTGTATAAACTTGTCCCATATTTTATACATCACCAGGATTTTTTTTCCCATTTTTTTTGTCTTAGTTCCCTTACCAGGGATTGAACCTGGGCCCCTGGTAGTTAAAGCCCCAGGTCCTAACCACTGGAACCCCAGGGAATTTCCCACCAGGATGTTATTTTTTTCCTCACCAGAACTTTATCTCTTTGTACTCACAAAATCCTCTCAACTTTCACACCCTTAATCCTATGACCTACTGACACTCAGTACTGTAAGACTGGTTAAGCCTTGGCTACTAGGCTATGTTATATATGTATGAATATTTATAGTCTTATTCATATTAGTAACTTTAGCAACATTTTAAGATGCTTTTGAATTTTCAAAATAAAATAATTTTTTAATATACTCAATTTCCCATTAATTATTTCCCTGCAATTCCTACAAGAATGTAAAAATACAGTTGATTGTATTGTAAAATAGCAAATTTTGCCAGTAATCAGTCACAAAACTTTGTGAAGACCAGCCAATGGTCCATGTATTGGTTGGGGTTTTAACACATTTACAATGGAAAGGTATGCATTCATGTGAGGAACTTGAAAACACACAATTAAAATCCTTTACATAAAACAAACAACTCATATATACACTAGTGAAACATATGATGATACTCTTCATAATAAAGCAGCAGCTCTTATATTTTCTGGAACACCAGATCTCCATCAATTACTGAGTCGCGCCCCCAGTTTCTGATTCAGTTGGTCTGAAACGGGATCCAGGACGGTTCATTTCTAACCAGCCTCCAGCTACTGCTGCCACTGAAGGACCAACATTTTGGAAATGACCCCATTAACACGAAAAGCGATTTTCTAATCTCACAGGCTAGGACAACCCACCTCAGTTTGAGCTTCGGGGTCTGCTGCAGAGTTAGCATGGTTATTTCCCATAAGAAGAGTTTCTGTTTGAACTTCACTCTCAAGCTCCTTGTCTTCTCATCTCTGAGCAGAGCTCAGATTCTTCCTTCCATGGAGGAAGAGGGGCTGGGTGAATCAGGCAAGCAGGTTTGTGCAAGAGTCATCTCTTTGTTTCTTTTTTTTTTTAAGTTTAACCTTCTTTTTCTAATTTTTGTTTTACTTTTTGGTTGCCCTGGGTCTTCGGTGCTGTGAGCAGGCTTTCTCTCGTTGCAGTGAGCAGGGGCTCCTCTCTAGCTGCAGCGCGCAGGCTTCTCATTGCGGTGGATTCTCTAGCTATGGAGCATGACAACTAGATGCTTGAGCGTCAGCAGGTGCGGCTCACAGGCTCCAGAACATAGGCTCAATAGTTGTGACTCACGGGCTTGGATGATCTGCAGCATGTGGGATCTTCTGGACCAGGAATCAAACTTCGTCCCCTGCACTGGCAGGCAGATTCTTATCCACTGAACCACCAGGGAAGTCCAGAGTCATCTTTTTCTTATTCCTCCAGAGGGATCTCCCCTATCTCCACTCTGAGAGTTCCTTGCCTTTCTCAACAGCTCCTGAAAGATCTCATTGTGCATATAAAAGAAGATATACCCAGTGTGAGGCCTAGCCTCCTGCAGCACAGACTCTTGGATTTCTGATACTACTAGGTCATGGTATGTGAACCAGGCCTGCTTCTGAAAGTCGTAAGCATCGCTGATGTGCTGGCCTGAATCTGGGGGGCTCCTGAGATGGCTGATGACACGGATGAGCCGCTCGGTGTTTCCTTTCACCCTTCTACTTCAGTTTCTGTGTCCTTCCTGTCTAAAATTCCAGGGTTCATGTCAGCACCCAAAGCAGTGAGGGAGTCCCTGTTATCATCTTTCTGATGCTCCTGGAAGTCCTCTGCTATGTGTTCCTGGGCACCCAGCTCCCTAATGCTTGGAGGTGATTCTTTTCCAATCGTGCTGCTGCAGTTGTTCAGCCATGCCTTGAGATCTTTCTGGAATCCTGTTTCCATGAGCCGTATAAAACTCTTCAGTAGGCTCCATGACACTGCCCACATTTAGCTCTATGAATGCATTGCTTGTCTCAGATTTCTTTTTTTTTTTTTAAGACATTTATTCAGCATCATGATTAGACTATTACATTTAGCAATCAACAGCATGGGTGCAAGAAAAAAAATCTACATTAAAACCCTTTGTTGGAATGCTTTACACTTTCCACAGAACAGAAACTAAAATAACCTGTTATACAATTAGTCACAAGTACAGTCCTCGATGTACACATACACATGAGTATTGTCTAAAACATGTCTTCTTTGTAGCAGCTAGGCCCTGCCACCACTGTGCTTGGCTGAGTTCACAAATCTGTTGTAACCTGTAGCTTCCCTGTCACTTCTCTGGCTCTCCTCTCCTGCTAAGCTTTGTTTCCTGGCAGTAATTAAAACCTTCTGCCACTGCCATATCTACTGCTGCTGCTGGAACCACCACAGCCACCCTGGTTTCGTGGTTTGGCAAAGTACTGGCCTCCACCACCATAGGGGCCAGAACTTCTGCCTCCAAAGTTTCCTCCTTTCATGGGTCCAAAATTTGAAGATTGATTGTTGTAATTGCCAAAATCATTGCAGCTTCCGCCACCTCCAAAATTGCTTCCGTCATTACCAAATCCATTATATCCATCCCCACTGCCGCCATGTCCGCCACCACCACGGCTGCCACCAAAGCCACCTCGACCACTGAAGTTTCCTCCACAACCAAAGCTGTCACTCCCACCCAACCCACCTCCACGACCGCCACCAAAGTTTCCAGAACCACTCCGACCTCTCTGGCTGGATGAGCACTAGCCATCTCTTGCTTAGACAGGGCTTTTCTCACTTCACAGCCGTGGCCATTCACAGTGTGGTATTTCTGAATGACAATCTTGTCTACAGAGTCACGGTCATCAAAGGTTACAAAAGCAAAGCCTCTCTTCTTGCCACTGCCTCGGTCAGTCCTGATTTCAATCACTTCAATTTTCCCACACTGTTCAAAATAATCTCTCAGGTGATGTTCTTCAGTGTCTTCTTTAATGCCACCAACAAAAATCTTTTTCACAGTGAAGTGGGCACCAGGCCTTTGAGAATCTTCCCTTGACACGGCCCTCTTTGGTTCCACAACTCCCGTCCACCTTGTGTGGCCTTGCACTCATGGCCGCATCCACCTCCTCCACCGCGGCGTATGTGACAAACCCGAAGCCTCTGGAGCGCTTGGCGTCTGGACCCCTCATTACCACACAGTCTGTGAGCGTTCCCCATCGCTCAGAATGGCTCCTCAGACTCTCATCGGTTGTTTCAAAGCTCAGTCCTCCGATGAAGAGCTTCCGCAGCTGTTCGGGCTCTTTGGGAGACTCTGATTTAGACATGACGGCAGTGGAGGCGGGGAAGTCTTCAATGATGCTTTCTCAGCGGCGTCCACGGGCAATCAGATTTCTTAAGGTCCGTGTCTTCAGGCACCTCTTGGAGCTGAGCCTCTCCAAGACTTGGTGTGGGCTGCTGGTAAGTTCACTTGCATCTTCGCAGATCATAAGACATGTGTGTTCTTGATCCATCCCTGAGTCAGCTGCTGGCAGTTCCTTTTCTGCCATTTCTGAAGCTGTTATGTTCTGTTTAGGACCGTTTTCCAGGTCTCTCTGCTGCTGTTCTTGGCTTGACCCTTCAACGATCTTCTGGAATGTTGGTGGTCCAGCATTCTTTGCCAAGGAATCGCTGGATTCTGAGAGCAACTTCTCCGAAGGTGACGATGGGGCGAGGATCTCAGAAACCATCTCTGGAGAGACTTCTAGCATCTTGGAGTCCCTGGGGGTCTGTTACTGGCAGTAGGAAATGGTAACTTGGTGCTCTCACTGCAATGAGAACATGAGCTTAAAAATTTAGGAATAGCGACCGGTTGGTTATCCTTCACCAGCAACCAAGCATCGTTAAAGCCATAGCGTTTCAGATGGACGATGAGCACTCTGGGGAGCTTACTGAATCTGTGCATTGCAACAGCTGTCTCGTGGGTGCATTCGTTACAGCCGTACTCGAGGTCTTCTGCCCTAAAGGAAAGATCAAAAGAATTCTGAATAGAGGACGGTTGTAGTTTTGTTTCTTGGGGAGGGTTGATAGAAAGATAATGACTTGGCTTCATCTTGAGAATGACCTGTCCACAGGCTTTACAGGTAATGGAGTGCTTCAATTCAAACTCAAAGTTAGCCACAACGGGACAAACAAATGTCTGGCAGGCAGTGTTATCTGTATACATCTGCGAAGATGAATTTCTGTCCCCAGTTTCCCTGTCAGTCTTCAAAGCAATGTTTAATTTTTCCATGTCTTTTTTCAGCTGCTAAGCAGGACCCTAAAAACTCTTAAGCATTGTTCTGCGCGTCGCCGGAGAAGGTCTCTGCAACAGCTGAAATAGCAATTTTAATATTGACAAGCAGCTCTTTCTTGCCCTCCAGGTTAGAAATATCTTTTAAAGCAAGCAGCTGGGTCAGGCACCTAGTAAAAGCATCAAAGGGAATTTTCTTCCACGATATGCCCTTCATGAGTAAGTCATCAGCAAATGAGGGAATCACAAACAGTGACTGTAAAATTGCATTCATGTAACAAGTGTTCCTCAGGTTGGGGAACCCTTGCCAGAATTGTTCTGGGTGAGTGTCAAGGTCATCCCATCTTAGGTCGTCATGGCTATATATTTGTTCCGATGGAAACTCCAAACCTGTTTTGCAAGAGAGAGCCTGGATTGAAACAACAGTCTGAGCTAGATTGGCGTTTTCAGTAGAGATGGTCTTGCATGTAGAGCCACATGTTGAATTTCTAAGTTTTTCTTGACCTTCTGAATGCAATGGTTCATCCTTGTTACTTTCTGTATACTCAAAGGAATCTGTCTTCAATTTCTTGCTTAGTTCAGGGTTACTTTTTTCAGGGACCCTTCATTCATCTCTTGAGCAGGTGATAGCATTTTTTCCCTCTTTGTTCCTTGATTTTCTAAGAGTCCTGTTCTGGCAAGTGTTGCTGACTTGAACAAAGTCATCTTCAGAGGGGAGAGAGTTTCATTTGCTTTTTCTGTATTAAAGGGTCCATCACGGGGCTTGTCACGGACTTGGTGAGATGGAGTTTTGTCCATTTCCTTCTGTGTCTTCCTCCCACCAAAAACACCCCAATCACGATTGTGTTTCATGGGTGACTGGGGTTTGTTTTGACAGACCGTGTCCAGGAAGGCCTTCTACTGTTCGGCATCCCCGTAGGACAATTGGTCAGTGAACAACCAGCTGTTGTTTTGCAGAGTTAAATGCAGACAGCTTTGTCTCTCTCCACGATGTGTAAGGCCCACACTTGTAATACTGTTACTGAGCTGAAGAACCCGGATAAATCCTTCAGAGTTGGAGATGACTGCCAGGCTGATTTCCTTCTCTCTTTCCACTGTTTCCACAAGAGCTTCCCTCTCTTCAGTTAGCCTAGCCTTGCTCCAAATGCAAACAAAGCGGTGTATCTTTAGAGGACTCATCCTTTCTTTGCAAGGAAAACTTATGTAACCTGAAGAAAAAAAGGACAGACATACGCTTTAATCTAGAATGTATTATCAGTAGTGGAAAACCCTATGTAATAATATTCATTCCGTGTTCTCCTTAGGCTTAGGTAAAAGACACTTTTGGGGGGCTACTTACATGCTAAAGCTATGGCAGTTCCCTGATGACTCAGTGGTAAAGAACCCGCCTGAAATGCAGGAGATGTGGGTTCAGTCCCTGGGTCGGGAAGATCCCCTGGAGGACACGGCAACCCACTCCAGTATTCTTGCCTGGGAAATCCCAAGGACAGAGGAGCCACAACGAGTTGGACGTGACTGTGCAAGTTGGCATGGAAGCGTGGTAGTTCTCCAGAAGACCTAGATTCAGAATACAAGCTTTTGGATTTTCCTGGTGGTGCAGTGGATAAGAATCTGCCTGCCAGTGCAGGGGACATGGGTTCGATCCCCCGTCTTGGAAGATCTCACGTGCTGTGGAGCAACTGAGTCCGTGCTCTAGAAGCCACCACAATGAGAAGCCTGCACACTGCAATGAAGACCCAGCCCAGGCAAAGATAAACAAATAAGAAATTTAAAAAGCAAAAAGAACGTTAAAAAGAAAAGAACATAAGCTCTTTCAGGGGACTGTTAGGAGGGGTGGGTGATGAAGGATGGCTTAAAAGGGGGATAACTAATGTTACCCAGTCATGCTGCTGAATTTAGGTAAGTCAAGGGGAATTTCTATTTCTGGTTCTGAGTTTCTTTTTCTGTGGCATTTAATTTTATTTATCATATCATGGTCATGCAGAATGAAGTCAACTAACCAGTTAAACCTGAGTTTTATAGCCAGGGAGAAGAGGAGGCTTAGGATTGGGTCTCTAAACATGTCCTTAGAGTGGTTATTTGCAGATCTATACAACTCACCGTTTGTAAGGGGCAGTTCTGTACTTTACTGGAACAAAAATCTAGCCTCTTCATTCAATGACTTCACAGTCCTGTCCCTGACTTTTCTCTTTTACATGCCAACATTTTCTTACCTTAATGATGTCTTTGTTCTAAGCACTACTGATTATTGGGCAAATCGGTTTACCAGCGTTCTCCCGTCTGGGTTTTTATCTATTCTTCATATGAAGTGGAGGAGGACCCTATGGTTCTTTCCTCCCTTCTGCCTTTAGGCTGTGGAAAAATTTTAGCCAAAGAATAAGTTTAATCAGAGAAGTGAGAAAATGCAGAAGCAAAGGAAAATAGTCAAAGGAGATCAAATAGTAATAGTTTAGTCATAAGCATAGTCAAGGACTTTTAGTTCCTTCTCAAGGGCTGTGGACAATATTCTGAGCCATATCCTGTGAGCTGTCTTGTAGAGACTGGAACCCCCACCGAATGGAAGAAACTAACTACATGATGACCAGACTGTAGCCACAACATCAGTTCAGTTCCGTGCAGTCGCTCAGTCGTGTCCGACTCTTTGCAACAAGCTGCCACAATTCTGAGAACTGGCCTCAAAGAAATGGGAACGAACCATGGAACTGAAGATGAACTGTACCTAAAGCAATGAAGACAACGCTGGTCAGACCACCAATGACCAGTTTCAAGGTGACTGTCTGAGCTGATTGTGCTGTTTCTGCATAGTCTGGTTGTTTCTGCATAGTCTGGCTGTTTCTTCTGTTTCTCCCTCTGTCTATAAATGCTCTTGGCCCCCGATTGTCAGTGGGGGTGGGGTGGGGGTGGGCAGAGGGAGTTCAACCCCTCCGCCAGTTGCCAGCATCCAAAATAAAGCAAACTTTCCTTTCCATCAACCTGGCCTCTTTACTGGCTTTTCGAGTTTTGAGCAGCCAGAACCCACTTTCAGTTACAGATACAGTGATATGATATTTAACCAGTTACTACCTGATATTTCACTGTGTCAAGGGCTGGTCAATCCTAAAACAATTATTATTACCCTGCAACTGGGGATAAATCAGCATTCATTGTAATAGGAGGACCGGAGGGCAGAAGGGTTGTTACAAGGAAAATTGGGACAATTTTATCAGGAAGAATGGCTTCCCTGATAGCTCAGTTGGTGAAGAATCCTTCTGCAATGAGGGAGACCGCGGTTCAATTCCTGGGTCGGGAAGATCCGCTGGAGGAGGTAGGCTACCCCTTCCAGTAGTCTTGGGACTTCCCTTGTGGCTCAGCTGGTAAAGAATCCGCCCACAATGTGGGAGACCTGGGTTTGATCCCTGGGTTGGGAAGATGCCCTGGAAGCAGGAAAGTCTGCCCACTCCAGGATTCTGGCCTGGAGAATTCCAGGGACTGTATAGTCCATGGGGTTGCAAAGAGTCAGACAGGACTGAGTGATAAATGCCACATTAGGAAGAATTGGTTGGGAGAAGAATAAATTCTGGGTATGCAACTGGCTGTGTCAAATATACACAGAGGAGGGGAACGGGGAAAGTGATGAGCTGGTGTACCAGATAATTAGCAAAATTCAGAGAAAGAGAGAGACAGAGAGCCATACATATCAAAACAGAAAGAGAGAAGGCTTCCCTGGTGGTTCAGTGCTAAAGAAACCACCTGGCAATACAAGGGCCCCGGTTCGATCCCCGGTCGGGGAAGATTCCACTGTATTGAGGCGTGACGACCCCCGTGTGTCACCACCACTGAGCTCGAGCTCTAGGGCCTGCCTGTTGCAACTTCTGAGCCCACGTGCAGAGCCGGGCTCCGCACCGAGAGGAGCGCCTGCCCCGCAACGGAGAGTAGCCCCGCTCGCTGTAACTGGAGAAGGCCCAGGCAGCGGTGGAGACCCAGCGCAGGCCAAGCAAATAAATTAAAATGTCTACACGGAGGAAGGGAACGGAGTGAGATGGTCCACTCTCGTACCAGATAATTATCAAAATTCAGAGAGAGAAATAGAGACAGGAAGAGACATACATCTCAAAACAGAAACAGAGAGATTTCAGAAACTTAAAAAGAAAACTCTCTTAATTTTCCTTCTTTCCCCCACTCATTTGCTCATTTCTTTTCAGGCTGTCAGGAATGGTGACTCCCCTCTGATATTTCAATTTTAGAAAAGAAGCATCAGAACCCCAATGAAACCAACATAAAAATTGCCCTTTGCCCATCCATGCTTCATCCTGAAGAATCATGAGTCAGTCTGGAGAGCTGTCCTCGGTCACACCTGGGCAATGATTACTTAGGGTCGTTAGGAGAAAAAGATAACAGGTTTTAAACTCAGCTCCCTTGACAGTCCTGTAAATTAATCCACTCTCAAAAGCATTCCAAGCGCACCCCTCCCTAATCACCCACATTAGGTTAGTTGAATGAATGTTGAAAGGGCATAAAATATCTTAGTGTTATTATTCAAATAATTTTGGCCTTACAGATGTGAATTCTGTCAGAGAAGATAATGGATAGCAACCCTGGTTTAAATGCTTATTCTGTTTTTTTTAAAAAATGCTTATTCTGACTAGAGATTTTTAAGTTGTATGTGATAAATGTTATTTATAAAAATTAAACTTAAGGGTCTTCCCTGGTGGTCCAGTGGTGAAGGCTCTGTGCTGCTAATGCAGAGGATGCAAATTCAATCCCTGGTCAGGGACAAAGATCCCAAATGCCCTGATGCTATAAAAATTAAAAAAAAAATAAAAGGAGAAGGAAATGGCAACCCACTCCAGTATTCTTGCCTGGAAAAATCCACAGACAGAGGAGTCTGGCGGGCTGAAGTCCATGGGATTACATGACTGAGCATGTGTGCGCGAGGGTGGAGGGAGATGGGTTGGTAGCAATAAACTGGTAGAACTAAAAATAAAAATAAAAAAATACAATTAAGATGAATAGACATGTATATAAATACATTGCATGTAATCCCATCACCTTTACTGTTTTAAAGTATAGTTGTAAATTTTCTATGAACTCTGGCTTTCACCCAACCCATCTTAGCAAGAAACTTTCATTCCTCCGTTGGGAAAACAGCTGTTGGCTGCTCACCACACAGCAGGCACTGTTTCAGGTGCTGGAGATACCTCGGGGACGAGACAGCAAACTCCTCTCCCTCAGCGAAAGTCGCTCAGTCGTGTCTGATTCTCCAGGCCAGAATACTGGAGTGGGTAGCCTTTCCCTTCTCCAGGAGATCTTCCCAACCAGGGATCAAACCCAGGACTCCCGCATTTTGGGAGGATTCTTTATCAGCTGAGCCACAAGGGAAGCCCAAGAATTCGGGAGTGGGTAGACTATCCTTTCTGCAGAGGATCTTCCCAACCCAGGAATCCAACCGGGGAGGTCACATTTTGTGGAAGAGGCACATCATAGCCTAGTAATCAGGAAACTAAGCATTTCACACAATTTCACATTCAGTAAGAAGAGGTGTGTACAAGCTTTTGAAGTGTGCTAGAGAAGATTCTTGAGAGTCCCTTGGACTGCAAGGAGATCAAACCAGTGCATCCTAAAGAAAATCAACTCTGAATAATCATTGGAAGGGCTGATGCTGAAGCTGAAGCTCCAGTACTTTGGTCACCTGATTCGAAGAACTGACTCACTGGAAAAGACCTTGATGCTGGGAAAGATTGAAGGCAAGAAGAGAAGGGGATGACAGAGAATGAGATGCTTGGATGGCATCACTGACTCAATGCACATGAGTTTGAGCAAACTCTGGGAGTTAGTGATGGACAGGGAGGCCTGGAGTATTGTAGTCCATGGGGTTGCAAAGAGTCATGACTTAGCAACTGAACAACAGAAACTAACACAACGTCATAAAGCAGCTATACACCAATAAAATTAATTAAAAAAAGAGAAAGAATTCTTCTCCTTAGATACCTCCTTTTCTTCTCCTTCCCTTCATCATAATATCTTGCAAATTCATTAGTTCCTTTTCTCTCTTTAACCACTGACTTCAGTCTCATAGCTCCCTGCATCTTCCAAAATGTCCATTTGAAAGTCACAGTTTTCTTTCTCCTGGCTAAGTTCTTCTTGACTTTATCTAACCCAGGGCTCACTTTTTATAACAGGTATTTTAGTTTATACGTCTCTGTGAACCATACTGAGATGAGACTCCTAGCTAATGCTGGGGAATTCCCTGCTGGTCAGGTGGTTAGGACTCAGAACTTTCACTGCTGGGGCCCAAGCTCAATCCACAGTTAGGAAGCTAAGATCCCACAAGCCAAGGGTCATGGCGCTCAGCTGGTGTTCCCTGATGCCCCAGCGGGGCGGGTGAGAGCGAGGGGCTGTTTGTACACGTGTAACTGGTTCACCTCGTTGGACCGCGCACATTGATACAACACTGTAAAGCAACCATCCTCCAATTAGAAATAAATAAACAAATCAAGAGTCACAGATGTCCGTAAATGCTGGGGTCTCAACTGCGTCATTTTCCACTCCTCCTAAATGTTGAAACTCTAGTTGCCAGGTGGTTGTCTTTGGAGCTGAGGCTTTGATGGAGGGAATTAAGCGTGAGGGAGATGACAAGGGTGGCGCTCTGATAGGGTTAGTGTTCTAACTAGAGACTCCTCCCCCCCACTTTTCCCTCTCTCTGTTTTTCCTGTCTTACTATCATCTTGTCTTTATCACCGCTGCTGCAGCCTTTTATTGAAATGGATGTACTTTTTAAAATTTGTTTTTAAGGCAACTAGAGATGATTGTACCAGGTAAGTCAGAAAGAGGAGAAACACCATGTAAGATCACTTACATGTGGAATCTAAAATATGGCACAGTCAATCCATGGCTGATTCATGTCAATGTGTGGCAAAAACCATTACAATATTGTAAAGTAATTAGCCTCCAACTAATAAAAACAAATAAATAATAAAATATGACAGAAACGAACCTATCTGCGAAATGGAATCACGGACATAGAAAATAGACTTGCGGTTGCCAGGGGGGAAGGGGTTGGGGGAGAAATGAGAGGGAGTTTGGGGTTAGCAGGTGTAAGCTTTTACATCTAGAATGGATTAACCAGATCCTGCTGGAAAGCACAGATTTTGTTCAAAACCCTGTGACAAACCATCATGGAAAGGAATACTTTAAAAAAAAAATGCATATATGTGTATATCTCAATCACTTTGCTATATGCAGAAATTAACACAATGTTGTTAACACATCAACTATAAATAAAATAAAATAAGAAAATGAACAAAGTGTGCCTATTTTAAGAAAAACTGTTAAGAGTCGGATAATATGGAAAACTGTGATGGTGACGCTGAAGTGTCTCACTTGTGGGGCTTCTTAATTTAAGCCTGCTAGCCACAGACACCTGGAAGGAGAGAGTAACCTTCTTGAAGACAAACCTAAGGGCTTTATTTCTTATCCTCCACCACCACCTCGTGGTAAAATAGAGGATAGCGGTCTTGCTGGAGAAGCCGCAAAAGGCGTTATTTCTTGTCATCAACCACCATCTAGTGGTAATATGTAGCAACTGACACAGGAATTCGCAGACAAAATCACACACATAAAGACAAAATAATAAATTAAAATACAACAAATAATCCAAGGAGGCATCATGTGTGCTCAGAAATGTAGTTGTTGTCCTCTCACAAACTGCATGAACATTAAAGGCTTCAGTTCAGTTCAGTTCACTTCAGTCGCTCAGTCGTGTCCGACTCTTTGCGACCCCATGAATCACAGCACGCCAGGCCTCCCTGTCCATCACCAACTCCCGGAGTTTACTCAAACTCATGCCCATCGAGTCAGTGATGCCATCCAGCCATCTCATCCTCTGTCGTCCCCTTCTCCTCCTGCCCCCAACCCCTCCCAGCATCAGGGTCTTTTCCAATAAGTCAGCTCTTCGCATGAGGTGGCCAATGTATTGGAGTTTCAGCTTCAGCACCAGTCCTTCCAATGAAAACCCAGGACTGATCTCCTTTAGGATGGACTGGTTGGATCTCCTTGCAGTCCAAGGGATTCTCAAGAGTCTTCTTTAACACCACAGTTCAAAAGCATCAATTTATCGGCGCTCAGCTTTCTTCACAGTCCAACTCTCACATCCATACATGACCACTGGAAAAATCATAGCCTTGATCAGATGGACCTTTGTTGGCAAAGTAATGTGGCTGCTTTTTAATATGCTATCTAGGTTGGTCATAACTTTCCTTCCAAGGAGTAAGCATCTTTTAATTTCATGGCTGCAATCACCATCTGCAGTGATTTTTGGAGCCCAGAAAAATAAAGTCTGACATTGTTTCCACTGTTTTCCCATCTACTTCCCATGAGGTGATGGGCCCAGATGCCATGATCTTAGTTTTCTGAATGTTAGGCTTTAAGCCAACTTTTTCACTCTCCTCTTTCACTTTCACCAAGAGGCTTTTTAGTTCTTCTTCACTCTCTGCCATAAGGGTGGTGTCATCTGCATATCTGAGGTTATTGATATTTCTCCTGGCAATCTTGATTCCAGCTTGTGCTTCCTCCAAGCCAGCATTTCTCATGATGTACTCTGCATATAAGTTAAATAAGCAGGGTGACAATATACAGCCTTGACGTACTCCTTTTCCTATTTGGAACCAGTCTATTGTTCCATGTCCAGTTCTAACTGTTGCTTCCTGACCTGCATGCAGGTTTCTCAAGAGGCAGGTCAGGTGGTCTGGTATTCCCATCTCTTTCAGAATTTTCCACAGTTTATTGAAGGCTTAGCAATATGCAATGTCCCATTCTTTCTTTCCCCCCAAATCGTCCCCCTCTTGACTGACTACATGTTTTCATGATTGAAATACTGCCGTGGACAATGAAGCTTCCCTGCTGGCTCAGCTGGTAAGGAATCCGCCTGCGATGCCAGAGACCCCGGGTTCGATTCCTGTGTCAGGAAGCTCCCCTGGAGAAGGGCTAGGCCTCCCACCCCAGTATTCCTGGGCTCCCCTGTGGCTCGGATGGTTAAAAAAAACATCGACCTGTGATGTGGGAGACCTGGTTCGATGCCTGGTTTCGGAGGATCCTTTGGAGGAATGCATGGCCATCCATTCCAGTATTCTTGCCTGGAAAATTCCACTGAGAGAGGAGCCCTGGGGTCAGAAAGAGTCGGACAGGAGAGTGACTCAGCACAGGAACGAGACAATCAATGGAAGGGACAGAAAAATTTTTTCTTAAAGAAGAAGAAGAAATTTAGATGGTTTAGAGCAGGAACTTCTCAAGGTAACGCTCCTAGACCTTAGACACCAGGATCTCTAATTTGGAGAGCTTGTCCAACACAAGCTCCAATACTTTGGCCACCTGATGTGAAGAGCTGACTCATCGGAAAAGACTGTGATGCTGGGAAAGATTGAGGGCAGAAGGAGAAGGAGGCGACAGAGGGTGAGATGGTTGGATGGCATCACCGACTCAATGGACATGAATCTGAAGAAACGAGGGAGATAGTGGAGAACAGAGACACCTCGCGTGCTGCAGTCCATGGGCTCACAAAGGGTCGGACCCGACTTAGCGACTGAACAACAGCAATAAAATACAAGTACCCAAATTATCTGTATACCTGTTGATTCACCTGAACACAACAACCCACTTGCTACATGTACTGACAACTCAGATCGCCTGAATGGCCTTGCTTGGGGGTACTATGATTTTGGAGCTGACGTTCCCCACTTGGCAAAATCTCAACTAAATATTCCCTTACATCCTGGTCATCACGCTGCTTAGGAGTTTCAGCATAAATTAAAACAGGCAACTAGCAACACTGCCTAGTGTTTATATGTAAAATTAATGTTCAGGCTCACTTAATTATCAACAAGATTTTCACCTGTCATGTTTACCTACATGCATGTCCAACAGAACTTCCAAAGTCGATGTGTTCTTCCTTCATTTTCTCTTCACCCGCATCTTTGTCCCATCACTCTCTCTGTCTCCACAGCTTTTTTTCCTCTTTTCCTTTCTTGGGTCACGCTTTGCAGCTTGGGGAATCTTAGTTCCCTGACCAGGGATGGCACTCATCCCTGTGCTGGGAGAGCAGAGTCTTGACCTCTGAACCGCTGGAGAATTCCCGCCTCTCCCTTTTGTAGTTCTTTTGAGAAGTCTGTTTATATTCATTGTCAAGTCTTCCATTGGAGTATTTAGTGTTCTTTTCTGAAAGAGAGAGAGAGAGAGAGAGAGAGAGAAATCTTTACAAAGTAATAACAAACATCAGTAGTCACATGAATTGAGAGAAAGATAGTTACTCTGTTGTCTTTGATTCTTTGTGACCCCAGAGACTGTAGCAGCCAGGCTCCTCTGTCCATGGGATGCTCCAGGCAAGAACACTGGAGTGGGTTGTCCTTCCCTTCTCCCGGGGACCTATCCTGACCCAGGGATCGAACCTGGGTGTCCTGCATTGCAGGCAGATTCTCTACCGTCTGAGGCAGCAGGGGAGAGTTGAGAGAGTAGAATGAAAGGTGTACGTTACCACGCGTGGAACAGATACCAGTGGGAAGTTGTTACCCAGCAGGGGCGCCTCAACCTGGTGCTCCCCGCGGCCCTAGTGGGGCGGGTGAGAGCGAGGGGCTGTTTGTACATGGGTAGGTGGTTCACCTCGTTGTACCCCGCACACTGATGCAACGCTGTAAGCAGTCATCCCCCAATTAGAAATAAATGAACAAATCAAGAGTCACAGATGTCTGTAAATGCTGGGGTCTCAACTGCGTCATTTTCCACTCCTCCTAAATTTTGAAACTCTAGTTGCCAGGTGGTTGTCTTTGGAGCTGAGGCTTTGATGGAGGGAATTAAGCGTGAGGGAGATGACAAGGGTGGCGCTCTGATAGGGTTAGTGTTCTAACTAGAGACTCCTCCCCCCCACTTTTCCCTCTCTCTGTTTTTCCTGTCTTGCTATCATCTTGTCTTTATCACAGCTGCTGCAGTTTTCTATTGAAATGGATGTACTTTTTAAAATTTGTTTTTAAGGCAACTAGAGATGATTGTACCAGGTAAGTCAGAAAGAGGAGAAACACCATGTAAGATCACTGACATGTGGAATCTAAAATAGGGCACAGTCAATCCATGGCTGATTCATGTCAATGTGTGGCAGAAACCATTACAATATTGTAAAGTAATTAGCCTCCAACTAATAAAAACACATATATAAATAAAATATGACACAAACGAACCTATCTACGAAAGGGAATCACGGACATAGAAAATGGACTTGCGGTTGCCAAGGGGGAAGGGGTTGGGGGAGAAATGAGAGGGAGTTTGAGGTTAGCAGGTGTAAGCTTTTACATCTAGAATGGATTAACCAGATCCTACTGGAAAGCTCAGATTTTGTTCAAAACACTGTGATAAACCACAAAGGAAAGGAATATTTTTAAAAAGAATGTATATATGTGTATATCTCAATCACTTTGCTATATAGCAGAAATTAACACAACATTGTAAGAAATCAACTATAATTAAAATAAAATGAGAAAATGAATAAAGTGTGCCTATTTCAAGAAAAACTGTTAAGAGTTGGATGCTATGGAAAACTGTGATGGTGACGCTGAAGTGTGTCGCTTGTGGGGCGTCTTAATTTAACGCTGCTAACAACAGACACCTGGACGGAGAGAGTAACCTTGAAAACAAACCTAAGGGCTTTATTTCTTATCCTCCACCATCACCTCGTGGTAAAATAGAGGATAGCGGTCTTGCTGGAAACACCGTAAAAGGCATTATTTCTTGTCATCAACCACCATCAAGTGGCAATATATAGCAACTGTCACAGGAATTTGAGGACAAAATCACACGCATAAAGACAAAATAATATATTAAAATACAACAAATAATCCAAGGAGGCATCATGTGTGCTCAGAAATGTAGTTATTGTCCTCTCACAAGCTGCATGAACATTAAAGGCTTCAGTTCAGTCGCTTCCGACTCTTTTGCGATCCCACGAATCGCAGTACGCCAGGCCTCCCTGTCCATCACCAACTCCTGGAGTTTACTCAAAGTCATGTCCATCGAGTCGGTGATGCCATCCAGCATCTCATCCTCTGTCATCCCCTTCTCCTCCTGCCCCCAATCCCTCCCAGCATCAGGGTCTTTTCCAATGAGTCAACTCTTCGTATGAGGTGGCCAAAGTACTGGAGTTTCAGCTTCAGCATCAGTCCTTCCAATGAACACACAGGACTTATCTCCTTCAGGATGGACTGGTTGGATCTCCTTACTGTCCAACGGACTCTCCAGAATCTTCTCCAACACCACAGTTCAAAAGCATCAATTCTTTGGCCCTCAGCTTTCTTCACAGTCCAACTCTCACATCCATACCTGACCACTGGAAAAACCATAGCCTTGATCAGATGGACCTTTGCTGGCAAAGTAATGTCTCTGCTTTTTAATATGATATCTAGGTTGGTCATAACTTTCCTTCCAAGGAGTAAGCGTCTTTTAATTTCATGGCTGCAGTCACCATCTGCAGTGAGTTTGGAGCCCAGAAAAATGAAGTCTGACACTGTTTCCACTGTTTCCCCATCTATTTCCCATGAGGTGATGGGCCCAGATGCCATGATCTTAGTTTTCTGAATGTTAAGATTTAAGCCAACTTTTTCATTCTCCTCTTTCACTTTCATCAAGAGGCTTTTTATTTCTTCTTCACTTTCTGTCACAAGGGTGGTGTCATCTGCATATCTGAGGTTATTGATATTTCTCCCGGCAATCTTGATTCCAGCTCTGCTTCTTCCAGCCCAGCATTTCTCATGATGTACTCTGCATATAAGTTAAATAAGCAGGGTGACAATATACAGCCTTGACGTACTCCTTTTCCTATTTGGAACCAGTCTGTTGTTCCATGTTCAGTTGTAACTGTCGCTGCCTGACCTGCATACAGGTTTCTCAAGAGGCAGGTCAGGTGGTCTGGTATTCCCATCTCTTTCAGAATTTTCCACAGTTTATTGAAGGCTTAGCAATATGCAAATGTCCCATTCTTTCTTTCCTCCCAAATCATCCCCCTCTTGACTGACTACATGTTTTCATGACTGAAATACTGCTGTGGACAATGAAGCTTCCCTGCTGGCTCAGCTGGTAAAGAATCCGCCTGCGATGCCAGAGACCCCGGGTTCGATTCCTGTGTCAGGAAGCTCCCCTGGAGAAGGGCTAGGCCTCCCACCCCAGTATTCCTGGGCTCCCCTGTGGCTCGGATGGTTAAAAAAAACATCCGCCTGTGATGTGGGAGACCTGGTTCGATCCCTGGTTTGGGAAGATCCTTTGGAGGAATGCATGGCCATCCATTCCAGTATTCTTGCCTGGAAAATTCCACTGAGAGAGGAGCCCTGGGGTCAGAAAGAGTCGGACAGGAGAGTGACTCAGCACAGGAACGAGACAATCAATGGGAGGGACAGAAAAATTTTTTCTTAAAGAAGAAAAAGAAATTTAGATGGTTTAGAGCAGGAACTTCTCAAGGTAACGCTCCTAGACCTTATACACCAGGATCTCTAATTTGGAGAGCTTGTCCAACACAAGCTCCAATACTTTGGCCACCTGATGTGAAGAGCTGACTCATCGGAAAAGACTGTGATGCTGGGAAAGATTGAGGGCAGAAGGAGAAGGAGGCGACAGAGGGTGAGATGGTTGGATGGCATCACCAACTCAATGGACATGAATCTGAAGAAACGAGGGAGATAGTGGAGAACAGAGACACCTCGTGTGCTGCAGTCCATGGGCTCACAAAGGGTCGGACCCGACTTAGCGACTGAACAACAGCAATAAAATACAAGTACCCAAATTATCTGTATACCTGTTGATTCACCTGAACACAACAACCCACTTGCTACATGTACTGACAACTCAGATCGCCTGAATGGTCTTGCTTGGGGGTACTATGATTTTGGAGCTGACGTTCCCCACTTGGCAAAATCTCAACTAAATATTCCCTTACATCCTGGTCATCACGCTGCTTAGGAGTTTCAGCATAAATTAAAACAGGCAACAAGCAACACTGCCTAGTGTTTATATGTAAAATTAATGTTCAGGCTCAGTTAATTATCAACAAGATTTTCACCTGTCATGTTTACCTACATGCATGTCCAACAGAACTTCCAAAGTCGATGTGTTCTTCCTTCATTTTCTCTTCACCCGCGTCTTTGTCCCATCACTCTCTGTGTCTCCACAGCTTTGTTTTCTCTTTTCCTTTCTTGGGTCACGCTTTGCAGCTTGTGGGATCTTAGTTCCCTGACCAGGGATGGCACTCATCCCTGTGCTGGGAGAGCAGAGTCTTGACCTCTGAACCGCTGGACAATTCCCGCCTCTCCCTTTTGTAGTTCTTTTGAGAAGTCTGTTTATATTCATTGTCAAGTCTTCCATTGGAGTATCTAGGGTTCTTTTCTGAAAGAGAGAGAGAGGGCGAAATCTTTAAGAAGTAATAACAAACATCAGTAGTCACATGAATTGAGAGAAAGATAGTTACTCTGTTGTCTTTGATTCTTTGTGACCCCAGAGACTGTAGCAGCCAGGCTCCTCTGTCCATGGGATGCTCCAGGCAAGAACACTGGAGTGGGTTGTCCTTCCCTTCTCCCGGGGACCTATCCTGACCCAGGGATCGAACCTGGGTGTCCTGCATTGCAGGCAGATTCTCTACCGTCTGAGGCAGCAGGGGAGAGTTGAGAGAGTAGAATGAAAGGTGTACGTTACCACGCGTGGAACAGATACCAGTGGGAAGTTGTTACCCAGCAGGGGCGCCTCAACCTGGTGCTCCCCGCGGCCCTAGTGGGGCGGGTGAGAGCGAGGGGCTGTTTGTACACGGGTAGGTGGTTCACCTCGTTGGAGCCCGCACACTGATGCAACGCTGTAAGCAGTCATCCCCCAATTAGAAATAAATGAACAAATCAAGAGTCACAGATGTCGGTAAATGCTGGGGTCTCAACTGCGTCATTTTCCACTCCTCCTAAATGTTGAAACTCTAGTTGCCAGGTGATTGTCTTTGGAGCTGAGGCTTCGATGGAGGGAATTAAGCGTGAGGGAGATGACAAGGGTGGCGCTCTGATAGGGTTAGTGTTCTAACTAGAGACTCCTCCCCCCCACTTTTCCCTCTCTCTGTTTTTCCTGTCTTACTATCATCTTGTGTTTATCACAGCTGCTGCAGTTTTCTATTGAAATGGATGTATTTTTAAAATTTGTTTTTAAGGCAACTAGAGATGATTGTACCAGGTAAGTCAGAAAGAGGAGAAACACCATGTAAGATCACTTACATGTGGAATCTAAAATATGGCACAGTCAATCCAGGGCTGATTCATGTCAATGTGTGGCAGAAACCATTACAATATTGTAAAGTAATTAGCCTCCAACTCATAAAAACAAATATATAAATAAAATATGACACAAACGAACCTATCTACGAAAGGGAATCACGGACATAGGAAATAGACTTGCGGTTGCCAGGGGGGAAGGGGTTGGGGGAGAAATGAGAAGGAGTTTGAGGTTAGCAGGTGTAAGCTTTTACATCTAGAATGGATTAACAAGATCCTACTGGAAAGCTCAGATTTTGTTCAAAACCCTGTGATAAACCACAAAGGAAAGGAATATTTTTAAAAAGAATGTATATATGTGTATATCTCAATCACTTTGCTATATAGCAGAAATTAACACAACATTGTAAGAAATCAACTATAATTAAAATAAAATGAGAAAATGAATAAAGTGTGCCTATTTCAAGAAAAACTGTTAAGAGTCGGATGATATGGAAAACTGTGATGGTGACACTGAAGTGTGTTGCTTGTGGGGCTTCTTAATTTAACCCTGCTAGCAACAGACACCTGGACGGAGAGAGTAACCTTGAAAACAAACCTAAGGGCTTTATTTCTTATCCTCCACCACCACCTCGTGGTAAAATAGAGGATAGCGGTCTTGCTGGAAACACCGTAAAAGGCATTATTTCTTGTCATCAACCACCATCAAGTGGCAATATATAGCAACTGTCACAGGAATTCGAGGACAAAATCACACGTATAAATACAAAATAATATATTAAAATACAACAAATAATCCAAGGAGGCATCATGTGTGCTCAGAAATGTAGTTATTGTCCTCTCACAAGCTGCATGAACATTAAAGGCTTCAGTTCAGTCGCTTCCGACTCTTTGCGATCCCACGAATCGCAGTATGCCAGGCCTCCCTGTCCATCACCAACTCCTGGAGTTTACTCAAACTCATGTCCGTCGAGTCGGTGATGCCATCCAGCATCTCATCCTCTGTCGTCCCCTTCTCCTCCTGCCCCCGATCCCTCCCAGCATCAGGGTCTTTTCCAATGAGTCAGCTCTTCTCATGAGGTGGCCAAAGTATTGGAGTTTCAGCTTCAGCATCAGTCCTTCCAATGAACACCCAGGACTGATCACCTCTAGGGTGGACTGGTTGGATCTCCTTGCAGTCCAAGGGACTCTCCAGAGTCTTCTCCAACACCACAGTTCAGAAGCATCCATGTTTCGGCACTCAGCTTTCTTCACAGTCCAACTCTCACATCCATACCTGACCACTGGAAAAACCATAGCCTTGATCAGATGGACCTTTGCTGGCAAAGTAATGTCTCTGCTTTTTAATATGATATCTAGGTTGGTCATAACTTTCCTTCCAAGGAGTAAGCGTCTTTTAATTTCATGGCTGCAGTCACCATCTGCAGTGAGTTTGGAGCCTAGAAAAATGAAGTCTGACACTGTTTCCACTGTTTCCCATCTATTTCCCATGAGGTGATGGGACCAGATGCCATGATCTTAGTTTTCTGAATGTTAAGCTTTAAGCCAACTTTTTCACTCTCCTCTTTCACTTTCATCAAGAGGCTTTTTAGTTCCTCTTCCCTTTCTGTCACAAGGGTGGTGTCATCTGCATATCTGAGGTTATTGATATTTCTCCTGGCAATCTTGATTCCAGCTTGTGCTTCTTCCAAGCCAGCATTTCTCATGATGTACTCTGCATATAAGTTAAATAAGCAGAGTGACAATATACAGCCTTGATGTACTCCTTTTCCCATTTGGAACCAGTCTGTTGCTCCATGTTCAGTTCTAACTGTCGCTGCCTGACCTGCATGAAGGTTTCTCAAGAGGCAGATCAGGTGGTCTGGTATTCCCATCTCTTTCAGAATTTTCCACAGTTTATTAAAGGCTTAGCAATATGCAAATGTCCCATTCTTTCTTTCCCCCCAAATCGTCCCCCTCTTGACTGACTACATGTTTTCATGACTGAAATACTGCCGTGGACAATGAAGCTTCCCTGCTGGCTCAGCTGGTAAAGAATCCGCCTGCGATGCAGGAGACCCCGGGTTCGATTCCTGTGTCAGGAAGCTCCCCTGGAGAAGGGCTAGGCCTCCCACCCCAGTATTCCTGGGCTCCCCTGTGGCTCGGATGGTTAAAAAAAACATCCGCCTGTAATGTGGGAGACCTGGTTCGATCCCTGGTTTGGGAAGATCCTTTGGAGGAATGCATGGCCATCCATTCCAGTATTGTTGCCTGGAAAATTCCACTGACAGAGGATCCCTGGGGTCAGAAAGAGTCGGACAGGAGAGTGACTCAGCACAGGAATGAGACAATCAATGGAAGGGACAGAAAAATTTTTTTCTTAAAGAAGAAAAAGAAATTTAGATGCTTTAGAGCAGAAACTTCCCAAGGTAATGCTCCTAGACCTTATACACCAGGATCTCTAATTTGGAGAGCTTGTCCAACACAAGCTCCAATACTTTGGCCACCTGATGTGAAGAGCTGACTCATCGGAAAAGACTGTGATGCTGGGAAAGATTGAGGGCAGAAGGAGAAGGAGGCGACAGAGGGTGAGATGGTTGGATGGCATCACCGACTCAATGGACATGAATCTGAAGAAACGAGGGAGATAGTGGAGAACAGAGACACCTCGTGTGCTGCAGTCCATGGGCTCGCAAAGGGTCGGACCCGACTTAGCGACTGAACCACAACAATGAAACACAAGTACCCACATTACCTGCGCGCCCGTTGATTCACCTGAACACAGCCACCCACTTGCTACATGTACTGACAACTCAGATGGCCTGAATGGATTGCTTGGGGGTACTATGATTTTGGAGCTGACGTTCCCCACTTGGCAAAATCTCAACTAAAACAATATTCCCTTACATCCTGGTCATCACGCTGCTTAGGAGTTTCAGCATAAATTAAAACAGGCAACAAGCAACACTGCCTAGTGTTTATATGTAAAATTAATGTTCAGGCTCACTTAATTATCAACAAGATTTTCACCTGTCGTGTTTGCCTACATGCATGTCAACAGAACTTCCAAAGTCGATGTGTTCTTCCTTCATTTTCTCTTCACCCGCATCTTTGTCCCATCACTCTCTGTGTCTCCACAGCTTTGTTTTCTCTTTTCCTTTCTTGGGTCACGCTTTGCAGCTTGTGGGATCTTAGTTCCCTGACCAGGGATGGCACTCATCCCTGTGCTGGGAGAGCAGAGTCTTGACCTCTGAACCACTGGACAATTCCCGCCTCTCCCTTTTGTAGTTCTTTTGAGAACTCTGTTTATATTCATTGTCAAGCCTTCCATTGGAGTATCTAGGGTTCTTTTCTGAAAAAGAGAGAGAGAGCGAGCGAAATCTTACGAAGTAATAACAAACATCAGTAGTCACATGAATTGAGAGAAAGATAGTTACTCTGTTGTCTTTGATTCTTTGTGACCCCAGAGACTGTAGCAGCCAGGCTCCTCTGTCCATGGGATGCTCCAGGCAAGAACACTGGAGTGGGTTGTCCTTCCCTTCTCCCGGGGTTCTATCCTGACCCAGGGATTGAACCTGGGTGTCCCGCATTGCAGGCAGATTCTCTACCGTCTGAGGCAGCAGGGGAGAGTTGAGAGAGTAGAATGAAAGGTGTACGTTACCACGCGTGGAACAGATACCAGTGGGAAGTTGTTACGCAGCAGGGGCGCCTCAACCTGGTGCTCCCCGCGGCCCTAGCGGGGTGGGTGAGAGCGAGGGGCTGTTTGTACACGGGTAGGTGGTTCACCTCGTTGGAGCCCGCACACTGATGCAACACTGTAAGCAGTCATCCCCCAATTAGAAATAAATAAATCAAGAGTCACAGATGTCTGTAAATGCTGGGGTCTCAACTGCGTCATTTTCCACTCCTCCTAAATGTTGAAACTCTAGTTGCCAGGTGGTTGTCTTTGGAGCTGAGGCTTTGATGGAGGGAATTAAGCGTGAGGGAGATGACAAGGGTGGCACTCTGATAGGGTTAGTGTTCTAACTAGAGACTCCTCCCCCCCACTTTTCCCTCTCTCTGTTTTTCCTGTCTTACTATCATCTTGTCTTTATCACAGCTGCTGCAGTTTTCTATTGAAATGGATGTACTTTTTAAAATTTGTTTTTAAGGCAACTAGAGATGATTGTACCAGGTAAGTCAGAAAGAGGAGAAACACCATGTAAGATCACTTACATGTGGAATCTAAAATATGGCACAGTCAATCCATGGCTGATTCATGTCAGTGTGTGGCAAAAACCATTACAATATTGTAAAGTAATTAGCCTCCAACTCATAAAAATAAATAAAAAATAAATAAAATATGACACAAACGAACCTATCTACGAAAGGGAATCACAGACATAGGAAATAGACTTGCGGTTGCCAGGGGGGAAGGAGTGGGGGAGAAATGAGAGGGAGTTTGGGGTTAGCAGGTGTAAGCTTTTACATCTAGAATGGATTAACCAGATCCTGCTGGAAAGCTCAGATTTTGTTCAAAACCCTGTGATAAACCACAAAGGAAAGGAATATTTTTAAAAAGAATGTATATATGTGTATATCTCAATCACTTTGCTATATAGCAGAAATTAACACAACATTGTAAGAAATCAACTATAATTAAAATAAAATGAGAAAATGAATAAAGTGTGCCTATTTCAAGAAAAACTGTTAAGAGTCGGATGATATGGAAAACTGTGATGGTGACGCTGAAGTGTCTTGCTTGTGGGGCTTCTTAATTTAACCTTGCTAGCAACAGACACCTGGAAGGAGTAACCTTCTTGAAGACCAACCTAAGGGCTTTATTTCTTATCCTCCACCACCACCTCGTGGTAAAATAGAGGATAGCGGTCTTGCTGGTGACGCGGCTAAAGGCCTTATTTCTTGTCATCGACCACCATCTAGTGGTGATACGGAGCAACTGCCACAGAAATTCGAGGAGAAAATCTCAGGCATAGAGACAAAATAATAAATTAAAATACAACAACTAATCCAAGGAGGCATCATGTGTGCTCAGAAATATAGTTATTGTCCTCTCACAAACTGAGTGAACATTAAAGGCTTCAGTTCAGTTCAGTCGCTCAGTCGTGTCCGACTCTTTGCAACCCCATGTATCACAGCACGCCAGGCCTCCCTGTCCATCACCAACTCCCAGAGTTTACTCAAACTCATGCCCATCGAGTCGGTGATGCCATCCAGCCATCTCATCCTCTGTCATCCCCTCCTCCTCCTGCCCCGGATCCCTCCCAGCATCAGGGTCTTTTCCAATGAGTCAACTCTTCGCATGAATTGGCCAAAGTACTGGAGTTTCAGCTTCTACATCAGTCCTTCCAATGAACACCCAGGACTGATCTCCTTTAGGATGGACTGGTTGGATCTCCTTGCAGTCCAAGGGACTCTCAAGAGTCTTCTCCAACAACATAGTTCAAAAGCATCAATTCTTCTATGCTCAGCTTTCTTCACAGTCCAACTCTCACACCCATACCTGACCACTGGAAAAACCATAGCCTTGATCAGATGGACCTTTGTTGGCAAAGTAATGTCTCTGCTTTCTAATATGCTGTCTAGGTGGTCATAACTTTCCTTCCAAGGAGTAAGTATCTTTTAATTTCATGGCTGAAATCACCATCTGCACTGAGTTCGGAGCCCAGAAAAATAAAGTCTGACACTGTTTCCACTGTTTCCCCATCTATTTCCCATGAGGTGATGGGCCCAGATGCCATGATCTTAGTTTTCTGAATGTTGAGCTTTAAGCCAACTTTTCCCCTCTCCTCTTTCACTTTCATCAAGAAGCTTTTTAGTTCCTCTTCACTTTCTGCCATAAGGGTGGTGTCATCTGCATATCTGAGGTTATTGATATTTCTCCTGGCAATCTTGATTCCAGCTTGTGCTTCTTCCAGCCCAGCATTTCTCATGATGTACTCTGCATATAAGTTAAATAAGCAGGGTGACAATATACAGCCTTGACGTACTCCTTTTCCTATTTGGAACCAGTCTGTTGCTCCATGTCCAGTTCTAACTGTCGCTGCCTGACCTGCATACAGATTTCTCAAGAGGCAGGTCAGGTGGTCTGGTATTCCCATCTCTTTCAGAATTTTCCACAGTTTATTAAAGGCTTAGCAATATGCAAATGTCCCGTTCTTTCTTTCCCCCCAAATCGTCCCCCTCTTGACTGACTACATGTTTTCATGACTGAAATACTGCCGTGGACATTGAAGCTTCCCTGCTGGCTCAGCTGGTAAAGAATCCGCCTGCGATGCAAGAGACCCTGGGTTCGATTCCTGTGTCAGGAAGCTCCCCTGGAGAAGGGCTAGGCCTCCCACCCCAGCTCATTCCCCTGTGGCTCGGATGGTGTAAAAAAAAAAGTCCGCCTGTGATGTGGGAGACCTGGTTCGATCCCTGGTTTGGAAGATCCTTTGGAGGAATGCATGGCCATCCATTCCAGTATTCTTGCCTGGAAAATTCCACTGAGAGAGGAGCCCTGGATAAGAAAGAGTCGGACAGGACTGAGTGACTTAGCACAAGCATGAGACAATCAATGAAAGGGACAGAAAAATTTTTCTTAAGAAGAAGAAATTTAGATGGTTTAGAGCAGGAACTTCTCAAGGTAACGCTCCTAGACCTTCTAAGCCAGGATCTGTAATTTGGGGGCTCATCCCTGTGGTTACAGTGGGCTCTGCTGAGAGCACTGTTCCTCAACCCGGGGCGGTTCTGCCTCCTAGCGACACTTGGGGGCCGTCTGGAGACATTTCGGTTTCCACAAGGGGCAGAAGATCGGTGGTTGGAGGCCAGGTCACAGTTCTCCCGAGACGAAGAATTAGTCCCAGATTAGCCTTAGACTCCCAACGCCGGCAGCGCCAGGGCGAGAAGAAGCACCCGGGTGCAGAGGGTCCCCCACGCCCCACCCGCCGCCTCAGCCTCCTCTCGGCCAGCATCGCACACCCGCCTGAGAGCCCGCGCGCTGACCCTGATGGCCAAGGACGCCATGCAAACCCCTGCCTGCTGGTGGAGCGTTAGCCCGCCTCGTGGGCCCGGGCTAGCTGCTCGAGCCCGGCTGCCCTGGGCTTTGTGGCCGCTCGGGAGTCCTGCTGCGGGCATTTTCCTTTTCAACCTTCGCTTAATGGTAGGCGCGTCTCAGATTTATAATTTAAGAGAAGCGAGGTCACATCGCAACCGCAGTTGAGGGAACACAGGTCAATGATGGGGAGGAGGCCAAGACGAAGACAGGAGAAATGTTCACATGTTGAGGGGTGGGAGCCGTTCTGGCTTACCCGTGATTCCATTTACCACCAGCCGGTTCTCAAAACGTTAGCCACGAACCGCTGCCGGCTGCAACCTCACGGGATCAAGGTCTCCCCTCGTAACCAAGCAACCATTTCAGACCCCAGCCATCCTCGCTCCACAAGCACACGCTCTTGCCAGATTCAATGATAATTCTTGACAAACAATCTGTTGCCTGTGGTTTTTGCCTTTATGAGGCTCTTCCATTTTGTAATCCAGTGGAAATAAAACTCTTTTCTATTCCTATCACAGATTTTTTTTTTTGGTCCACAACATGCAGGCATGTGGGATCTTAGTTCCCTGATCAGGGATTGAACCCGTGTGGCTCTACAGTGGAAGCTTAGAGTCTTAACCACTGAACCAGCAGGAAAAAAAAAAAAAAAAAAAAAAAATATATATATATATAGATAGATAGATAGATAGATAGAGAGAGAGATAGAGAGATAGAGAGATAGTTTATTGATGGTTTCCAGTAACAATGGTAACATCTACACCTGTGCACACTCAGCATCGACCCTTAAATTGACTCTGCATTGAGTGTTCATGGAGGGCTTCTTGGAGGAGGTGACATTTGAGCTGTGGCTTGAGTGATGAAAGGGAGTTAGGGTACCCCCCCCCCCCCCCACTCCCAGCAGGGACTGGAGAAGATGCCTCTGTTTCCCTTACCTGTCGAATGCCAATAATGGTGGTATCTACCTGCTAGAAATCAAAAGTGAGCAAGATAATTTGCAATTGTGATAAATGTCCTGAAGGATAGACTCGTGGTCCCCAAGCTTTTGGCACCAGGGACCAGTTTTGGGGAAGATGATTCTTCCACGGATGGGGAGGTGGGGAGATGGCTTCAGGGTGATTCAAGCCCAGTGCATCTATTGTGCGCTTTATTTCCAATCCAATGCTGCTGCTGATCTGACAGGAGGTATCGTTCTGAGGCCCGCAGGTTAGAGACTCCGGGGACAGACAATAATTTGGTGAGACAGAGTGCACGCCTAGCAAGGTTACTCTGCATAGGGTGTTCATGGAGGGCTTCTTGGAGGAGGTGACATTTAAGCTGCAACTTGGATGAAAGGGAGCCAGTGAATTCCCTGGCAGTTCAGTGGTTAAGACTCGAGCTTCCACAGCAGGGGCACGGGTTTGATCCCTGGTCTGGAAACAGATCTCACATGTCAGGTGGCGTGGCCAATTAAAAAAAGGGGGGGGGGAAGGGGTGGGGTGAGGGATGGAGAGTCAGGTTTGTGAGAACCTGGGCTAAGAACCTGGGTCATGAAAGAGCGACCCCAGCCCTCGTTAAGGGAGTGAACTGCTGATGGGTCTCGTCCTGTCTGGGAGGCTCCGATCTCCTCCTGGCTAATGGATTGGGGGGTTACCGCAAGCCTGATCTGGCCAACGGGAAGGGAGACTGTGTGCTGAGACGTCTTTGAGAGTGATCCTTACTCCTGAGATGGTTTCTTTCAGCCTTCGGGTGTTCCTGTGGTGGGGAGGGTTCCCGAAGCCGCAGCTGCCACCGTGCCTCCAGCCCGAGCCCGGGGTCTGAGGTCCCCGGGGCGACCGTGGTTCCCGGAAAGGACCGCGCCTTCCTCTGACTCTGCGGCCTGCGGTCCCGCTAGAAAGAGCCGGGCGGAGAGGGAGACAGAGACGGACGGGAGACGACTGAAGGCGACGAGAAAGCTCTGCTCTCTTTTTTTTGGTTTTGGTTCTATTTTCCCCTTAAAACTAGGGGAGTGTGGAGGGAAGCACATAAATTAGAGGGAAGAGGAGAATAATTTGAAGAAAAGGAACGGGCGGAGCACGGCAGGCGACAATGAAGTGCTGTTAAATATTCTGGGCCCCCTCCCCGCCACACACACACTCACACACACACACACACACTCACTCACACACACACACACACACTCACACACACTCACAGACACTCACACAGACACACTCAAACACACTCACACACGCACACACACACACACTCAAACACACACACACTCACAGACACACACACACACACATACACACACTCTCACACATACACAGACACACACTCGCACATACACTCACACACACATACATACACATACCTATTCTCACATACACACTGTCACACATACATACACACTTTCTCATACATATACCCACTCACACATACACTCACACACACACACTCTCACTCACACACACTTGCACCCTGCACATGCATTGCGGCATCTCACCCCATTTCTGTCTCCTATAAAAAATGAACAAGTGTATATCACAGTGTACCGCTTTACTTGTGCATATGTGGGACCACCACCAGCAATTCCACTGGAAAAACAAAAGGGCCTTTCCACAGCCCAGCCAGCCCTCAAGAATGCAGTGCCTTTGCTTGTTTGAGTGTACTTACCTGTTTATTTCATAAATATTTATTTTATTTTAAAAATCGATGTCCAGTTGCTTTTATCTGAGTAATTTTATGTGTCTCTGTTGAGAAGGAAAGCTTAAGAGCGACTCTCTTAGCAAATGTCAAGCATATCACACAGTATTATTATCTGCAGTTGCCACGCTGTGCACTAAAGCTCAGAATTTGTCTTAAAACTGAGAGCTTGTACACTTCGACCAGCATCTCCCATTCCCCAACCCTCAGCCCAGCCCCTGGCAGTCACTGTTCTACTCTATGAATTTGATTTTTTTTTTTTCAGTTTCCACGTATGTATAAGCGGGATGACACTATATTTGTCTTTTCTGCCTGGCTAATTTCACTTAGCATAATGCCCTGAGATTTAATCCATGTTGTCACAAATCACAGCTTTATTTTTAATTATTTAAATAACTATGCTTTGAGCTACTGGCACCTGCAGGCAATGCTGCCTAGAATCTGGGATTTCTTCAGCGTCCGCAAAAGACTGCAAAACCATTTAAGTTTTAACTGTATGGCTTGCAGAATCCTAATTCCCTGAACAAGGATTGAACCCGGGCCCTGGGCAGTGAAAGCACAGAACCTTAACCATTGGACCACCAGGGAATTTCCATTTTATTTTTCATCCTTTTGTAAAGAATGTAAGTTTTCATTTTAATAGGGACAAAAGCAGGCGTGACACACGTCCTGGGGGCAGCAGAAGGTCTGAGCCTTTCTCAGCCCTTTCTCTTCCAGCCACGCAGGCCTGGCGTCCCCTCGGCTACGGACGAACGTTTGCTTCCCACAAATTCGTATGTCGGACCCTCACCACCCGAGTGTTGGTATCGGAAGGCGGGCCCTTCGATGATTGATTAGGTCTCGAGGCGGGAGACCAACATCCCCAGAAAAGAGGCTCCAAGAGCGCCCTCTGGTGGACATAGCAGGAAGTGGCTCTTCACAGAGCCTCCCCGGTGGTCCAGTGTAAGATTCCGCTTTCCAGTGCAGGGGTTCCAGGTTCCATCCCGGGGAAGGGAGATACGTTTCCACGTGTCTCGTGGTGGCCAGGGGGGAAAAAGAAGAAGAAGAAGAAGAAAAGGTAGCCATTTGCGAACCAGTAAGGGATTCCCTTATAACTTCCCTGGCGGCTCAGATTGTAAAGCGTCTGCCTACAATGAGGAAGACCCGGGTTCGATCCCTGGGTCGGGGGGATCCCCGGGAGGAGGGAATGGCCACCCACCCCAGTATTCTTGCCTGGGGAATCCCATGGACGGAGGAGCCTGGCGGGCTACAGCCCACGGGGTCGCAAAGAGCCCGGCTCGACTGAGCCACTGACACTTAGACTTTTCGCAAGTGGGGTCCTCGCCGGGCGCTGCATCTGCTGGCGCCTGGGTCTTGGACTTCCGGCCCAGAACTGTAAGAGAGAAACGTCTGTCGTTCACAACCCGGCAGATCGGTGGGGATTCTGTTATAACAGCCCCGAGGGATGAAGACAGCCCCTCTATCCTCTTGAGGTCAGAGAAATTCCCTCCCGCCTGGTGTGAAGATAGAGGCTGTTGCCATGGACACCAAGGTGGGCCGGGGGCCCAGAAGGAGAGCCTGGGGAAAGGACAGCAGGAGCCTCAGAGACAGACTGCGCGGGCTTTGCAGACCACGTGGGACCCAGGTGCCCGCCTCTCCACACAGGGCACGCACCCAAGGTGTGGAGGCGACGTGCAGGCACTCAGAAGGTGCGGCTCCTTGCTGCTCCAGTGGTTGAGGATCCGCCTGCCAGTGAAGGGGACACGGGTTCGATCCCCGGCCTGGGAAGATCCCACATGCTGCAGAGCAGCTCAGCCCGGGAGCCACGTGCCCTAGGCCCGCCGCTCCCCGACAAGAGCAGCCCCGCTCCCTGCAACTAGAAGCAATGGAGACCCAGCCGAGCCCCAGAGAAAGAAGGAAGCTCAGCAAGCGGCTTTGCTTCTCGGAGCCCCAGGTTCCCCTTTCTGAACACAAGCTACAATTGTCCCATGATCACCAGGTTGCCGTGAGCATAAAGCAAATGCATCTTACAAAGTGCTCAGCTGCAGATCTGATGCCCTTTGTTGCAGAAACCAGTACCTGGGACACCAAGCCCCGCACCCGCAGAGCTGGAGAACTCAGGGTTCTCACGCCGGCGGGCCCAGAGGGGTTAACCCTCCAAGCTCTGAGCCCCGAACAAAGGGACAGGCATGATTAAGTGGGTTTGAGGGTTTGCAGGGGCTGGGCGGTTGCAAAGAGCGGGACAAGGGTGAGTGACATAAACTCTGGTTCCTAGTATTGTGAGTCCCCACTTTCTGAGAATGCGTGACCTAGACTTTGCAAGGAGCGAGCTGAGTTACAGAGGCGGAAAGAGCAGGAGGTTATGTGAAAATATTAACTTTTCCTTTTCACCTTTAGCCCGAGCTTCTCAAAGTGGAGCCAGAGACCATGTGCCTAGGGGCACTTGGGCAGAGGGGTGCCGTTGTTGAAAATGGAGAATCCTGGGGTCCGTAAAACTAAAAAGGAAGCAAAAGCTCTCCTCTTCATAGTCTCGCTCTTAAATATCACCCTGCTGGACTTCCTCAGCAGTCCGGTGGTTAGGACTCCGTGCTTCCAATGCAGGGGGAGCTCGGGTTCGATCCCTGGTCGGGAACTAAGATCTTCTTTGCTGTGTAGTGCGGTAAAAAGTGAAACAAATAGATGAGGGGGACTTTGAGGAATAAGCAGAAGTTCAATGGATTGGAAACGTGGGAGAAGGCAGCAAGATTGCCGAGACATGCTCACACTATAGAGACTATCCCCGTTGACCCGATGGGCGGGCCAATCGGAGCCGGGAAGGTAGACCGTGTCTTGTGGTCACAAGGCTAGGAATTGGCAAAAAGGGCTCTGAGACCCACATCTCTCCACTTCTAGTCAGATTTTCTCCAGTGTTGTCATTCTCTCTGGCATTAAAAATTGAGCTCCCTTCGTGGCCCCTGGGAAAATAAATAAATGGGGGATTTCCTTGGTGCTCCAGTGGTTAAGAATGCTCCTGCCGACACAGGGGACATGGGTTGGATCCCTGGTCCGGGAGGATCCCCCATGCCACTGGGCAGCTAAGTCTGTATACCACAGCTACTGAGCCCGCGCTTCGCAGCGAGAGCAGCCCGCCCCTCGCTGCAGGCAGAGGAAGCCCGCACACAGTGAGGAGGACCCCGCGCGGCCATGATAAATACGCACAATGCAGAAAATGAATGGACAAATACATAAACCAGCACCCTGCTTCCTTTGTTTCACAGCACATGTCCGTATCCAAACCGGGTTTTGAAAATTGGTTCATCGGCCAAGGGTCTGTCTTCCGGGGTGAACTCTGCGCAGCATACAGCCTGTCTGGTTCTCGAGGGCACCCCGCTCCCCAAGCCTCCCACCTAGAGTGGGTCTTACCGCTTAACTAACCTTGAATGTATTCTTATCTTTTTTCCAGTGCCCATAAATAAAGTTTTACTGGAACATGGCCACACTAATTAATTTCCATATTGCCTGCGGCTGCTTTCCTATTACAACAGAGACAGAACTATGTGCTACAAAGGCTGAAAGATTTACAAGCTGGGGCATTCCCTGGCGGTCCAGTGGTTAGGCCTTGGCGCTTTCACTGCCAAGGGCTCAGGTTGGATCCCTGGTGCAGAAACTAAGATCCCATAAGCTGCGCCGTGAGGCCCCAAAACAAAAGAAGATCAACAACCTGGCATTTTACAGAAAGTGTTTGCTTATTCGTAGCTCGGACGGTAAAGCATCTGCCTGCCGTGCAGGAGACCTGGGTTTAATCCCTGGGTGAGGAAGATCCCCTGGAGAAGGAAATGGCAACCCACTCCAGTATTCTGGCCTGGAGAATCCTGTGGATAGAGGAGCCTGGCAGGTCACAGGCCATGGGGTCTCAGAGTCAGACACGACTGAGCAACAAGACACACGCAAAATAGAGACTGAGGGAGGCAGACATGCTTTCCAGGGGGTAACCTGGGAGGCCTTCCCAGTGGAGGTGATACTGAAGAACTGAAGAATCCTGAGGCATGTGGGAAAATCTGAATATGGTTGAATAGATCAATGTTAAATGTTAAATCAATGTTAGATGTCCTGAGTGTGAGTCTGACTTCCCTGGAAACCACATATAAGTGAAGTCATACAGTACTTGTCCTTTTGTGACGGGTTTATTCCACTGACCATAATGACCTCAAGGCTCAGACATGTTGAACAGATGCCAAACATCTTCCTTTTTGAGGCGGGCTGGAATCCTGTCACACGGACCCATCACATTTGGTTTGCCCACCTGTTCTTCGGGGGAACCTTGGACCGCTTCCATGGTTCAGCGTTTGTGACCAACGGTATTATGAACACAGGTATACGAATCTTCAGTGTAATATTGGCGAAAGGAGGGAAATGCCGGAGACTCATGCTGAAAGACAGGAACCTAAGGTCACAGGGAAGAGTCCCTGCCCTAGGTGGAGAGGCAGACGGCCTGCACAGCGGCCAGCAGGGTGTCAGGTGAGAGAAGGCCTCCAGCCAAACCTGGACCAAGAACAGGAGGCAGGAAGGTGGCGGGCGGAGGGGGCCCCCCTGGTGGAATCATGAAGGTGTCCCCTGCTGCTTCTGACCTGAGAGACAGGGCCGGGACCCGGGTCCCCCCGCTCCCGCCCGGGTCCACTCGCTTGGTTCCAGACCTTCTCCACGGACTGAGGTCAGTTGTCAAAAAAGAGGAGCTGCTAGAACGCTCCCCACAACTCCCTCTGCTGGGAGAAGACGGACCTGCTCATCTTGAATATTGGGGCTCCTAGATTTATTTCAGCCCATTTCTTTGGTCCCCAAAGTGGGAAATCGATCCCCAGAGGAAAACACACGCAGGTAGAGGAGGCGGGTGGGCCCGGGGAGGGGATTCCACCCGCTGCCCACATGTCTGGGGCTCAGGCCAAGAGCGCCAAGGCCGGGTTCGGAGCCTGGCTCCTCTGCAGAGGGCTGTGTGTCCCGGGCCAGGCGCACAGAGGCCTCTGAGTTTCAACTCCTCCTGGACGATTTCTTTACAAAAATTCCTGGAAGGACTTCCCTGGCGGTCCATTGGTTAAGAGTTGGCCTGCCAATGCAGGGGACGTGGGTTCGATGCTTGCTCTGGGACGATCCCATGTGCTGAGGGGCAAGTAAGCCTATGCTCTAGAGCCGGGGGGCTGCAGCTCCTGAAGCCCACTCACCCTAGAGCCTGTCCCCTGCTCCAAGAGAAGCTACCCCAGGAGAAGCTCACGACTGGAGCAGCTGGAGAGTAGCCCCGATCGCAGCAGACCAGAGAGAGGCCCGCGCAGACACCAAGACCCAGCGCGACCCGAAATAGATGAGTGTATAAACGAAAGCAAAGAGCGTAACAGGAGACAGGAAGGGCACTGCGTAAGAACGAAGGCGTCAACCCCAGAAGGAAATACAGCAACAGCGGCAACAGAGCAACTCGAGGAGGGACCTCCCTGGTGGTCGAGTGGTTAACACTCCGGCTCCCAGTGCAGGGGACCCGGGTTCAACCCCTGGTCAGGGAAGTAGGTCCCATGCTGCATCTAAGACCTCCTTCAGCCAGATAAATAAATTAAATAAAAGGTATTTTAAAAAAATTCGTGGAGCCCTAACTCTTCCAGTCATTGTCTTCAAAGAGCTTATGTTCTAATGAAGAGACAGACAGTGAATATGATAAAATGAAATCCATAGGCTGTTAGTGTTGGTTATTAAGGGGTTTTGATGCCCCAAGGCAAAGACCTCCTGGAAGACACCTATGGTGAATACCTTGGTTATGGTTCAAATGAGGGAGAAAGTGCAATAGGAAACTGTAAGATGATATTGAAAATACTTATAATATTGAATAGGTGATTGATGCAATATGTTGAAAACCCTATTATAGGGTTCGAATTTGAGTTGGGGATTTTGAGGACAGCTTATGGAAGCTGGATTATGTTCTAGATGAGATGTATCAGGGACTGAGCTTCATTCTGTGACTGAGTTTCTTAGTAAATGGGGAAGGAGGGTCTCGACCGGAGAACAAGGCTACAGTTGTAACTGGTTAAGAAGCAGCATTAGCCAGGAGTGAGGATGGTTTGGTGACTTTCGTGACGTGGACAGTGTTCCCGTCTTGTCTGTGTTCAGACACGGTTCCCGAGTGGCTGTGTTCTGCTTCAATCCATCAGTTGCTGAGTGGCCTTTTCTGAGGCTGATGTTCTGTGAGAACACACTTTCTGTTGTTGTTACTTTATTTTGTTTTAAATTTAAGTTTTGTTTTGTTTTAAATTTAAATTTAGTTGAATTAAAATATTGTGTTAGTTTCAGGTGTATATGCATTTCTGTGTATATATTACACACACACACACGCACACAAGATACTGAACATCGTCCCCTGAGCTCTAGGGGGCTTCCAGGGGGCTCAGGGCCACAGAGTCAATACAGGAGACACAGCTTCGATCCCTGGGTCGAGAAGACCCCCTGGAGAAGGAAACGGCTACTCTCTCCAGTATTCTGGCCTGGAACACCCCAGGGACAGAGGAGCCGGCAGGCTGCAGCCCATGGGGTCACAGAGAGCCCGACACGACTGACCGGCTGGGCACGCAGACACCTCGTGGCTAGGTGAAGCACCGCTGTTTACCTTCCATATGGTAGACTGTACCTGTTAATGCTCTACCCCTCATTTATGCCTCCACTCTCCCCCAGGGTGAACATAAGTTGTTTTCTATGTCTGTCTCTGTTTTGGAAAGAAGCCCATTTGTATGTGTGCACACTGCTAAGGGTTGATGTTTAACGGAACCCGAGCCCCCAGACCGGGGGCCGCCCTTCTGCTCCTGGAGAGAAAGGAGCACGAGGCAGGGAGGGGGCCGGGGTGCCAGGTCCGGGGGGCGTCCCGGGCGCGGTGTCCTTGAGAGGGCGAGCGCTGCCGTGCAGGCCGGGGGGAGCCGGCCGTGCTGTCTGCCTGGTGGAGGCCGGGGCAGCGGAGGGCGGCCTGCGGGGGTCAGCTTGGCCGCAGCGGGCGTGGGGCTCGGGGGGGAGGCAGGAAGGCTGGATGAACAGACACACCAGGGCCCCACCTGCGGCTTCTACCCCAGCAAGACGGAGCCGGGGGAGGATTTCCAAAAGGAGCCGAGGGCAATTCCCCGGTTGCTCAGTGGTTAGAACACACCTTTTCACTGCTGAGGCCTGGGTTCCATCCCAGTGGGTGGGCTGTGATCCCACAAGGTATCTTATGCACACACGCATACTCGGTCATTTCCACCTCCTTGCAACCCCATGGACTGTAGCCCACAAGGCTTCTCCATCCATGGAATTTTCCAGGCAAGAACACTGAAGTGGGTTGCCATTTCCTCCTCCAGGGGATCTTCCCAACCCAAGGATGGAACTCAGATCTCCTGCAAGTCCCCCACAAGCTATGCAGCAGCCAAAAACAAAGTAAAAAAACCAAAAAAACAAAAAATTTAAAAAGTAAAGAGGATTTTAGGATAATGACAATTATGTTGGGTGGGGAGTAGATCTGGGAGAGAGTTTGGAGTTTGGGAAGACAGATTGGGGGTGGTGTGTTCTTGAAATCATTCAGCCAGGAGTGTGTCATGGACCAGGGCAGTGACGGTAGGCAAGGTGAGCTGTTGTTGAATTTTTAGATATATTTTTGGATGATTACTGGACCTGATTTTCTGAGGACTGGCTGTGGGATGTGAGAGAAGGAACTGAAGATGAATCTGAGCTTCCCAGGTGGTTCAGTCAATGCAGGAGACACAAGAGATGCAGGTTGGATCCCTGGGTGGGGACGATCCCCCGGAGGAGGACAGGGCAACCCCCTCCAGTGTTCTGGCCTGGAGAATCCCATGGACAGAGGAGCCTGGCGGGCTCCAGTCCATCAGGTTGCAAAGAGCTGGCCAGGACTTAGTGACTAAACAATTTAGTAACAAAACAGCAGCAACAATTACCCAGGAGTGAGGACTGTTTGTTCACTTCTGTGACGTGGACGATGTTCATGTCTTGTCTGTGTTCAGACACGATTACCGAGGGCCGTGTTTTGTTTCAATCCATTAGGGCTGCCGAGTGGCCTTTTCTGAGGCTGATGTTCTGAGAGAACACGCTGTTTTGTTTTGTTTTAAATTTAAGAGGAGCTGAATTTCAGGTGTTCAGCAAGGTGATTCGGTTATGTATAGATATAAACCGCACACACACACACACACACGCACACAAGATACTGAACATCGTCCCCTGAGCTCTAGGGGGTTTCCAGGGGGCTCAGGGCCACAGAGTCAATACAGGAGACACAGCTTCGATCCCTGGGTCGAGAAGACCCCCTGGAGAAGGAAACGGCTACTCTCTCCAGTATTCTGGCCTGGAACACCCCAGGGACAGAGGAGCCGGCGGGCTGCAGCCCATGGGGTCACAGAGAGCCCGACACGACTGACCGGCTGGGCACGCAGACACCTCGTGCCTACCATGAATCACCGCTGTTTACCTTCCATATGGTAGACTGTACCTGTTAATGCTCTACCCCTCATTTATGCCTCCACTCTCCCCCAGGGTGAACATAAGTTGTTTTCTATGTCTGTCTCTGTTTTGGAAAGAAGCCCATTTGTATGTGTGCACACTGCTAAGGGTTGATGTTTAACGGAACCCGAGCCCCCAGACCGGGGGCCGCCCTTCTGCTCCTGGAGAGAAAGGAGCACGAGGCAGGGAGGGGGCCGGGGTGCCAGGTCCGGGGGGCGTCCCGGGCACGGTGTCCTTGAGAGGGCGAGCGCCGCCGTGCAGGCCAGGGGGAGCCGGCCGTGCTGTCTGCCTGGTGGAGGCCGGGGCGGCGGAGGGCGGCCTGCGGGGGTCAGCGCGGCCGCAGCGGGCGTGGGGCTCGGAGGGGAGGCAGGAAGGCTGGACGAACAGACACACCAGGGCCCCGCCTGCGGCTTCTACCCCAGCAAGACGGAGCCGGGGGAGGATTTCCAAAAGGAGCCGAGGGCAATTCCCCGGTGGCTCAGTGGTAAAGAATTCACCTGCCAATGCAGGAGACGTGGGTTTGATCCCTGGCCGGGAAGATTCCCACGTGCTGCAGGGACAGCTAAGAGTCTGTGCTCTCGAGCCCGGGAGCGGCAGCTACAGAAGCCCACACACCCCAGAGCCCGGGCTCTGCACCAATTGAAGCCACCGCAGAAAAAAAAAGAAGCCCCTGCAATGAGAAGCCTGCGCACTGCAGCTCGTGGGTCCCCCATTCATCACAACTAGAGAAAAGCCCATGCTGCGATGAAGACCCAGTATGCAAAAAAGGAAAGGCATCTAGGCAACGTGCCCGGTGCCTCAGTGGTTGGGACTCCACACTTTCACTGCTGAGGGCCTGGGTTCAATCCCTGGTCGAGGAACTAAGATCCCACAGGCTGTGTGGTGGCCTAAGTAAATAAATAAAATTTAAAAAAAATACAGAGAATTTTAGGATAATTACAATCAGGCTGTGTTGAGAGGAGACTCAGGGGGCCAGACTGGAAGTTGGGAAAACAGGTCGGGGGTGGTGTGTTCCTGAAATCATTCAGCCAAGGGCTGTCGGCGTCAGGGACCAGGGCAGTGAAGATGGGCAGGGCGAGGAGTTGTTGAATTTTTGGACACATATTGGAGCTGGTTTTCTTTTTGAAAACACTTGTGTGCGTTTATGTATTTTAGTTTTCGTTTCTCCGGGTCTCTGTTGCCCTGATGGGATTTTCTCTGCTTGCGGGGGGCAGGCTTCTCACTGCGGCGGCTTCTCTGGTTGCAAAGCGTGGGCTCCAGTCACACAGGCTCAGTGATCGTGGTGCTTGGTTGCTCCGAGGCACGTGGGCTCCTCTCCTGCCTGGGATCGAACCCATGTCTCCTGCATCAGCAAGCAGATTCTTATCCACTGTACCACCAAGGAAGCCCCAGGAGCTGATTCTTCTGATGGACTTGCTATGGGATGTGAGAGAAAGAACAGAAGGTGGACCGGTGGGTCTAGGTCCTGGGCAGCTGGGATGTGAGATCCTACCATGGGAATGATGCAGGAGATGCAGGCTGAGTGGGTGGCAGCAGACACCAGCGGCTTCCACTTGCATTTCTTATGCTGAGATGCCCAAGTGGAGATGTCAGAGAGGAAAATCTTGGGGCCTTCCCTGGCAGTCTGGTGGTTAAGGGCCCATGCTCCCACTGCAGGGGACAAGGGTTCGATTCCTGGGCAGGGAACTTCCACACTTGGTGCAGTGAGGCCAAGGAAACCTTAGGTTAATACGAAAGGGATGTTGATATTTTCAAGGAGAGGGTGCAAATTAAGTAACACGGAATGTTTCACTGCGTTTGACTACATTAGGGAAATTGATCCCAGAAGTGTTCCACTGTGCATTTTCTTGTGTGCCAGGACACCGTGATTAACACGTCCAAATAAATAAAGCCCTGCAGATGATAAAATTTAGCACTGTCAGTTCCCAAGATTTGGATGGAAACTGGGTGGAGGGTTGAAAGCCGGGAAAATTTGCTGAAACAGGTGGGTATTGAGACAAAATGAATGATGGTAAACAGATGTCTCCAGGAGACTGTCCACAGCTTGGCGTCTTAGAGAAACCTTCCCCACTCTTAATTACACGGGGATGTATATCATTCATGGAGCCCGGCCCGGCCTTTAGCTCAGTGGAAAATTCCGCTGACAATCTGCAAGCTGTCTCTCCTGGCCATGCGCGGACGGTAAGCAGCCCTGCTGCTTTTCCTGCCAGAGCACAAGATATCTATGCTGTTATTCTCCTCACGTCGTCCCCAGTAATGTGCCTCCGATCCCTGCTCCCCTTTCCCCTGCCCCCAGCTGCCCGCGCCGCCTGCATGTATTTCCTGGGTGATCATCGCAGCCACCCCGCGCGCTCCGTGTCCGGGCTGGCCCTGCGTCAGTGAACGCTGCCGGAGGCGCCACGTTGCCCGAGCTGACGTCCCAGCAGTCTTGCCTTCTTTGCCCCCTGCTCTCGAAGCCCTGCGCCCAGGCCCGCTGCAGGTCCCACCAAGTCCGCTTCCGCTTCTCCCACTGTCTACGGACGTCTCAAAAATACTGGGCACGGAAAAAGAAAATTAACCTGGAGAGAACACTGTGTGCACGTTTCTCTCCTCGGGGCCAGATGGCCATCAGTGAGGCCCGCCTGCGTGTTAGTCTGGGTTCTCTGCAGAGGCGGGACCTTTACGGAAGATACGTCCATACTGTGCGGTGCTGTGCTAAGTCGCTGCAGTCGGACCGACTCTTTGTCCGCTCTTGGACTGTAGCTCGCCAGGCAGCTCTGCGCTTTCACTGCCTTGGCTTCTGTGCAGTCCCTGCCCGGGGAACTAAGATCCCACAAGCCATGTGGCAAAAAAAAAAAAAAAAAAAAAAAAGGCTAGACACATGACATTAAATAACGTTTGAATCAAAAGAAGAAAAAACAAACTTCCCCTTCAGTATCTGTAGGCTCATCACAGCACAGAAAGGATAACACCTTAGTTTGCTTCCGGAGTCTTTGCTGTTCAGTCGTGTCCGACTCTTGGCGACCCCACGGACTGCAGCATGCCAGGCCTCCCTGTCCATCACCAACTCCCGGAGTTCACTTAAACTGTCGTCCATCGAGTCGGTGATGCCATCCAACCATCTCATCCTCTGTCGTCCCCTTCTCCTGCCCTCAATCTTGCCCAGCATCAGGGTCTTTTTCAGTGAGTCCACACTTCACATCAGGTGGCTAAAGTATTGGAGCTTCAGCTTCAGCATCAGTCCTTCCAATGAATACTCAGGGTTGATTTCTCTTAGAATGGACTGGTTTGATCTCCTTGCAGTCCAAGGGACTCTCAAGAGCCCTCACACACCACCAGAACTTGAAAGTATCAACACTGAATGTCTTCAGCGAATATTATTCACCAGCATCTCCTTTGAGCAAAAAAACACACAAACAAACAAACAAAAGCAAGTCTTCGGCTCAAAACCTTGGCTGGCAATTGCATCTAACTAATGTCAAGCAACATCATTTGTGTGTGTTTTCCTTGTATGTTTATTTTCATCTTCCACGATGAGAGAAAATGGTGCTTCCATTCAGGGTCATGATTTAAAATTCCCTTTAAAGGGAGTTTATAGTTCAGGTATAACAGAGAGCAATTTAAAAGGAAAAAAAAAAGTATTGTGTCCAGTATTATCACAAAGATTCCGATGTGGCAAAGTCCGTCAATGTGGAACATAAAGGACTGTATTTTTGTTTTCAAAAATGTCTTAACATTAAGTGGTTTCGGCTGCCCCGGGTCTTCGGTGCTGTGTGCGCACTTCCCTGCAGCGGCTTCCCGTGTGGAGCGCAGTCTCTGGGTGCACAGGCTTCAGGAGCTGCAGGAGGTGTGCTCAGTAGCTGTGGCACGCAGGCCCTAGAACAGGCGGGCTTCAGTAGTCGCGGCTCGAGGACTCAGTTGCTTCACGGCACGTGGAGTCTTCCCAGACCAGGAATTGGCCCCTGCATTAGCAGGTGGATTCTTAACCACCAGGGAAGTCCTAAAGGGCTGTATTTTTGAAAGGTCTCTGCCCACCAGTCTATTTTCCACACTCATATCTGAAGAGGCCTTTCTAGAATGCAAATCTAGCCACATCACTTCTCAGGATAAAACCTAATTTTTCCCCAGGGAACCTTCCTACACTTGTGGGAATGTAAATTGGCCGCAGCTACTATGGAAACAGTATGGTGGTTCCTCAAAAAACTAAAAATAGAGTTGCCATAGAATCCTATGCTCTCACTCCTGGGTATATATCCAGATAAAACTCTAATTCAAAAATATACATGCACCCCGGTGTTCACAGAAGCACTATTTACAATAGCTAAGACATGGAAGCAACCTAGATATACACCAACAGATGAATGGATAAAGAAGATATGTACACATATGATGGAATATTACTCAACCATAAAAAAGAATGAAATAACGCCATATGCAGCATAGATGAACTGAGACATCATCACAGTAAGTAAAATAAGTCAGATAGAGAAAAACAAATATCATTTGATATCACTTACATGAGAAACCTAAAAAATGATACAAATGAATTTATCTATGAGGCAGAAACAGAGTCACAGACATAGACAGCAGACTGTGGTTGCCAAGGTGACGGGGGAGACAGGCAGAGGGTGGAGCAGGGCTGAGATTTGCAGATGTAAACTAGTACGTACAGGATGGATAAGCAAGAAGGGCCTACTGTAGAGCATAGGGAACTCTAGCCAATATCCTGGGATAAACCACCATGGAAAAGATCATGAAAAAGAATATAAATATAGGAATGGCTACCCGCTCCGGTATTCTTGCCTGGAGAATTCCATGGACAAAAGAGCCTGGTGGGTTGCAGTCCACGGAGTTGCAAAGAGTTGGACATGACTGAGCATAAAACAAATGAATATCACACACGCACACACACACACACGTTAGTCACTCAGTCTGTCCGTGGGCTCCTCTGTCCATGGCATTTCCCAGGCAAGAATACTGGAGTGGGTAGCCATTCCCTTCTCCATGGGATTTTCCTGACCCAGGAATCAAACCCAGGTCTCCTGCACTGCAGGCAGATTCTTTACTCTCTGAGCCACCAGGAAAGCCCCTATGTGTATATCTGACTCCCATATGTATACACTTTGCCGTACAGCAGAAATTAATACAACATTGTAAGTGAACTATACTTCAATAAAATAAAATTTAAAAAACCCTCTTTACCCAAACATGACTTATCAAAGAGCAAAGCAAGCACTCAGATTCTGGTTTCCAAATGCCATTCTCCACTAAAGGGACCCAGCACTGCCTGGAGAAATGGCTGACTCTGAAGCTGGGCAAGAAAAACAGAAGATAAGCCCAGGATATCTTGCGCCTAAAAGTTACGGGAGGACTGAAAAAAAAAAAAAAGTCAAAAGGACACAGATGCAAACTTGAAGGGAGTTTCACTATCAAAGCTGGAACAGTTCCAGGAAAACAATAAACTCTGATGGTAACAAATGATATCCCACAACTAAAGACAGAATTCATAAATCAAGACTGAGTCAATAAACATGGAAGAAAGGAAAGCACAGAGCTGGTGGGCGGTGAGCCCCACTTCCTGGTTCCCTGATGTCCGTTTTCCTGCTATAAACTCCTGCAGTGGGAGAGGTGGGTGAGCTCCTGGGGCCTCTTTTATGAGGACCCTAAACCCATCATGAAGTTTTTTCTCCCAAGACCTATGCATTTCCAAGAGGCCCAACTCCTGATACGGTCCCACTGAGGATTCGGTCTCTCTTTTTCTTTTTTTCATTTTCACCAAGAACTTTACTGAACTCACCATTTTGTTTCACTACTTTCTGTCATTTTTCATTTGTTGTTTAGTCACTAAGTCATGTCCGACTCTTTTGTAACCCCATGGACTATAGCCCACCAGGCTCCTCTGTCCATGGGATTTCCCAGGCAAGAATACTGGGGTGGGTTGCCATTTCCTTCTCCAGGGAGATTAGGGCTAATCTATGAATTCTGGGGAGACACAAACGTTCAGTCTACAGCATTGAACTAAGACATCAGCTCATCCACCAGTCACCCAGGGATGTGAGAGAGGTAGCCCATGTGTATAGATATTATTTATATTCTTTGCATATTGTCTATTTTATAATTACTATCTAATGTAATATTGCGTTGGCCAAAAAGTTTGAGTTTTTCCCTAAGATTGTATGGAAAAATCTGAAGGAACTTTTTAGCCAAGTCAATATATTGTATCAAATTATATATATTTATATATATGCTCCTTTCTGCCGTTCTAACACAAATTGTAGCAGCCCTTCATACCATTACCCACCTTGCTTTCATTTCACTGTATATTTTGCTTTTTCAATTTCTAAAGGACGCCTTTATGATTTTGCCCAGCATCACTGAACTCCATCGAATGCAGTCCTCAGAATTTATGTAGCCAGCCCCTCTCTTGAAGAATATTGAGTTTGCTTCGGGCTATGCTACAATAAGAGCTGGAGTTTGTAAAAATGTACGTTTTCTATGACCAAGCTGAGGGATGAAGCAGGAATAATTCATATGGTTCGATTTCCCTGGCTGATTAGACTCGCCCACACTCTGGGTATTTCAGGTTATCTACATGCGTGGGTGTTTGTCATCATCTCTGAATTCTTTGTTGTCTGTTCTGTTTGGGATTCTGACATAAATTCTGGCTGAGAATAAACATTTCAAGTTTATTCCCCACCTAAACCTCTACTTGGCTCCAAAACCACTGCAGACGGTGACTGGAGCCATGAAATTAAAGGACGCTTGCTCCTTGGAAAAAACCTAGACATGAAAAGCCTAGACAGCATATTGAAAAGCAGAGACATCACTTTGCTGACAAAGGTCCATATAGTCAAAGCTGTGGTTTTCTGAGTAGTCATGTATGGGTGTGAGAACTGGACCATGAGGAAGGCTGTGTGCAGCATAATTGATGCTGTTGAGCGGTGGTGTGGAGAGGACTCCTGAGAGTCCCCTTGACTGCAAGGAGATCAAGCCAGTCACTCCTAAAGGGTATCAACTCTGAATGTTCACCAGAAGGACTGAGGCTGGAGCTGAAGCTCCAATACTTTGGCCACCTGATGCGAAGAACTGACTCACTGGAAAAGACCCTGATGCTGGGAAAGATTGAAGGCAGGAGGAGAAGGGGACGACAGAGGATGAGATGGTTGGATGGCTTCACTAATTCGATGGAGATGAGTTTGAGCCAGCTCCGGGAGCTGGCGATGGACAGGGAGGCCTGGCGTGCTGCAGTCCATGGGGTCGCAGACAGTCGGACACGCCTGAGTGGCTGAACAAGAACAAAACCTCTACACAAACTCCTCTCTCTGAACTGCCATCGTCTTCTTAGGCTCAAACTTTAGAGCCATAATGACCATGCTTCTTTTTTAAAACCCATTCTGTGAAAAGGCCCATAATCATTAGAGGAAAACACGGACAGTTTATACAGTGTCACAGGGAAAAAAAACAAGCAAACATTTGCTCTAGCAGATGTTCAGCCCTTTGTCCCTCACACCATCTGCTTCCCCTCCTGAAGCACCGAGTTTCTGAGTTTCCCCAGCCCTCCAGAGTCCCATGGGGAGGCACCTGTCCCCAGATCCTGAACTCTGATGAACCACGGCCGCCTCTCAAAATCCACAAAAGTCCATTTCTGAATGAGCGGACAAAGCCCACCGCCCCGCCACCCCGCCCTCCCCCGCGGACCCTGTAAGCCATGTCGTTTGGCTCATGAGTCGCGGTGGAGCCTTTGGCGTCTTTCAAACCCTTGTCGGCTTCGTGGGGGTACTTGGGTGCTAATGGGTACCAGAAAGCAGGTGCGGAGCATCTTCTGAAAGAAGGCCGAGTGGAACCCTCATGCTGAGGTTTGTCAGGGGGAGAGAGACACTTGAAGCTTTTGAAGCCCAGTCTGCATTCGGCATAGTCAGGCCTTGTCTCACAATTATCACATTCAAGTGTGCACAATGTCCCGGGCACTCAATCACCGTGTGTCCGAGGAAGAATGGGACACGGCTGAATGGTCGGCAGAGATAAGACGTCTGTCGCCGGCACCTCCAGCAGCTGCTTAATGGTGGAGGCTGTTATTTCTTTAAGTCAGCAGCAGGTTGCACGGCCCATTTCATCTCTGCCCTTCTGCAAAAACCCCACTCGAGGAGACACTGCTAACAAGCGCTAAAGGTAACGTGGGCGGGGGAGGGATCCCGGGACCGAGCCCTCCCCACAGCCCCCATCACACCATCCCCAAGTCCAGGCTGTTCGAGGCCGACTAGACTATTCCTCGGCCCCTCAAGGGTACTCGACTGACAGGAGCGGTGGAGACGGTTGCCATGGGGACCACCGCTGGAGTGAGAGATGCGCAGGGGTGAGGAGGAGCGGCGGGAGGCCTAGAGACTGGAATTTTCCAGTCCCTCGCATCACGTGATGTGCGGGTGCTGAGCCGAGTCTAGACAGAGGGCGGCCTGTCAATAAATATCTGTATTGATTATCTGCGAAGGAGTCAATTAATATCTGTATCTATTATTTGAGAATTTGTATGAGACACAGATAAATATCGATGGCGCTAGAGGTAGAGAATCCGCCTGCCAATGCAGGAGCCGCAGGAGACAGGGGTTCGATCCCTGGGTGGGAAAGATCCCCTGGAGGAGGAAATGGCAACCCGCTCCCGGATTCTTGCCTGAAAAGTCCCATGGACAAAGGGGACTGGAGGGCTACAGTCCCTGGGGTCGCAAACAGTCAGGCACGACTGAACCGGAAAGAGAAAAGGCATGAGATACAGAAAAATATTGGTATCTGTTCTTTGGGGAAACACAGGGTCTTTAGTGCTTGGCTTGGCCTCTCTGAAGTCTCACTTTACTTCGCTCAAAAGGGAATAATCATCATTCCAGGCTACTGGGGGATGCAGTCTGGTTTCCCAGGCCTTACTAGTCAGCTGTACCTTGAGGATCACCTGTGCAGGTGAAAGGCAAACTCAGGGGTACTCTCCAGACTTTCTAAAGCAAAACACCTTGTCCGAGCATTCACCCACCTTCCCACCTGTCCTTCATTTCCTCTTACCCTGATAATTTTCTTCCCATCTGTGTTTTCCAACATGGCAGCTGTAAGCCACTGTTGCTATTTCAGTGCCTGGAACATATCTAGTCCCCCCGAGACAGGCTGTAATTGTGAACTACACATTGGATTTTTAAAAAACCTAGAAGCAAAAAAATTAAAACATTTCATCGATCTTTTTTATTTTTTACATCAGTGTTATTGGTTCGAATGGCAATATTTTATATTGGGTTCAAAAAACCTACTGTTAAGATTACTTCCGCCTATGTCTCTTTATCTCTTTTTTTTAACGTGACTATTGGAAAATTGGACACTTGTCGCTTCTATTGTGTTTCCACCATGCAGTTTTATTGTCTGAAATAATGTGCTGATTTATTTCTTACTCATTTGCTTTCTGCATCCTCACTTGATGGTGAACATTCAGTGAAAGACCTTGTCTGTCTTGTTGATCCTGTATTAAATATACACATCTGGCCCTTAGGAGATATATTTTTAATGACTTGAAATCTCAAGGAGATATTTCAGAAGAGGGAAGATCTTTGAATGTCAGAAAGTCACAGAGGAAAATTCTCTGTCATTAATCTTTACAGCTAAACCTGGACTTCATCTGATGTGTTAACTTTGGGTGCTGGAGAAACTAGGAATTTTTAATATTAGGAGGGCTGTGGGGGGGCAGGTGTCTGAAATTGTCCCAGGAGAATAGTTTGGACTTGGGGTTTAGAGGAAAATTCACGCAAAGTCTATCCATTCATCAACAGAGATAACTGGCCTACCTTCTCTTGTAAATTCCCTGATCACTCCCCCTGACCAAAGTCACCCCTGACCTGTCACTCTGTGGCTTACCTCAATATTTTATTCTCCAGAGAATGTAATACTATCATAGATTCTAACATATTGTGAAATGAAAGTGCCTCCTGCTATATTAACAAACAAGAACTGTCACAGCCATCAGGGACTTCTGGCCCCCACATGTGAATGACCGTTCCCCAAATTGTGAACCAGCGGATCCTGCCACCCCCGCGGTGATTGCTGAGGAGATGGGGAATGCAAGAAGCCAGGTGGACAAGGATACAGGACTGGCCCCAGACAGCTGAGGTGCGTAAGGAAGGAATGAATGCAGGGAGCCCAGAGCCGTGCATCTTCCTGCCCATCGAAGGCTAAATTCCTTAACTTGATACCTGCTCTTTGATGTTCAGCTGCCCGCTCCCTTTCTTGCAAACTTGCATGTATCCTGACTCCCCTCCTGCCTCCTTGGAGCAGTTTTCTCAGAGCTACTGAAGTTGTCTCCCGGGCTTGGAATCGTAAACACTCCCACCCAAAAAAATAACTCTCTGCTTTCAGGTTGTGACTATACTTTTTTAGTTGACTATATATGCACATATGTGTGTCATATATGTGTATATACTTACATATTATTTATATATGTGCTTTACATGTATTATGCATATGCATGCACGCTCATTCTTAGTTGTGTCCAACTCTTTGTGACCGCATGGGCTGTAGCCCACCAGGCTCTTCTGTCCATGGAATTTTCCAGGCGATAATACTGGAGTGGATTGCCATTTCCTATTCCAGATTTCCAGACTTAGGGATTGAACCCATATTTCTTGTGTCTCTTGTATTGGCAGGCGGATTCTTTACCACTGCGCCATGTGGGAGTCCCTATATTGTTTATATGTGCACATATTATTTATATATAAATATTATGTATAGCAAATAAACAAATTATTTATGATAAATAATATATGCACTAATCATACATGTATTACTGTTATGTATTGTTTGTATATTACATTTATTATTTATATATAAATAAAAGTGTGCTTGTATTTACATATATATATTTGTATTTACTGGATCTTCAAATAGGAAGCCAACTCGTCTGAAAATGAAAACTCTGTTTTAGGCGACCACCACCTAGAACAGCGTCTGGCAAACAGCAGTCACTCTATAAACATTTGTCGAACGAATGAATCAGTCAAATAACTGATTATCGGCGAGAACAAAGGCTGTTTATGTCATTGGTGCCAGAGGCTGCAACAGACACCTATGACTTTCACTCGGGTCTTCAGGTTCCCCCACCCCTCCTGCAAAGACGCCATTTAAGAGGTGCCCATTTAAAATTGTGGCCTTATCAAAAGGCAGAATCCCCGATCCCAGGCAGGGATCCAGGAAGCCCGTGTGTTCTTCCCCCAGACCTCGCCCTTCTGCTCGACAGCTCTGGTATCCATTACTTTGCTCTGGTCCTTAAGAGCACTGGCGGGGTCTCAGGGAGGCAGGCAGGCTCTGTTGCCATAGAAACTGCAGCCGAGGTGATGGGGACAAGGCTGAGAGCCACTTAGCGGATGGAACTTTCCAGACTGCGTGGGGGTTACAGTTCCAGCCTGCCATACGAACCGATTCCCAATAAATATTTGGCGGGGTGGGAGGGGGGAGAGTTTGAACAAAAATACGGGATTATGGGAAAGTGACGTCACCTTTCTGAGGCAGTTTTCTCATCTAAAAGTGGGGAGATATATATATTTTTTTCTGGATCCTTGGAGTGTGTGCAGATTATAATAGATGCTGTTTGTAAATCACTCGGCGCCGTGCCTGTCGTAATGTAGCCAGGATTTAAACAAAAAACTATGTTCCAGGATTCACCTGCGTCAGAATGGGGAAGCGATGGAGAGAGAAGTAATTAAACACCCAGAGTCCTGGGCTGCCCTTAGACCAACGAAATAAGAACTCAGCCCCCAGCTCCCTCCCCTCCCCTACTCAGAGTCCGGCTTTATTTTATGCATATCATCTGAGCTTACCTTCACCTGAGATTACCTTCTTCATTTCTTTTCTTTCCCCTAGTTTTATTGAGGCATAATTATGAGATGTTTTGATATATGTATATGTTGGGAAATGACCACAATCAAGTTATGGACACACCCCTTACCTCACAGTTACAACTTTGTGTGTGTCTGTGGTGAGCGAATTTAGGATCAACTCTCTTAGCACTTGTCAGGTACACAATTTGTACACTTTCATAATGACTCAGACAGTAAAGAATCTGCCTGCGATGTGGGTTCAATTCCTGGGTTGGGAAGATCACAGATGGAGAAGGGACTGTCTGGAGACAGTTATCCATGCCAGTATTCCCTCTGGGAGAACCCCACGGACAGAGGAGCCTGGCAGGCCACAGTCCATGGGGTCAGGAAGAGTTGGACATGACTGAGTGACTAACACACACACAGTCATATGAACTGCAGTCCCCAGGTTGTACATTAAATCTGCAGAACTTATTCCTGCATAACTGAAACTTCCGCCCCTGTGACCCCCATCTCCCTATTGCCCTGGTCAGTTTGTCCGACTCTCTGCGACCCCATGGACTGCAGCACGCCAGGCCTCCCTGTCCGTCACCAACTCTCGGAGCTTGCTCAAACTCATGTCCATGAGTCGGTGATGCCATCCAACCATCTCATCCTCTGTTTTCCCCTTTTCCTCTCGCCTTCAATCTTTCCCAGCATCAGGACCTTTTTTTTTCCTTCCCTAACCCTGTTTTTAATTTGCCCTAATTAACTCTTTTCTTGGTGTGCTGCAGTCCATGGGGTCGCAAAGAGTGGGACATGACTGAGTGACTGAACTGAGCCCTTTTCCTATTTTATCATCTGCACCCCCCACGCCCTCAATCTTTCCCAGCGTCAGGTCCTTTTTTCTAAAATTTGCCCTAACCCTTTTCCTGTTTATTCCTCCCCCACCCCGCGCTACTGAGTGAGATCCCCTCCGTGGGATGGAGACCGTCTGTCTCGGTCTCCCCCCGCACCCCTGGCCCACCCCAGCGCCTGCACTCAGCAGGTGCCCCACTATCCTGCACGTAGATGTGTGGAGGCATCAACGCGTTGTTCAGTGGGAGGAGAGGCGTCTGAAAGGCAGACGACTTAGGAAATGGAGAGCGGGCCAGAGGACGCGTTTGTGGGGGGATAAACCGTTAAGGGAGGCGGGCTGGGGGGTGGGTGGGGGGGCCTCGGTGTTCAGATGAGGGGAGGCCTTGCTGCCTGACCCTGGGACTGCGGGCAGGAGAGCTGAAGGGGGAGAGAAGCCTCGGGGGCATCTCTTCCCACGGAGAGGAGCCCTCGCCCAAGCTCCCAGACACTGGGAGACGCGAGGTCCCAGCTCAGAGTCGCGGGAGGGTGACGCAGGGAGGGAAGAAGGTGGGCTGGGGCTTGTGCGCAGTGTACAGCTCAGAGCGGTCTTCATTTCCATAAGGATCGTGATCTATCCTCTCCCTCTCCTTTGCTTTATTTTATTTTTTGTAGTTTATAAATATTTATTGCATTGATGAGTTTATTTTTTGAATTTTATTTTATTTTTATATTGCAGTGGTTTTTGCCATACATTGACACGAATCAGCCTCTCCTTGTTTTAAAATAAGGGTCTGAAATGATGCCATGTGCAGCAACTGGACGGACCTGGAGATGATCATACTAAGTGAAGTACAGTCAGACAGACAAAAGGAATATCCTGTGATATTACTTACACGTGGACTCTAAACAAAATGATGCAAGTGAACTTATTTACAAAGCAGAAACACCCGCAGACTTGGAGAATGAACTTATGGTTGTTTGGGAGGGGCGAGTGGGAGGGAAGGGAAGGTTAGGGAGTTTGGGATGGACAAGCAGACACTGCTCTGTATTTAAAAAGGAGAACCAACAGGGACCTACTACTGTACACAGCACGGGGAACTCTGCTCCATGTGAGGCAGTGATCTAAATGGGGAAAGAACTTGCGAAAGAATAGAGGCACCCATCAATTTGTGTATAACTGAACACCCTGCTATAGACCTGACACTAATACGACACTGGGGCATCAATTATACTCCAATCGAAAATAAAAAAATAAAATAAGCGATGAGCATTGCATACGCACTACAAGGGTGAAAAATAAAGAGACTGAACCCTGAACGTTGGGGAGAGGTGTGGAGCCCCAGAAACATACTGCTGATGGGAGGGGAGCCATTTTGGAAAAAACTGGCATTTTCTTAAAATGAGCGCTTTTCTTCAGTCCGGCCTCAGAGCTCTCAAGGGCGCAGAGTGACACCCCCTCTGAAAGGCGACCACGGCCTCAAGCTCACGAACCAGACGCTGAGGACCGGCTGAACGAACAGGGGGCAGTGCGCAGGGCGGCCAAGCAGAGAAGGTGCGTCTCCTTACCGCGGGCCGGGGCTTCCACACCAGCCAGCGGCTCGTATGCGTGACATCGAACCAGTGTTGCTAGATGCTCTGAATTTTCAAGAAAAATCGGACAGCCATATTTTTATGTTGAAATGAGATCTCCCAGGATTTCGCTGCTGCTTCAAGGCTTATCCATCGGTGGTGGGCTTGTAAAGGGCCTCCGTCTTTTTTGTTTTTCTCCCTTCTCGTTGAAGAACTTCTTTTATATATATATATTGCAAGGCAGGTCTGGGAATGAATTCCTTCCATTTTTATTTGTCTGAGAAAGTTTTTTGTTTTCTCTTCATTTAAAAACATTTCTTTTTTATTTATTTGACTGCATTAGGGCTTGGCTCGAGGGGTCTCCAGTCGTGGCCTGCAGGCTTAGTTGCTCCACAGCATGGGGGGATCTCAGCTCCCCGACCAGGGATTGAACCTGTGTCCCCTAAATTGCAAGGTAAATTCTTAACCACTGGGACACCAAGGAAGTCCCTCTCTTTCATTTTTGAAGGATAGTTTTTCTGGAGATACAGTTACGTGCTGGTGGGCTGTTTTCTTTGAACACTTAAATAGTTAACAATTAAAAAAATTTTTTTTTCTTTGGCTGCACTGACGGCATGTGGGATCCTGGTTTCCTGACTAGGGTTTGAACCTGTGCCCCTTGTGTTCAAAGGCCTGGAAGTGAAGAGTCTTAACCACTGGGCCACCAGGGAATCCCCAGGCATGATTTTTATGGAGGGCAATTTGCATTAAGGAGGCAAAATTTTAGAAGGCTTTCTTCCTTTGACCCGGCAGCTTTACTTTCAGGAACAAATGCACAGAGGCGCTTGTATTACACACACATGTAGCAGCAGGGGCAGCCCGGAGTTGGCGGCAGCCTTGTTCGTTACCGGGGGAGTGGCACAACCTCAATGCGCAAGGTGAGATGCCGCGTGGCAACCACACGGGGGATGTTCTGACTCTGGACGAGCAATGGGTCATCCGCTGAGGTCCCAGGGTAGAATGAGCGCCAGGATTTATTTGCTTCAGACCCACCCACAGACACCCTCCTCCCAGCTGCTCCTCTTCCAGCTCTCACCCCAGCCCCCGTCTTGCTGGTGATCAGTCGCTCAGTCCTGCCCGACTCTCTGCCATCTCGTAGACTGCAGCATGCCAGGCTCTCCCGTCCTGCACTATCTCCCGGAGTTTGCTCAAACTCATGTTCACTGAGTCAGTGATATTTTAGAGCTGGGGGAATGGAGGCACCAAGAGAGGAAGCCCAGAGTCCCAGGGTAACAAGTGGACAATCTGGGAGTCAAATTTAGACAATGGGTTTAATCCAGGCTTTTAACCACCAAACTATGCTGTCTTCACATTAATTAGGCAATAGCAAGCTGCAGAAAAATGGGTGCAAAAATTGCGATTCTGTTTTTAAATGGAGGGGGCTGCCAATGTGATGTGCTTATAATGACTCATCAAGGATGATGTTCCACATTCCTCAGAGGGTACAGAGTGACCTGGGACTGGCAGGAAGGTTGAATTTTCACTAGACACTATTTCCCATGAGATTATTATGTCCACAGAGTTGAGATGTAACCACCATTTAAAATGTACTATCACTGATGCAGACTAAGTTTTCATCAACAGGTGAATGGATAAAGAAGATGTTGTATATATACACAGTGGAATATTACTCGGCCATAAAAAAGAATAAGATAATGCCATTTGCAGCCGCATGGGTGGACCTAGAAATTATCATACTGTATGAAGAAAGTCAGAGAAAGACAAATATCAGGTGATACTGCTTATGTTGCTGTTTTGCTGCTTTGTGACTTGATGGACTGTAGCCCGCCAGGCTCCTCTGTCCATCAGATTTTCCAGGCAAGAATACTGGAGTGAGGTTCCATTCCTTTCTCCGGGGGATATTCCCGACCCAGGGATCAAACCTGTGTCTCTTATGTCTCCTGCATTGGCAGGTGGATTCTTTACCACTGAGCCACCAGGAAAGCTCACGATATCGCTTTATATGTGGAATCTAAAAACAAGATAAAAACAAACTTACTTATAAAACAGAAACAGATTCACAGACATAGAAAATAAATTTATGGTGACCAAAGGGTAAGTGGGGGTGGGGGGGAGGAGGGAATAAATTAGAAGTTTGGAATTAGCAGATACACACTTTTATATATAAAATAGATTACTAATACAGATCTAGTGTATAGCACAGGAAACTATATTCAATATCTTGTAATAACCTGGAATGGAAAAGAATCTGAAAAAGAATATATATATATATATATATATATATATATATATATGTATGTATCTTTATATCTATGTCTAAATATATATGTATATGTATCTTTATATCTATGTCTGAATCCCTTGCTGGACACCAGAAATTAACACAACATCGTGAACCAGCCATGCTTCAGTGAAGATTTTTTTAAATTGATTTTTTGGTTGAAGGATAATTGGTTTACAGAATTTTGTTTTTTTTCTGCCAAACCTCAACGTGAATCAGCCGTAGGTATACAAAGAAATAACAAAATGTGCTACTGTTAAAAAGGTAAAACACTAAATTGAGAAGGACACTGCTTGGTCTGCCTTCCCAGAACTGCCATCACAACAATACACGGTTCCCGAGTCCGCGCCGGCAGCTCAGCCGCAGTCCCAGGAGCAGCCGCGTCCTCGAAGGAGGCTCTGCGGCTTTTTCTTCGTCCTCCTGGGTCTCTCCAGACAGAAGCCTGGAGCTTAAAATAGGCACAGAATTAATGTAGCAATTGAATTATCTGTGTTCATCATCTATTTAATCCAGTCAATATGTTTGGAATAAATAAGTGGTTTAAGGAATGAAGGAACACGCCGGCGAATAGGTGGGGTAGATGGTATCTGAGGCTCTCTTGGCGACTTGGGACGTCTGCAGAAAACCCGCCTGGATTCTGCCCCGCCCGCCCCTGCACAGACCCCAGTCTAAAGATGCACTTTAATTGGATCAAAGTCGTGAGTGGCCTGCTAATGGGGAGCCCCCGCTCCGGCCGCCCTCCCTCCCCCTCATCAGGCCGCGCGGTCGTTTATCAGCCTGGAGAGCTGTCGGCGGGCGACATCCGTTGCTATGGAAACCGCAGCCGGCCGGGGAGGCGGTGGGGGCTGCGGCAGGAGCGGGCGCGGGGCGGGGAGGACCCCGGAGCCTGGAATTTTCCAGGCGCAGGACTTATACTGTGTGTGCGTGTTCGAACCCTTGTCTGGACTCTGGGGCGGGGGAGGGTCCTTGGGGGCGATGCTGAGAAGCGGGGCTCAGGCTTCTCCCCCACCCCCATTCTGAACCTCCCTTCCACAATGCAGGAGAGACTTCATGGGGCTCTCTGCCCTGGAGAAGGGTAGAGATTTTAGATAAAGGTAAAGATTGTAGAATCTGCCAGAATCCCACCCCCATCATTTTCCTGTAGTGCGTGCTGAGTCGTGTCTGACTTCTTGGTACCCCATGCATTGTATGTGGCTCGCCAGGCTCCTCTGTCCGAGGGATTCTCCAGGCGAGAATCCTGGAGTGGGTTGCCATGCCCTCCTCCAGGGGATCTTCCCCACCCAGGGGACCCCGGGTCTCCTGCACTGGCAGGCGGATTCTTTAGGGCCTGAGCCCCAGGGAAGTCCCTGCCCCCGTTTGACTTCCTCCACACGAGCCGCGTGTCTGCAGCGTTGTCCTGCCTTCTGCTGGGGTCGGGGGTCTCTGATAGTTGCGCTGCCCTACTGAGCTGGGGGGCTCTGAGAGCGCTGGGCGGTGCCCGGCACATAGTAGGTCCGCAGGACAGCCGGCCTGACTCGGGTGAACGGATGTGTGAGCCAGTCAGTGTTTTCTGTTCTACCACGGTCTCACAGGAGCAGACTGGAAGGGACGGAGTTTCTGGATTCTTCCGGCCTCCACGGGAGGTAGCTGTGACCCCGACCCCGCTCCTCCACACCCCCTCCCCCGGAGGGCGCCTGTTCCAGGAAAGGCACGCGGCACACGTACTCCCCCACGGCTGGAGGGCCTGGGCTTTATTGTTTCGGCTTCATTTACGTATAACAGACATGTTAAAATTGTATACATTTAAATTTACAGAATGGTGATTTGATGCAAGTATACACTGTGAAATAACCATCACAATCACGTCACTATATCCTCGTCTCCAAGTCACCGGTTTTTCCTTCTTTCTTGTCTTCTTCCTTCCTTCCTCCCCCCCTCCACCACCTCTTCCTCCTGTCCTTCCTCTTCAGGAATGTGTGTGCTGAGAATGCTCAACGATTTACTCTCTTAGCAAACGTCATCTTTGCACCACACTGCCGTAACTACAGTCACACTGCCCTAGGACACGGGAGGTCCCGGGTGCTTACAGGTCCGCCCTTGGCTGTGGGCAGGCGCTCTTCAACGGTATGTCTGGATTTGAATCCAGATCAGTGAGCTGTGCACCCAGGGCCAGTGGCTTAACCTCTCTGTGCCTCCCTGTGTTCGTAGGCGTGAAAGGACGATAACAGCAACGGCCCTCCCCTGGGGTCAGGGAGCGCTGAACACAGGGCCTGAGCATGACAGGGGCTCAGGAAGGGATGTGTGTAGTTGTCTTTTGTATATATTTTTTCACTTCATAAATGTGTGTATACCTTCCAGTACATACAGTAAATAATTAACCACATGCACCGTCGGCCCCTGAACAGCGTGGGGGTTAGAGGTGCTGACTCCGTGCAGTCAGAAACCTGCATATAACTTGGTGTCAGTCCCCTGAATGCTTGGTTTCTTGGTATCCATGGGTATAATCTTGTAGCACTGTGGGAAGTACTATTGAGAAAAATTTGCAGATAAATGGATCTGTGAAGTTCAAACCTGTATTGTTCAAGGGCCAGCTGTATTTTACCCATTGTGTGTTCACTCATTAAGTCATGTCCAACTCTGTGACCCCATGGACTGCAGCATGCCAGGCCTCCCTGTCCATCACCAACTCCCGGAGTTTACTCAAACTCACGTCCTTCGAGTTAGTGATACCATCCAACCATCTTATCCTCTGTCATCCCCTTCTCCTCCCGCCTTCAGTGTTTCCCAGCATCAGGGTCTTTTCCAGTGAGTCAGTTCTTTGCATCAGGTGGCCAAAGTATTAGAGCTTCAGCTTCAACATCAGTCCTTCCAGTGAATATTCAGGACTGATCTCCTTTAAGATGGACTGGTTGGATCTCTTTGCAGTCCAAGGGACTCTCAAGAGTCTTCTCCAACACCACAGTTCAAAAGCATCAATTCTTCTGCTCTCAGCTTTCTTATAGTCCAACTCTCACATCTGTATATATGTACATAAAATCAATAAATACAAGAGACTTATATATATAATACATATTTTATAAATTAAAAATACATAGACTCAGCACACACACATATAAATCAGTGGTTCTTAATTGAGGGTGATTTTGCCTGTCAGGGGACAATTCGTCAACGTCTGGAGGCATTTTTGTTGTCACAACTGAGGGCTGATGCTGCTGATATCAGAAGAGCCCCCTCAGTACCCCCAAGAAAGAGGGACCTGGCCTCCAAGCCCAGTCCACACACATACATTTATAACAGTGCAGACCAAAGGCTTGTAAAGAAACACAATTCAAGCTACAGACGTCACAACGTTTCCTAGTATCCTCGTTAAAAAAAAAAAAAAAAATAGAAAAGGAACCAGTGAAATCAATTTTAAGACCAGCTCTCATTTAACCCGATGCAGCCAACTTGTAGGCCGGTTTTTTTTTCACGAGGAAACGGGAAAGTAGACGTGTCCTGAGTACACGGAGCCGCGGGCAGAGAGGAACCCTGACTGTAAGTTACACTCAGATCTTCAGCTGCTCGGAGGCTCAGCGCCCCAGCCCGCGCCGCTCAAGGGTCAACTACGTGTTCAAGATCTCGTCGCACGTCCTCAGTATCACGGCTGGAGGCCCCTGGCCTCCGGTGGGGAGGGTCCTGCCCGCTCATGCCAAGGGCCCGGCTTCCGTCCTTGGCTGGGAACTCTGATCCCCAAAGTCAGGCGAGGTGCTTAACAACAAACAAAACCAACACCGCCAACGAGCTGCGTCATCTCCTCCTTCTCCTACAGCGTCTGCAACCCGGTGTGTGTCACACTTTACAGCACACGCCGGTTCACGCCAGCCGCGTCCACGGGCTCCGGACCGGCGAGCCTCGGGCCTGCTCGGTGGGGCGCGTGGCGCGAGGAAAGCGCCGGTCACAGCGAACAGAACGGCCGGCAGAGGGCGCCAGAGGACAGCACGGATCTCCTGAAATAGGGGGGACGAGGGCTGCACGACACCGCTCCTCTGCGGGGTCCGAAACGCACAACAACGCATGAACATAACACACAAAGAGACGGGCTCACGGACGCGGCGAGCAAACCCGTGGCTACCAGCAGGAGAGGGAAGTGGGAGACGGAGGCAGAGCAGGGGACATGCTGAGTCGCTCAGTCCCATCTGATTCTTTGCAACCTGTAGCTCGCTAGGCTGCTCTGTCCATGGGGGTCTCCAGGCAAGAATCCTGGAGTGGGTTGCCATTTCCTTCTCCAGGGGGCCTGCCTGACTCAGGGATCGAACCCAGGTCTCCTGAATTGGCAGGAAGATGTCTTTTTTTAATACCACTGAGCCACCTAGGAAGCCAAAACCAGACAAAAACAAAGAGGGGGGCGGGGGGGGGGGGGGGGGGAAGGACTGAAAACAGATTCGGTGCCCGGTGGGGACTGTAAGCAGTTTTTCTTTATTTAATCTGTATTTTGTCAAGTTTCTGCTCCCCCTTCCCAAGAAGAATTTTTTCTTAGGTTAAAAAAAACATCACAGAGTTAATCTAAAACCCATCCAGCTGGACAGAAATGCGTCCAGCAGGCCGAGTCTGAGAAAGGAACAGGCTTGTGGCCACAGCAGGCCCCTTCTCCGTGGAGGAGACGGCAATGCTGGGACTGACAGGCTGGGTCTCACCTCGCTCCGTGCTGTGTCCTCCCCAAGTAACACGGCAGAGCGTTCGTCTTCCCAGTGGGTCAGGACCCCCTCCGCCCCGAGGGGAGTGACTACAAGTCCTCCCCCAGTAGTGTGCATGACCACCCCGTGTCCTACCAGTTAGGAAACTGCAAGATCCCCGTCATCCTCAGAACCCAGCTCGTGTTAGTCGCTCCATCCTGTCTGACTCTGTAGCCTGCCAGGCTTCTCTGTCCATGGGATTCTCTGGGCAAGGATACGGGAGTGGGTGGCCATTTCCTTCTCCAGGGGAATCTTCCCCAACCAGGGGCTGAACCTGGGTCTCTGGCATTGCAGGCGGATTCTTTCCCAACTGAGCCATCCCCGCCATCGTCAGAACCCAGCTGGTAGCCCAGATATCCCGACCAGCTCGATACTGAGAAAAGCAGTGGTGATGATGACTACCACGTGTTTAACACCCTCTCTTTGGACAGGCCCTTTCCAAACGAACCACGTTCCCCAACAACCGTGTGAGGGGGTACTTTGATGATTCCCGACTTCAAGACTACTGGGGCTCAGAGAGGTTAAGGAACTGGCCCGAGGACACACAGCCGGTTGGTGAGGCTGGGATGAGCTGAGATCCACACATGCTTGCCAGGTCATGTGTGTACGGGCAGTGTCGCTGCACACGCACGGAGGCACACGTGCGCAGGCACGGGCCTCAGATGAAGGGAAAGCAGGCGGAACCTGGGGCAGGGGAGGGCCGTGACGCGTGGATCAGAGCCCCGCAGCACTGGCGCTCCTGCCGTTCCGCAGGCGATGGTTCCCTGCTGTGCGCTGTGAGCACGTCTCTGGTTTCCGCCCACCGACCCCAGCGTCCACACCCTCCCGGCCCCCCTCGGGACAACCCACAGTGTCTCAGGTACTGCCCAACGTTTCCTGGGGGCGCAGTCGCCCGGTTGAGGGCCGCGGCGTGGCTTCGTGGGACCCCTTTCTTCTGAGGCTTCGGTTCACACCTGCGGGGGGTCGCGCGTGAGAAGGATGCGGGCGGCGCAGGAGGGCCAAGCCCGCGAGACCTCTGGCTTCTGCCCACGGCGTCCTCTGCACCGCGCGGCCGAGGGGCTCCTGTGTAGACACGGATTTGACGTCAGCCCCTGCGGAGACCCGCCCGCGCTCAGCACGCAGGCCGCTGTCAACGCGAGCCCACGACCAGCCCCCACCACCGCCCGCTGCGCTCTCACCCGGCGGCCTTCCTGCTGCTCCCAGAACCGACCGCACGCGGCCTGACCCCAGGGCCTTTGCTCAACCTAGCGTGTGCGTGCTCAGTCAGCCGTGTCCGACTCTGTGCGACCCCATGGACTGCAGTCCGCCAGGCTCCTCCGTCCATGGGATCCTCCAGGCAAGAACACTGAAGGGGGTTGCCGTGCCCTCCTCCAGGGGATCTTCCCCACGCAGGGATCGGACCTGCGTCTCTTTGTCTCCTTCATTGGCAGGTGAACTCCTTCCCACTAGCACCACCTGGGAAGCCCTCACAATCTAGAGGGCACAGCGGATCCAGTTAGAACAGTGTCTCTCCGGTCACTTCCAGGGGTGAAGGGAAAACAGCCTTTATTTGTGAGACTTTATTTTATCGGAGTGTGGTTGATTTAGTGTTGTGTTAGACTCAGGTGTACAGCAGTGATTCAGTTATACACACACACATACATTCTGTTTCAGATTCTTTTCCATGATGGTTCCTCACAGGATATTGAACCGAGTTTCCTGTGCTCCACAGTGGGGCCCTGTTGTTTATCCATCCTATATATAATGGCTGACATCTGCTGACCCCAAAACTCCCAATCCTTCCCGCCCCCACCCCTTGGCAATCACGAGTCTGTTCTCTACGTCTGAGTCTGTTTATGTTTCACAGATAAGTTCATTTCTGTCATATTTTAGATTCCACATATCACTGATATCCCAGGGTATTTGTTTTTCTCTTTCTGACTTACTTCACTTAGTATGATCATCTCTAGGTCCATCCATGTTGGTGCAAATGGCATTATTTCATTTCTTAAATGGCTGAATAGTAAACTTATCTTTATTTTTTATTAATGTTTTAAATTATTTTTCCAGGTGTCTTGAGAAATACTGGGCATATGTCATTGTATAAAAATTAGGGGGGAGAGATAAATTAGGAGTCTGGGATTAATATATACACACATGTGTGTATAAAATAAACAACAAAGATTTACTCTACAGCACAGGGAACTATATTCAATATCTTGCAATAAACCATAATGGAAAAAATAAAAAAAGAATACAGATATATACATATATATGTATAACTGAATCACTTGCTATACACCAGAAGCTAACACAATATTGTAAATCAAGTAAACTTCAATTTAAAAATTACCGTGCTCACTTCGGCTGCACATATACCAAAACTGGAACGATCCAGATAAGATTAACATGGCCCGGGCTGAAAGAAATTCATGAAGCATTCCACATTTTTAGAGTCTTTCAAAGGGCAGAAAGTCTTGGGACTTCCCTGGTGGTACGGTGGTTAGCACCCAGCGCTTTCACGGCAGGGGGCTCAGCTTCAGTCCCTGACTGGGGAACTAAGATCCCGCAGGCTTCGAGGTGTGGCCCAGAAGAAAAATTTTTTAAAAAGCAGAAATTCTTAATTTTTATGAAGTCCAAATTATCCTTCTTTATTAATTTTTGAATTATGGCTTTTGGAGTAATATCAAAGAGATATTTGTATTAACTCACAGTCAGAAGGACTTTCTGCTAACCTTCCTTCTAGTGGTGTTATATTTTAGATTCCTTGGACGGCTAATTAAAATTTTGTTACTCTGTAAGTTATGAATTAAACTTTTCTTTTAACATATAAATAAAAAATAAATTAAAAATTACCTCTAATGAGCCTATTTCAATTTTAAGAAGCAGGGAGTCCACTGAATTTTTTAAAGAAACTGTTATGGAGGGAATCACATAGACAATAACATTAATGGGTGGGTATACAGAAGGAGTTTTGAGAGGACTGGAATTTGGTGACTGTCATTCTGGCAGCACAGATAATCTTCCTAAAACGCAGATCTGAGAAGGAGCCGCTGCTGTTTAGAATGCTGCCCTCTGGGGAGGAGAAATAGGTTACTCACGGTGCTGGCATTCGATACAAATCTGACCCCAGGTCCCCTCTGGAACCTTCTTCTTTTACAATATTTATTTACATGTATTTATTTGGCTGCGCTGGGTCTTAGTTGCGACGTGTGGGCTCTAGTTCCCTGACCAGGGATCGAACCTGGGCCCCCTGCTTTGGAAGCGCACTGTCTTAGCCACTGGGCCGCCAGGGAAGCCCCGCCCAAAGCCTTCTGGCCGGTTTCCCGCCCCCTCTCACTCCGTGACTGTACCAGACGCAGGTGCCCACCCCTCACCGGTCCCCACCGGGCTCCCCACAACCTGTGGGCCTGGGAGGACTGGGAGGTGATGCACATGGTGGGTCTTTTGCTCTTACCTTCGCTCTCATCCGGGGGAACTCGGCCCCGGCCCCTCTTGGCCCCAGGCTGACGGGGTCTCTTCCTTGGGGCTGACGACACACCTGGAGGGGCAGACGGAACACCCGTTAAGGGAGGGCTATTCTGGCTCCGAGACCGGGTCAGAGCCGGGCTAAGCGGAAGCTGGGCTAACCGGAAGTTCGGCTAACCGGAAGTTCGGTAAGTGCCACTAGGCTCCTGTGGTGAGCTCCATCAACACGATGGAGAAGGTAGGGGCTGTGGGGGGAACAGGGCTGGGGTCTCCTGTTCTAGTTCATCTTCAGGGTTATTTATTTTCATTTAAAATCCAATTTTATTCATTTGTTTTGAACAGGCGACACATTCAAAGGTTCAAATAGGCAGGCAGTGAAAAGACTTCCCTCTGGACGGCGTGGAGAAAAAGGAACCCTCCTACACTGTGGGTGGGGATGTAAATGGGTGGGGGTGATCTCTGTGGAAATAGGCCGGAGGTTCCTTAAAACACTACGTGTAGAGTTACCACATGATCTGGCAATCCCATGTCTTGGCGGTGATAGGGAAGAGACAAAAACCATAATTCGAAAAGATCCATGCACCCCTATGTTCATAGCAGCACTATTCGGAATAGCCAAGACATGGAAGCAACCTAAACATCCACTGATAGATGAATGGATGAAGGAAATGTGGGGCATATGTACAATGGAATATTACTCAGCCATAAAAAAGAATGAAATGATGCCATTTGCAGCAACATAAATGAACCCAAAGATTGTCATACTAAATGAAGCCAGACGAAGACAAATATCATATGACATTGCTTATATGTGGTCTAAAAAATATGCAAATGAACTTATTTGCAAACAGAAACAGACCCACAGACATAGAAAACAAACTTATGGCTACCAAAAGGGATGGTGGGGGGCGGATAGATTGTGAGTTTGGGATTAACAGCTACACACTACTATATATATTAATAAAATAGATAAAACAACAAGGTCCTGCTGAATAGCACAGGAAATGATACTAATATCTTGTAATGACTTATAATGGAAAAGAATCTGAAAAGGAATATATATGTGTGGAAAACTGAATCACTTTGCTGTAAATTTGAAACTAACACAGCATTGTAAATTAACCTATATTTCAACTTAAAAATTTATACAAATTTTAAAAATGTGAAAAAAAGGACCTCTCCCCATTCTGTGGTACCCAGTTTCCTTCTTAAGAAGCAACCAGTGATACAGGCAACACTTTCTGTTTATTCATAGAGTTATGGACACACAAGTAGATACATGTATAAATGTCCCATTTTTCCTGCAAAATGTAGTGTACTAAACCCACTGTTCTGTATCTTCTCTTTTCCCACCAAAATATATTTTGGAGATCATGCCATATTGGAATTTAAAATACTTCTGTGTTCCTTTTTTTCCCCCATGTCCTTCAATTATTTTTCTTTATTTTTTATCTTTAGTTTGATTAAAGCTAATTTTTTGGTAGATCTTCATTTACAAGAACCTTAGAATGATAGTTATCCTCACATATGAATGTAGCCCCTTTACATACATTACACAGCATATGGCCTGTGCTCCTTCTTAATAGCTATGTAGTATTCCATTTTATGAATTAAACCATAAATAATTAAAAAATAATGCTATTATGAATTATTATTATTCATGTGGGTGCATGCCTGTGTTGTATCTAGAATTGATGAGTAAAAATCTTTTTTTTTTTTTTTTTTGTTTGTTTGTTTGTTTTGTCTTGCTGTAAGGCTTGCAGAATTTTAGTTCCCTGACCAGGGATTGAGCCTGGGCTGAAGCAGTGAACACGCCAAGTCCTAACCACTAGACAACCAGGGAATTCCCAACAAGTAAAAAAAATATTTCTTAAAAAAAAAAAGAAATAAAAGGAATAATTCTATTTTCTTTATTTTAACATTAATTTTTATTGGCATATAGTTGCTTTACAACATTGTGTTAGTTTCTGCTGTGGAGAAAAGTAATGAAATGATGAGTGCGATGGAATAAATGTTGCTATTTTGTCTACTTTTGTCTCTTTTTAAACTTTCCAACCACACTATCCTCTACCCATCACTTCACACACTGAAGGCCAAAGCCATCTTTCTGCACTGTGCATCTGACCACATCTTCCTTTCTCTCTTTTAAAAAAATATTTTAAAATTTTATTTTTGGCTGTGCTGGGTGTGGACTTTCCCCAGTTGTGGGGAGCCGTGGCTTCTCTTGTTTGGACCGTGGGCTTTAGAGCGAGGGTTCAGCAGTGGTGGTGTATGGGCTTAACTGCCCGCAGCACGCGGGATCTTTCCAGATCAGGGATGGGACCCGTGTCCCTTACACTGGCGCATGGATTCTTATCCACTGTACCACCAGGGAAGTCCCCTCCTTTTATTTCAAACTCCACTGTCCCCTGGCGGAAGGGCGTGGCGGGGTGGGGGAGACTCAGAAAGAAGTGATCTTTAATTTTAAATAATAATTTTTCACCCTAATCTTGTTCAATTCCTACCACATCCAGGGTGGCAGGCGCCTCTCAGCTTCAGGAGAAGAAAATGAAACATTGACAGACCTCTGGTCACTCTGGGTACAGGCTTTCTTTCGGAGGAAGCAGCTCACAGACAATCGTTTTACTGCAAAGCACCCCTGCTTGGGATCATGAGTGAGAAACAACATCTCAGAAACCATGGGCGACAGACTCTGAGCGAAGTGCCCCAGGGGTTCCCCCACCAAAGCCCCACAGCCATGGGCAGCCTGCACGGGGTCTGTAGCCCTCGAGGCCCCTCTGTCCATGGGGTTCCCCAGGAACCCCACTGGAGCGGGCTGCCATTCCCTCCGCCAGCGGATCGTCCGGACCCCGGGATCACACCCACGTCTCCCGCGTCGCAGGCGGGTTCTTTACCATCTGAGCCCCCCGGGGAAGCCCGTTCTGTTTCTCCGGCCGCGTTCAAAGCGGTCCACAGCACGACTCCCCGACGAGGACGCGGAAGACAAACGAGTTTTCCGTTGTTGCGAGCCGACCGGTTTCCTATCAGGCAGATCTTGGAGCTCCGGCTTCCCAGGGGCGGACATACCTGACCCATTCGTCACGGGATCGCCTTTCCTTACAGCTAATCCCCCGACAGCTGCATGGGCCCGGTGCTCGCAGGCCGGGTCTGAGCCGTGCGTGAAGGCCACAGAGGCCCGCGTCCCCGCCTTGATCGCCCGGCAGCTGCCGCCAGACTGCCCGTAAGGGGGCTGCCGTTCATCACCGCGAGCTCCGAGGAACCCGTCAGGGATGCGGGCGGGAGCCAGACGCCCCGGCCTGGCGATTCCTAAAGGCCCTCCGGAGGAAAGGCGGGAGGGTCCGCGACACCCCGGCCCGCCCTGCAGCCTGCCCTGCTTGTGGAGCAAACCCTTTCACCCACCATGATGCTTTCACAGCACACGCTCAGGTCTTTCCGAAATCCGGGCTGTGTGCGGCTGGCGCTTCGGAAATGGGGAAACCTAGGACTCGGGAAGAGGCGTCTAGTAGTAGCGGTGTTAGTCACCCAGTCGTGTCTGACTCTTTGCCACCCCAGGACTGGAGCCCACCAGGCTCCTCTGTCCATGGGATTCTCCAGGCAAGGATAGTGGAGTGGGTTGCCACGCCCTTCAGTATTCTTGCCTGGAGAATTGTATGGATGCGGAGCCTGGCGGGCTATGGTTCACGGGTGTTTTTTGTGGGATAGACAGGGCAGAGCACAAGGACAGAGTGAGCTTTAACAAAACACAACAAAACCCCCACAAAATTGAAAGTCCACAAGACTCTGGTATTACAGCATCTGCCTACAATTCAGGAGACCCAGGTTCAATCCGTGGGGCGGGAAGATCCCCTGGAGGACATGGCAACCCAGTCCAGTGTTCTTGCCTGGAGAATCCCATGGACGGAGGAGCCTGGTGGGCTACGGTCCCTGGGGTCACAAAGAGTCCGACACGACTGAGCGACTTCGCTTTCACTTTTCATGGGGCTTTAGAAACAAAGGTGAAGGGACAGGGGAGGGATAGGCTGAGAGTTTTGGATTAGTATTAATATATATACTGATACTATATAGGGCTTCCTTGGTGGCTCAGTGGTAAAGAATTCATCTGCCAATGCAGGAGACAGAGGCTCCATCCCTGGGTCAGGAAGATCCCCTGGAGAAGGAAATGGCACCCCACTCCAGTACTCTTGCCTGGAGAATCCCTCGGACAGAGGAGTCTGGTGGGCTGCAGTCCATGGGGTCGCACAGCGTCATACACAACTGAGCAACTAACAACAACAGCATATATAGTATATATAGGTTGAAAGCTAGTATATATGACGGATACGCAACAAGGACCTACTGTATAGCACAGGGAACTATATCCAATATCCTGGGATAAACCATATGGAAAAGAATATTTAGAAGAATGTACACACACACACATCAACAACAGCTTTGCAGGTGGCACTAATGGTAAAGAACCGGCATTCCAGTGCAGGAGATATAAGACATGTGGGTTCTATCCCTGGGTCGGAAAGATCCCCTGGAGGAGGGCAGGGCACCCCACTCCAGTATTCTTGCCTGAGAATCCCGTGGACAGAGAAGCCTGGCGGGCTACTGTCCATGGAGTTGCAAAGAGTTGGACACGACTGAAGCAATTGAGCACACACAACAACAAATATATATATATTTGTTGATATATATATATATACATCACTGAGTCACTTTACTGTACATCAGAAATTAAATTAATTCTACTTCAATAAAAAATTAAAAAAGAAAAAACCAGACTTCCGCCTCTTGCGTGTTTTTCCGGACCCTCCCCGATCCTTCTCCACGGTCACCACTCACCTCAACACCCGGCCCACGTCCAGACTGCTCTGTGCCGTGCCAGAGACACATGTGAGGAACCCACATGCACAGACTCACACTCGCGGCCCTCGGGATCCGCATGTCCTCACCCCAGATGGGATGAGAGGGTCCCCAGCTCCCAGGGGTGGAGCGGGAACTTGGACATTGTGGTTAGCATAGAGCTGGGGGCGTGCTAGTGTGGGGGGTGGGGAGAGAGAGAGAGTGTGTGTGTGTGAGTGTGTGACGTTGCCTCGGTCTGGGACGAGGGAGGGACAGGTGGACCACAGAGGACGCTCAGGGCACCGAGATGCTCTGTCTGAGGCTATCACGGTGGGCCCATGTCATTCCACGTCTGTGCAAACCCACATGATGTACAATGATACAGTGAATGGTGACATAAACTAGACTCCGGGGATAGCAAGGTGTCAGCGCAGGCTGATCTGGTGTAACCAACGTCCGGTTTCGGTGGGGGTGTTGATGACAGGGGGCTGGGCGTTTATGGGACAGCAGGTGTAGGGAACCTTCCACCTTTGCTCAATTTTTTAAAAAACCCATCAAATTTCCTCAGTTTTCCCCTCCTGTCCTTTATCTTCGTCAGGATACAATGTTACATTTAGTTGTCATGATTCCTTAGGTACCTCTTAGCCCTGCCAGTTTCTCAGAATTTCCTTGTTTTCTTTTTTATTTTAATTTAACTTTTTGGCCTCGGAGTGCTGGGATCTTAGTTCCCTGACCAAGGATCAGACTCGTGCCCTCTGCACTGGAAGCGCCGAGTCTTAAACACTGGACTCCCAGGGAAGTCTCCCTTTGCTCAGTTTTACTGTGAACCTGATTCCTCTAAAAAATTTATTTTTCATTTAAATTTTGAAAAAGTTTTATTGCACTTGAAAATATGTGGCTTATTTTCAAATATTTTTTGATGTTGATTTTTAACATAATTCCACAGTGGTAAGAGAACAGACTACATGATTTCAATACTTTTAGATCATGAAATTTTTGCACCTTGTTTTATGTCCCTGGATACGTTCCAGTGTCCCTGAATTTATAGTCTATATGAACTTGGATAGCATTAGTCTCCTGCTGTTGTGAGACAATTGTATAAATCTTAATTATGTTGAATTGATTCATAGTCCTCTTCAGATCTATCATATCCTTCTACTTCTCTGTCTATTCATTCTATTAATTTTTGAGAGTTTGATATTGAAACTCCAAATAAAAATCTTACTTTATCTACTTAAAAATAACTGCAATATATGTGAAACTATGTGTAACTTTGGGGCTTCCCTGGTAGCCCAGCTAGTAAAGAAACCACCTGCCATGTGGGAGACCCTGGTTCGATTCCTGTGTCAGAAAGATCCCCTGGAGAAGGGATAGGCCACCCACTCCAGTATTCTTGCCTGGAAAATCCCATGGACAGAAGAGGCTGGTGGGCTACAGTCCATGGGGTCCCAGGGAGTTGGCCCTGACTAAGCACAGCAAAGAAGAAATGGACTAGCCAACATAGTCAACAAAAGAGTCCGAAATGCAGTACTTGGGTGCAATCTCAAAAATGACAGAATGATCTCTGTTTGTTTCCCAGGCAAACCATTCAATATCACGGCAATCCAAGCCTATGCCCCAATCAGTAATGCTGAAGAAGCTGAAGTTGAACGGTTCAATGAGGAACTACAAGACCTTTTAGAACTAACACCCAAAGAAGATGTCCTTTTCATTATAGGGGACTGGAATGCAAAAGTAGGAAGTCAAGAAACACCTGGAGGAACAGGCAAATTTGGCCTTGGAGTTCGGAATGAAGCAGGGCGAAGGCTAATAGGGTTCTTGCCAAGAGAACGCACTGGTCATAGCAAACACCCTCTGCCAACAACACAAGAGAAGACTCTACACACGGACATCACCAGATGGTCAACACCGAAATCAGATTGATTATATTCTTTGCAGTCAAAGATGGAGAAGCTCTATACAGTCAGCAAAAACAAGACCAGGAGCTGACTGTGGCTCAGATCATGAACTCCTTATTGCCAAATTCAGACTTAAACTGAAGAAAGTAGGGAAAACCACTAGATCATTCAGGTATGACCTAAATCAAATCCCTTATGACTATACAGTGGAAGTGAGAAATAGCTTTAAGGGACTAGAACTGATAGAGTGCCTGATGAACTATGGACGGAGGTTTGTGACATTATACAGGAAACAGGGATCAAGACCATCCCCATGGAAAAGAAATGCAAAAAGGCAAAATGGTTGTCTGAGGAGGCCTTACAAATAGCTGTGAAAAGAAGAGAAGCGAAAAGCAAAGGAGAAAAGGAAAGATATTCCCATTTGAATGCAGAGTTCCAAAGAATAGCAAGGAGAGATAAGAAAGCCTTCCTCAACGATCAATGCAAAGAAATAGAGGAAAACAACAGAATGGGAAAGACTAGAGATGTCTTCAAGAAAATTAGAGATACCAAGGGAACATTTCATGCAAAGATGGGTTCGAAAAAGGACAGAAATGGTATGGACCTAACAGAAGCAGAAGATATTAAGAAGAGGTGGCGAGAATATACAGAAGAACTGTACAGAAAAGATCTTCACAATCCAGATAATCACGATGGTGTGATCACTCACCTAGAACCAGACATCCTGGAATGTGAAGTCAGGTGGGCCTTAGAAAGCATCACTACGAACAAAGCTAGAGGAGGTGATGGAATTCCAGTTGAGCTATTTCAAATCCTGAAAGATGATGCTGTGAAAGTGTTGCACTCAACATGCCAACAAATTTGGAAAATTCAGCAGTGGCCACAGGACGGGAAAAGGTCAGTTTTCATCCCAATCCCAAAGAAAGGCAATGCCAAAGAATGCTCAAACTACCGCACAATTGCACTCATCTCACACGCTAGTAAAGTAATGCTCAAAATTCTCCAAGCCAGGCTTCAGCAATACGTGAACCGAGAACTTCCAGATGTTCAAGCTGGTTTTAGAAAAGGCAGAGGAACCAGAGATCAAATTGCCAATATCCGCTGGATCATCGAAACAGCAAGAGAGTTCCAGAAAAACATCTATTTCTGCTTTATTGACTATGCCAAAGCCTTTGACTGTGTGGATCACAATAAACTGTGGAAAATTCTGAAAGAGATGGGAATACCAGACCACCTGACTTGCCTCTTGAGAAACCTGTATGCAGGTCAGGAAGCAACAGTTAGAACTGGACATGGAACAACAGACTGGTTCCAAACAGGAAAATAAGCATGTCAAGGCTGTATATTGTCACCTTGCTTATTTAACTTATATGCAGAGTACATCATGAGAAACGCTGGGCTGGAAGAAGCACAAGCTGGAATCAGGATTGCTGGGAGAAATAACCTCAATAACCTCAGATATGCAGATGACACCACCCTATGGCAGAAAGTGAAGAGGAACTAAAAGCCTCTTGATGAAAGTGAAAGAAGAGAGTGAAAAAGTTGGCTTAAAGCTCAACATTCAGAAAACTTAAGATCATGGCATTTGGTCCTATCACTTCATGGCAAATAGATGGGGAACAGTGGGAACAGTGAGAGACTTTATTTTTGGGGGCTCCAAAATCACTGCAGATGGTGATTGCAGCCATGAAATTAAAAGACACTTACTCCTTGGAAGGAAAGTTATGACCAACCTAGATATCATATTAAAAAGCAGAGACATTACTTTGCCAACAAAGGTCTGTCTGGTCAAGGCTATGGTTTTTCCAGTGGTCATGTATGCACGTGAGAGTTGGACTGTGAAGAAAGCTGAGCATCGAAGAATGGATGCTTTTGAACTGTGGTGTTGGAGAAGACTCTTGAGAGTCCCTTGGACTGCAAGGAGATCCAACCAGTCCATCCTAGGGGAGATCAGTCCTGGGTGTTCATTGGAAGGACTGATGCTAAAGCTGAAACTCCAATATTTTGGCCACCTCATGCGAAGAGTTGACTCATTGGAAAAGACCCTGATGCTGGGAGGGATTGGGGGCAGGAGGAGAAGGGGACGACAGAGGATGAGATGGCTGGATCGCATCACCGACTCGATGGACATGAGTCTGAGTAAACTCCGGGAGTTGGTGATGGACAGGGAGGCCTGGCGTGCTGCGGTTCATGGGGTCGCAAGGAGTCGGACACGACTGAGCGACTGAACTGAAGCACAGCACATATGACATACGTAACTTTGTTCAGTATTTTCCAAGTTTCCTATAAATGTGTTGTCATATTTTGTAATTTAAAAAATAAATAAAATCTATCATTTTTGTAAAAAAGGAAATACACTGAAAACAAAACAGTGGGCAAAGCGTGGCCGAAGCAACGGTTCTCAATCAGGGGTGCCGGTGCCCAGCAGGGAACACCTGGAAATGCTGGAGAGGCTTGAGGTTGTCACAGTGCGAGGGGGATACAGGAGGGGCATCCGGCGGGGGGAGACCCGGGCTGCCGCTGCGCGTCCCACGGCGCACGGGGACGGCCCTGCCACTGACCACCCGCCAGCCCCGGAGGCCCGCGGTGCCGGGTGTGAGTCCCGGCCGGACAGCTGCTTGCCAGGGGTCTGAGCAAAGCTGTCCTTCATTTTTATTTTTTTAAAATTTGTTTTCTCCAGTTAATCTGTGTTTTTAATATCTATTTACTTATTTGGCTGCACCGGGTCTCAGCTGAGGCACGTGGGATCTAGTCCCCTGACTGGGCGTCGCAGCCTGGTTTCCTTCATTGGGAGCTCGGGGTCTGAGTCACTGGACCACCGGGGAAGCCCCTCATTTTTAATTTTTAAAATGTCATTGACTTACAGTTGATTTGCAGTGCTGAGCTAATTTCTGCTGTATGGCACAGTGACTCAGTTACACAGCATATATACGTTATTTCTCATATTCTTTTCCATTATGCTTAGCCTAGGGTATTGAATACAGTTCCCTCTGCTACCCAGGGTAAGACCAAAGCAATATTTTTTTTTTTTTTGAGGTAAAATTTTGATGCGATGTATTTTTTAAAACCCTTTGTTGAATTTGTTACACTGTCCCTTCTGTTTTATGTTTTGGTTTTTTGGCCCACGGCACTTGGGATTTTAGCTCCTCAACCAGGGATCAAACCTGCACCCCCTGCATTGGAAGGCGAAGTCTTAAACGACGGAACACCAGGGATGTCCCTGACGCAATATTTGGAAAAATAAAAAATAATGCCAGAAATCCAGGATGTAGGCAACACCAACATTTATAGTCCAGACAGGATCAGACTCTGAACTCTGCAGGATTTATCCATCGTTATCCAGCCCAACACACCAGACTCTCGACTCTGTGAGATCCTGTCTTTAGTTAAAATACAGACATTTTCTTCATCGTGGATTTTTTTAACCCATGAATTTGGAAATGTTAAGGAAACGCTGCATTCAAATAGCATCTCCCTTGATGTGTCTGCAGCCCCATCAGTCCCGCACTTAAGAAAAACATTTTACACCCAAGCAGAGCCTCTCTCGCTCCATCCTGGAACCGCCCCGGGGGCCGCAGACCGATGCCGTTAGAATTCCCGCATGTGGCCACGTGGCCGGGGCGGACCCTCGGCTCTCCGGAATCCCACGGAGTCTGCGCTGAGCTCAAGGCCAGGCAGGATGAACCCCCGCGGAACTGAGGATGGGAACCGCTCTCTGGGACCCAGCCCGCTGCAGCCTGCGTGCTGGAGACAGTCCTTTCCAAAACGCGGAAGAAAACTTTAACACTAACCATCTGTTTGGCAAGTCGTTATCACCACATTCTGTTCCTAAGCAGTTTTCCCCTGCAGTGGGAGAATTGGTCATTTCGCAACTTCTGCCCCCACAGACCCTTCTCGCTGGTGTCTTGGAGCCAGTGGGTGTCCGTTAAATGCTTACTGGACAAATTCCCTGAGACGTGAATTAAAACGAGGGGGGTTTCCCCTTCTCTGGGAGTCTTGTTGTGGGTGTGCGTGTGTCCGTGACATTTAACAGTTCGTTGCGTGTGCCCTTATATACACGTTTAGTGTTCAAATCGTGGTGCTGGAGAAGACTCCTGAGAGTCCCTTGGACTGCAAGGAGATCAAACCAGTCCATCCTGAAGGAAATCAACTCTGAATACTCACTGGAAGGACTGATGCTGAAGGTGAAACTCCAATATACTGACTGATTAGAAAAGACCCTGATGCTGGGCAAGATTGAAGGTGGGAGGAGAAGGGGACGACAGAGGATGAGACGGTTGGGTGGTATGAACGAGCCAGAGCCTCTGTCCTGGGGTTTGGGTGGGGGCACTGCGGTCGCCCTCCCGGCGTGTGGTCCTCGGGAGCGCTCGTGGGCGGCCCCGCACAGCGTGAGATGGTCTCCTGTGCCGGGTCACAGTCCAGCGCGAGCGCATCCTCTGGTCAGGGATCCGGCTGGTCAGGGCCTCTCCAGGGTGAAAGCAATGTCTCACTCGGGCTGCGGTCTTATCTGGGGCTCAGGGCCCTCCTCAAAGTATGCACATACAGACAGGCACACACAGACACACACAGGGACACACACATACACTCACACACAGACATACAGATGCAAACACACACAGACACACAGACACACAGACACAGGCACACATAGACCCAGACATACACACACAGGCACACACAGACACACATAGGCACACAAGGGACACACACACACAGGCACACACCAACACACACACAGACACATACACTCACACACACACATACAGATGCACACACACAGACACATACAGGCACACACAGACACACACACAGACACACACAGACACACAGACACAGGCACACATAGACCCAGACATACACACACAGGCACACACAGACACACACAGACACACACAGGGACACACACATACACTCACACACAGACATACAGATGCAAACACACGCAGACACACACAGACACACACAGACACACAGACACAGGCACACATAGACACAGACATACACACACAGGCACACACAGACACACAGACACAGGCACACATAGACACAGACATACACACACAGGCACACACAGACACACAGACACAGGCACACATAGACACAGACACATACACACACAGACACACACAGACACACAGACACAGGCACACACCCCACAGACATGCACACACAGACAAATACACACAGACACACAGACACAGGCACACATAGACACAGACATACACACACAGGCACACACAGACACACAGACACAGGCACACATAGACACAGACATACACACACAGGCACACACAGACACACAGACACAGGCACACATAGACACAGACATACACACACAGGCACACACAGACACACATAGGCACACACACAGACACATACACTCACACACACACAGACACACAGAGACACACAGAGACACATACAGGCACACACACACACAGACACACACAGACACACAGAGACACATACAGGCACACACAGACACAAACAGACACACAGAGACACACAGGCACACACACAGACACACACAGACGCACAGAGACACACATACAGACACACACAGACACACAGAGACACACACACAGACGCACACAGACACACAGAGACACACAGGCACACACACACACACACACAGACACACAGAGACACACAGAGACACACACACACACACACACACACACACAGACACACAGAGACACACATACAGACACACAGAGACACACAGAGACACATATGGGCACACACAGACACACACACAGACACACACAGACACACAGAGACACACACACAGACGCACACACACACACACACAGAGACACAGAGACACACACACAGACGCACACACACACACAGAGACACACAGAGACACATACGGGCACACACAGACACGCACAGACACACAGACACACACAGACACACAGAGACACATACAGGCACACACAGACACACACAGACACACACACACAGACACACAGAGACACATACAGGCACACACAGACACACACACAGACACACACAGACGCACAGAGACACACATACAGACACACACAGAGACACACACACAGACGCACATAGACACACACAGAGACACATACGGGCACACACAGACACACACAGACACACAGACACACACAGACACACAGAGACACATACAGGCACACACAGACACACACAGACACACAGAGACACACATACAGACACACACAGACACACAGAGACACACACACAGACGCACACAGACACACACAGAGACACACAGAGACACATACGGGCACACACAGACACACAGACACACACAGACACACAGAGACACACATACAGACACACACACACGCACAGACACACACACAGACGCACACAGACACACACAGACAGACACCCGGACAGACACCTTCATACAGGCACACAGACGCCAGCACGCAGACACAGACAGACGGGCTGTGGGCAGAACCACTCCTGCAGTCCCACGGCCAGGACCCCTGCCTCTTCTCTGCTGTTGGCTGGGGTGGGTTCAGCTCCCAGCCCCAGGCCTCCTGCAGGGAATCCCACCACAGCAGGCGCGTCCCCCTCTTCCCAGCAGGAGCGTGTCTCTCTGGTTCATCTGTGACAGGCTTGGAAAGGGCTCACCTCGTTAGGCCAGACCCACCCAGGGTCCTCCCCCTTCTGTCGTGGAACAGAACCCCATCAGGGTACCGGAGTCTGTGTACCCATGGGTCCCACCTTGACCGTCAGTTTCACTTCACAAGGGACTTCCCTGGTGGCCCGGCGGTTAGGACTCTGTGCTTCCACTGCAGGGGGCACAGGTTCGATCCTTGGTCAGGGAACTAAGATCCCGCCTGCAGTGAGGCCCCCTAAAAAAGTCGTTTCACAAGATGGTGAACAGCAGCCGGCTAGGGACTCGGGACCCGCCTGGGGGCTGACTCCTGCCCCTTGTCTCACTGTGGGGGTCTGCAGGGACCCTCCTCACTAACCTAATGGTACACAGGGAATTTCTCCTGGAACCAGAGATGCATCAGAACTCAAGCAAAAACAGCATGTGTTTTCTCCGGAGAAGACAATTTCCATGATTCTAATCTGGTGGTTGCCAACTTGTTAAAAACAGTTCATTCCCAGATTTCACGTTTGCTATTTTTGTTACTTCATTCAACAAGTATGTGTCGTTTGTCGCTTCTGCTGGGTTGTATCTGGAGAGATTGTGGTACTATATTTCTGTTGTTTTTAAAACGTTTTGGCCACACCACGTGGCATGTGGGATCTTAGTTCCCGAAGCAGGGATTGAGCCCGTGCCTCCTGCACTGGTAGTTTGGAGTCTTAACAGCTGGACAGCCAGGGAAGTCCCAAGAATGTGGGACGTTTGAAGAAGTAAAAATGTTTGGGGGAATAGAAAGCATTGGTGAGAGACGGGGTGGAAATGTGGCCCAGCGCAGACAAGCCACCCCGCCTCATGGAACTCAAACTCTCCTGGAAGGAGGAGACAGAAAATCAACAAACCCACGCCACGGTTTTGAGAGTAACTCTGGAAATGGCCCTCCAAGGTGACGATGTGGCAGCTGAGACCTGAAGGATGAGACGCAGGATGTCTGGGGAAGGGCTTCCCCGGCCAAGGGCAGGGAAGCAGGTGTGAAGGCCATCAGTCCTCAGAGGTCCTTGGACAGTCCCATTCTGGGACACCCTCTGGAGCTGCTTCTCAGAACACAGAATGACTGAGTGTTTATAAAGCTCAGTCTGGGGCACTGAGGGTTTTCTGCTTCCTTTCTGCCAACGAGGGGGCCTGGCCTCCTGCTTTCTGGTTCTTGCAGGGGTCAGCAGTGCATTCTTGGGCCAGTCACTTAACCTCTCTGTGCTTCCCTTTCCTTCCTCATAAAACCAGTTAGGGGATAGGAACTAAAATATCTCCAGATAAGGACAGATGACCCCGTCGGAAAACAGGCAAAAGATCTGAACAGCCTAGGTCTTCCCAGACAGGTGAATGGAGAAAGAAATTGAGGGATAGAGATGTGATGGAATATGACTCCGCCTTGAAAAAGGAAAGAGGTCCTTCCATCTGGAACAGCACAGTGAACCCAGAGGAAGTCATGCTAGGGGACACAAGTCAGGCAGACAAAGAAAAAAAATGCACACTCTCACGTGTGTGGAATCTGAAAAAGTCCAATCGCAGAAACAGAGCATGGAATGATGGTTACCAGAGTGGGGACGTGGGGAAACAGAGGGTCAAAGGGGACAACGCTGCAGTTGTGAGGGATGAGAAGTCTGGAGGCCTAGTGTGCCGCACCCAAGTGTCCACCGGCAGGGGTGGGCAAAGGAGATGTGGTAAATATACACAATGGCCTATTACCCAACTGTTGAGAAGAACGAAATCATGCCGCTTACGGCAACATGGATGGACCTATAGATGATCATGCTAAGTGAAGTAAGTCAGACAGAGACAATATCATATGACACTACCTGTATGTGGAACCTAAAAAAATTACACAAATGGACTTATTTACAAAACAGACCTGCAGACACAGAAAATAAACTGTGATCACCAAAGAGGAAATATGGGGGGAGGGATAAATTAGAGTCTAGGATTAGCAGGTGTAAGCTACTACATACAAAATATACAACAAAGACCTACTGTATAGCATAGGGAACTGTATTCAACATTTTGTAATAAACTCTATGGGAAAAGAATCTGAAAAAAAAAAAAAAAAAAGGCTTCCCTGGTGGTTCAGTGGTAAGGAATCCGCCTGTCAATGCAGGAGACAATGCAGGGTTCGATCCCTGGTTGGGGGAGATCCCCCGAAAGAGGACATGGCAACCCACTCCAGCATTCTAGCCTGGAGAATCCCATGGACAGAGAAGCCTGGTGGGCTACAGTCCATGGGGTCACAGAGAGTTGGACATGACTTAGCAAGTAAACAAACACACACACACACACACACACACACACACACATATATAATAGTATAGTATATATATAAAATTATATTTATTCAGTTATATATATATATAACTGAGTCACCTTGCTCTACACCTGAAACTAATACAACACTGTAAATCCACTATACTTCAATAAAAATAAATAAAGCAAATAAAGAATAAAAAACTACTATGCTGAATACTGGACATTTGCTGAGAGAGTAGATTTTAGGGGCTCTCATCGTACAAATAATGGCAGCTATGTGAGAAGCTGTTATTTAGTTTGACTGCAGTAATCATTTCACTATGCATGTGTGTAGCAAATCACGTTGTTTGCCTTAAATATATATAATTTTTATTTAAAAAATAGAATTTTACAAAGGAGACTTGTCAGACCCCAGAAAGCCTGTTCCTTTTTGTAGAAAAAGGAATCTTTAGAAGGTTTTCTAGACCATTTTTCATGAACCAGTGGATATTCAAAGGAGACCTAAGTTTGAAGCCTGTACCAAAGCTTGTGTCTGTAACACCTGCCATACAATACAAACTTCAACTTCTGTGAGTCCTCTGAATTTTCATGAATTTCTGTTTCACAAGGGTAATTATTTTATATTCACTGGTAGAGGCATACAGTAAAGTTCTTAGTATTTTAAAAAAAAAAAAACAAGAGAGAGAGACTTGAACAGATAGTTCACCAAGGAGATGTAGGGAAACACTTGAATGGGTTCAAGTCACGACCCCCAGAAGGACTGAAATTAAATGCACTGAGACACCCCACAGCCACCGGAAGCCACAGGAACATCAATTGCTGACCATACCAAGGCCTCTGCGACTCTCACCACCGCTGGGCAGGGGGACACTCATCACCGCTGGGGGGGACACAGAATGGCACATCCACTAGGAAAACGATTGGTCCATCTCTTTGATAGTTAAACACACACTCACCCTTCCATCCAGCTTTCTCAGTCTGAGTTATTTGACCTACAAAAAAAGGACTTACATTGAGAAAACCGCGAATGCAAAGGTTTAGAGCAGCCCTACACCCATGTTCACTAAAAGTTGGGTGGGACCCCTGGGTCTTTCATGGACAACAAGTGACCCATCCCACCATGACATGGCCCATCCATACCACGAGATGCAGCTCGGTAACATGCAGGATGGGAGTTTTGGATTCGGTTCATTTTAACGAGTGTAACTTCAATTCTGAAAACCAAGACTCGGTTCCGTTGTGGGAACGTTTCAAGGTGTGTTTGGACAACGTGGCTGCTAGAAGCCTCTCCTGCAACCACAGATCATGTGAAATCTTGATACACGTCAAGTTTATCTGGTCAGATTTATCTTTCAAACGGAGAAGGGCCATAACCATGAAACATGCGTGAGATAAATGCAGACCAGATCGTAGAACATATTCTTTATCATTGTGATGTGGGTTACATTTTGAAGGGGTCATGTTTGGATGCCTTGGGTTAAATGCAAAGGTTGGAAGACTTTTTAGAAGAGAGGAAATAGGCTGAGGTTGTCATGGAGGCAGAGTGATGAAGCCATGCTCATCAGATGGAGAGGTGGTGGCCCCACCGCTGAGAAAGATGGATTCGAGGTGCACTGTAGTCCCGAGGGCGTCTCTGTAACTCTGGGATGTGCTGAAGGGCTGGTTGGTGGAAGGACTGAGGAGGGGAAGGTCAGGGACGCTCAGAGATCAGGAGACACTTGGGCACCTGAGGCTATCAGTAGACCTTGTCCGTCAACAGCAGCGGGTTTCGGGTGAGACCCGGCTGTGGGTCCTGATGGGCTGTGAGTCCAGCAGAAGCCTACTCAGTCTCTCTGTGCTGCGGCTCCTTCCTGCATCAAACTCGGAAGAAACACCGCTCCTCTGTCAAGGTAATGATACATGTGGGCTCAGTCGTGTGCGACTCTGCGACCCCCAGAGCTTCGGCCCCTGGGCTCCTCTGTCCATGGGAGTCTCCAGGCAAGAATGCTGGAGTGGGTGGCCATTTCCTCCTCCAGGGGACCTTCCCGACCCAGGGGCTGAATCTGCGTCTCCTGAGGCTCCTGCATTGCACGTGGATCCTTTACCACTGCGTCACCTGGGAAGCCAAGAGAAGGGGGCAGCACTTAAAACACTGATCGGCTCCGGTTGCTTTTGCCCCCTTAAAATACACGGTCAACTGGGACTTCCCCAGTGGTCAAGATGAAAAGGAATCTGTCTGCAGTGCAGGAAACCTGGATTTGATCCCTGGGTCGGGAAGATCCCCTGGAGAAGGGAATGGCTCCCCACTCCAGCATTCTTGCCTGGAGAGTCCCACGGACGGAGCAGCCTGGTGGGCTACGATCCATGGGGTTGTAAGGGGTCAGACACGACTGAGCCAACTAACACTTCCATTCTGGGGGTGCAGTGGCTAAGACCCTGCCCTTCCAGTGGAGGGGGCCCAGGGTTGACCCCTGGTCAGGGAATTATATCTTACTATATATCTTATCTTAAGATAGTAAGATAAGTAGAACTATATCTTAGCTGCAACTAAGAGTTTGCACACCCCAACTGAAAAACACCCGACCCTCATGCCTCAACAAAGACCAGAGATCCAGTGCCACAGCTCAGACTCGGGGCAGCCAAATCAAAAGCAACACACACAAAAAAACCAACAAACAAAAGCCAAACACAGGCAGGGATCGATCAAACCGGGAGTGAATTTACAAACAGCCTGGGAACCGTGTCCTCAGGAGGACCAAAATCTGCAATCTAGGGAACTTGAAATGTTGCCATCAGCGCCTTTTGTGGAGCAAGAAGTCCCTCAGTGGGGAAAACCCGACTTCCAGAAACTCAGAGCAGCTTCTATGGGCTGATTTGAGACCAAACCCAAGTTTAAAATTCCCCAGACCCCTTACATTTCAGCCCCGAAACCTGGATCGGGGAGACAGACGGGAGCCCGGACTCCCCTCTCCTTGCCAGCCAGCCTTTTCTCTCGTCCCAGGCTGGAGCCAGAGGACTGGTTTCTCGCGGGGGAGCGCCGGGGTAGTGACACGTGGCCGCCATCAGACTGTGGAGTAACGCGGCGTGGGTGTGTGTGTTGGCTCCTCCACTTCCCAGCTGCGTTCTTGTGCAATTTTCTAAATAGAGGTTTCCAACCCTGTGTGTTGAGGATAAAAACAGTTCCTCTCCCGTAGGCGTCGTTGGAGGATTCGAAGAACTGCATGGAAGGGAACCAGGAGGGCGTGTTTCTCTTTCTGGCCCTTCGCTCCTGCCCTCGTTTTCACGCTCCAGCCCAGGGATCGGAAAACCCAGCCCCCAGAACCGTCCTGTAAATGTACATTGGTGCAGCCACCATGGAGAACAGTGCCTTGGAAACTAAAAATAGGGTTACCATATGATCCAGCGATCCCACCCCTGGGCATATATCCAGACAAAAGTCTAATTTGATAAGACAGAAGCCTCCCCCCTGCTCCAGGTATTCACTGCAGCGCTATTCACAATGGCCAAGAGAAGGAAGTAACTTATGTATCCCCTTGACAGATAAATGGATCAGGAACATAGACACTGGAATATTAGTCAAGTAATGCTGGTGAAAAAATATGCCATAATGGCATCTGCGGCGACACGGATGGACCTAGACATTACCATACTAGGGGAAGTAAGTCAGAAAAAGAAAGTCATCAAACAATACCCATTTAAACGTGGATCTGAGATGGGATACAATCAAACTTATTTCCAACACACAAAGAGACCGACAGACACAGAGGACAGGCCAGTGGTTTCCAACGGGAAGGGGAGGATAGGGAGTTTGGGATTAGCAAGCCAAAGCAAACTATTATTTATGTGTATAACTGACTCACTGTGCTGTATGCCAGAAACTAACACCACATTGTACATCGACTAAAGTTCAATAAAACAAGTCAAAGGGGAAAATCACCCTCCATCTGCTCACACCTGGCTCCGCCTAGGTTTGTAAATAAAGCTTTATTGGAACACAGTCATTTCCATTCCTTACAATTGTCTGTGGCTGCTTTTGCCAGCCCAGTGGCAGAGCTGAGTACTTGCCCTTTAGAGAAAAAGCTTACCAACACTTGTTCTTGAGACAAACCCCGTTGCCAGTTCCTAGGTCTCCCTGCAGAGTGTTCCATACATAAATCAGTGGCAACTTATAGCCTTATGTTCTCGCCCTTCCGTCTCTTTTCACAGACACAGAGCGTGGCTGGCATTGTGCTGTTTGACACTCTGTCCATATCACTTAACACCACGTCTTGATCCCGCATTAAGGCTCAAAGCTGTTGCTGTTCAGTCGTTCAGGCATGTGCGACTCTTAGCGACCCCATGGACTGCAGCACGCCAGGCCTCCCTGTCCATCACCAGCTCCCGGAGCTTGCTCAAACTCATGTGCATTGAGTCGGTGATGCCATCCAACCATCTCATCCTCTGTCATCCCCTTCTCTTCCCACCTTCAATCTTTCCCAGCATCAGGGTTTTTTCCAATGAGCTGGCTCTTCCCATCAGGTGATCAAAGTACTGGAGCCTCAGCGTCAGCAGCAGTCCTTCCAATGAATCTTCAGGGTGGATTCTCTTTAGGATTGACGGGTTTGATCTCCTTGCAGGCACAAAGATGTTCTGCATTCTTAACGGCTATGGAACGTTCCACGAGTGGATTTGCTGTAATTTCACAGGCTGACTTCCTGACACATTTCTGTTGTGTTTCTGCTACAGAAATAACGACGATAATGCCCCAGTGCAGTGAACGATCTATGACTGCACAGATGTTACTTCACCCGAATTCTGCTCTGACTCTTGGATGAACTCAGGGAGCCGTTGCAGATTCAAGGTTGCATGTGCTTGTGGTTTAGATTAAGTATTGATCAATGGCCTGTGGGCCAGAGGGAAAATGTGCCTGTGAATTTTGTAGATGCTTGCAAATTCCTCCTCCAGGATGTTGTCCGGGTGAGGACGTGGGATTTCATTCTATATCCCCTGGAAAGTCCACTGCAAAGATGCATGTTCGGGTGGCAGAGGGAAAGTCACTGGTCTGCGTGAGGGCTTCAAACTCTTGCTCCAGCTCCTTTGGGGAGTGTGGAATGCCCATGGGCTTGGGGGTGGGGCGGGGAGGGCACTGAAGAGGGAATGATGCTGCCATTTCCCACCACTCACCCCAAGGCCACGTGTTTCCTCCTGACTACTGCCCACACTCCCGGGGGATAACCGGATGGGAGTCCCACTAAGCACTGGGAACAACAGACCCAGTTTGTGGCATCGGCATTTCTGCCGGAATTCACACATGGGTCTCCAAAGTCCAGATCGTTTGAGTCCTGCAGGGTTTTGTTTAAAGAGTTTCTAATATAAGTTTTTCCATCTTTTATTGTTGGTTTACAATGTTTTAGGTGATGGCAAATTGATTCAGTTATACATATGTATCTACGTTGTTGTTGGTTAGTCCCTACGTCAAGTCTGACTGCAATTCCATAACTGTAGTCTGCCAGGTTCCTTTGTCCATGGGATTTTCCAGGCAAGAATACTGGAGTGGGTTGCTATGTCCTTCTCCAGGGGATCTTCCCAATCCAGAAAGGGAACCCTCATCTCCTGCATTGCTGGTAGATTCTTTATCACTGTGCCACCTGGGAAGCATTTTTTATATATGCTATATATTTTATAATCTCCTATAATATATAATTTTTTCCATTATAGATTATTACAAGATATTGAGTAGAGTTCCCTGTGCTATACAGTGGGACCTTGTTGATTATCAATTTATATATCATAGGGTGTACCTGTCAATTTCAAACTTCTAATTTATCCCTCCCCTCTCGACCCTTTGGTAACCATAAACTTGTTTTCTATGCCTGTGAGTCATATTTCTGTTTTGTAAGTTCATCTGTATCTTTTATGATTCCACATATAAATGATCTCATATGACACTTGCCTTCCTCTGACGTGCTTCACTTGTGACGGTGTGACAGTCTGTAGGTCCCTCCGAGTTGCGGCGAATGGCAGCGCCTCATTCTTCGTCATGGCTGAGTAATACTCCAGTGTGCACACCACCCCTTCTTTGTCCACTCCTCGTGGATGGACATCTCGCCGGCTGCTGTGAGCAGCGTTGCAGACAACTCTGGCGTGCATGTGTCCTCTCAAACCACGTTTTTCTCCAGACCTATGTCCAGGAGTGGGACTGCAGGATCATATGTTAACTCTGTTTTCAGAGTTTTAAGGAGCCTCTGTACTGTTCTCCGTAGTGGCTGCGCCAATTTACATCCCACCAAAAGTGTAGGAGGGCTCCCTTCTCCCCACATGCTCTCTAGCATTTATTATTAATATTTGTAGACTTTACGGTGGTTCTAAGATGTTAAGTAATTGCTTTCCAATCAATTATAAGCACATGTTTTCAGACTGTTTCTTGCTTTTTAAACACAACCTTTAAAAAAAAAAATGGGTGAGTGTGTTAGGTTGCTAGGGCTGTTATAACAAAGTACCACAGACTGGGGGCAGGGGGTGGGCCTTCCAACAGAAATTGATTTTCTCCTCATTCTGGCAGCTCAAGATCGAGGTGTCAGCAGCCTTGGTTTCTTCTGAAGACTCCACTTGTAAATGGCCATGGTCTTCTTTCTGTGTTTTCATGTTCTACTCTCCTCTTTTTTTAAAAAAATTATTTATTTTTAATTGAAGGATAATTAGAATACTGTGTTGGTTTCTGCCATGCATCAATCACACGGAGCAGCCATAGGTATACACATGTCCTCTCCCTCTTGATAATCCTTTCTTTATAGGAACACCAGAGAGCACTGAAGAATTGATGCTTTCGAACTGTGGTGTTGGAGAAGATTCTTGAGAGTTCCTTCGACAGCAAGGAGATCTAAGCAGTCCATCCTAAAGGAAATCAGTCCTGAATATTCACTGGCAGGACTGACCCTAAAGCTGAAACTCCAATCCTTTTTGGCTACCTGATGAGAAGAACTGACTCCTTGGAAAAGACCCTGATGCTGGGAAAGACTGAAAGCAGGAGGAGAAGGGGACAACAGAGGATGAGATGGTTCGATGGCAGCACCAACTCAATGGACATGAGTTTGAGCAAGCTCCCGGAGTTGGTGATGGACAGGGAGGCCTGGTGTGCTGCAGTCCATGGGGTTGCAAAGAGTTGGACACGACTGACCAACTGAACAACCACAGATGGGATTAAGAGCCATCCTAATGACCCTGTTCTAACTTAATCACCTCTTTAAAAACCCTGTCTCCAGACACAGTCACATTCTGAGGGACTAGGGGCTAGGACTTCAAAATCTGAGTCTTGGGAGACCCCATTCAAGCCAGAACTGTGGTTTTCCACGAATTGAAGGAAGCAGATGGAAAGACCTCTGCTTTCATGGGACACACTGGAGTGGGTGGGAGATGACAGTCAAGGGAGAATAATTTTAATTCAGCCGGTATTGAAGAGCAAACAAATCACGTATATTCATAGAGATAGATGGACAGAGAGAGAGATAGACAGACAGAAGGCTAAGAGAGATTCCTGCTACACCTCGAGAAGTACAGTTCTCTAACCAAGAGAGTTACTTCCTCGGGCTGAGGAAAGCCTCAAGAGTTTGCATTTTCATCAAGTCCATCCCCCCATCAGAACAGGTGATTCTCTTGCCTAGTGTCGGCCTGTCACCATGGAAACCTCAGAAATGCACCATATGCTTTATAAACATCATCTGATATTTGCAAGGACACAATGAGCTAGAAAAGATTACTCCCCCGAGCTGAACTGCTCACCGAGACCCTGCATCTCATTCTCCACTCTGTAAACACCCCTGGGGCCACCCTGTTCCAGCTGTGACCCCTCCCCTCCCCTCCCCCACTTCTGAGTCCCACCTGGAGTCCAGAGTCTGGGGGCCTCTCTCCTCCCCCTTCCCAGGCCCTCCTTCCCCCTCGAGCTGGGTTCCCATGGCAACCGCTGAGCCTTCCCGGTCCAGCCCACCCCTACCAGTTAATGAGGCTTAGAAAAAAATAGTTACTGGATCTGCATATATATTACCTACTTATCTCATTAACAGCTCTCTTAATTATACTGCCTGTATTGGCCTGTTAGCTACAGGTTGCCATATTAGCAAACATCCACCTAGAACACAGAAAACTAAATTAAAAATTGAATTTATTTTATACACAGTAGTGTGGATCTGTTAATCCCAAAGTTCTAATTTATCCCTCACCCTTCCCCACTTTTATGCTATGGTCACCATAAATTTATTTTCTCTATCTCTGGGTATATTTCCATTTTGTTTTTGGTATTTTTTTTTTTATATTTCTGTTTTGTAAATAAGTTCATTTATATACTATTTTAGGTTCCACATATAAATGATATCATATAATACTTGGCTTTCTCTATCTGACTTATTTAACTTAGTATGATGATCTCTAGGTCCATCTATGGTGATGCAAATGGCCTTATTTCATTCTTTTTTATGGCCAAGTAATATTCCTTTCTTGTTTTTGCATTTCCCTTCATGACTCACTTGTTAATTTTTGCAGTTCACTATTCACTTGAGATACTTACTTTCTTCTTTACTGACAATTTAACTCTTTTGCTTACTTATTTTTTAATTGGAGGAAAAGTGCTTTACAACATTGGGTTGGTTTCTGCCAAACAGCAGCGGAAGCAGCCGTAACTACATGTATAATCACCTCTCTCGGGAGCCTCCCTCCCTTGACAGTTCATCGTTTCTTCCAACACGGCTTACAGAAATATGGGTATTTCTATTAGGTTTATTAAAGTCACTCCTGGGCTTATTTTTCCCAAAGAGAAGCACTTTGCTGTTGTTTTTGTTGTTTGTTATTTAGTAATCATATCATCTACCTTTCACTGAAGTAATTTTGGTGCAAGCTGAAAGACTGGACTCAGAACTTTGTATCAGTGGCTACAACTTTCTAGACGCTCGTGTTCGTTTTTAATTTTAGGAAAGGTGATCGTTTGCATGAGAGCAGGAGAGAAACGATAAAGCAGAAACAAACGCACCTCCCACGCTGGTCACTGTTTCTTCTGTCTCTTCCCACCCTTCCCAGTGAACAGTTTTCTTGTGTGTCCTTCTATATTCTTTGAGAATGTGCATTTATTTCTAGCCTCAATTCTTCTTCTTTTTTTTTTTTTCTAACAACAAATAATAGCACTTTCACTCAGAGTTGTTCAGACCTGGCTTTTACACTTAATTTCAGAAATCATTTTGCAGCTCACGGGAGCACTGGTTTCCATGGCAACTACCTGAGCCTGCTTCCATCACCCAGGGGCTTGAAGAGGGAATGTGGACACTGGAATAGGGGACCCCGAAACTGGCCCGACTGGGAGGTCCAGAGAGGAAGCATGGGCTTGAGACTTCAGTCTGCGGGGCTGAGGACTGTGTATCAATATGTGTTAAATAAATTGTGTCTTTGGGGACTTGCCTGGCCCTGATGCTGGGGAAGACTGAAAGCAGGAAGAGAAGGGGACAGCAGAGGATGAGGTGGTTGGACGGCATCACCGACTCAGTGGACCTGAAAGTGAAAAAGTGAAAGTGAAATTTGCTCAGTCGTGTCTGATTCTCTGCGACCCAGGCCAGAACACTGGAGTGGGTAGCCTTTTCCTTCTCCAGGGGATCTTCCCAACCCAGGACATGAGTTTCGACTCCAGGAAACAGTGAAGGACAGGGAAGCCTGGCGTGCTGCAGTCCAAGGGGTCGCAAAGAGTCGGACATGACAGAGCAACTGAACAACTGGCAGTCCAGTGGTTAGGACCCTGGGCTTCCAGTGCAGGGGGTGAGGGTTCAATTCCTGGTTGGGGAACTAAGACCTCATATACCACGCAGTACAGCAAAAAAAAAAAGAAAAAAAACCGTGTCTTTGGAGAACAGCTTTATAGAAGGAGAAAACTGAGGCAAGAGACACATGAGCCTCTGGCGGAGCAGCTGGAGTCTGTCACCTACAGACAGACTGCAGGACGAAGAGGAGGCGGAGGGGAGCCTGCCCAGAAAAGAGACCGCATACTTCTCCTTCTCGAGGTCAAGGAGAGCCTCCCGACTGCAGAGCCCCTTGGAGGTCAGAAAAGGAATGTTAACCTACCCATAGGCCTCGTCACCGGAATCCATCTTGGCTGAGAGACGACCACACGCATGGGGACGGAACCTGAGATTAAACCAAACACAGACTCAGTACCAGGCAAAGCAAGATGACTGGCCAGAGGAAACCCAGAGGAAATGCCCCAGAAAAGTGATTCTCTTGCAGGGAAAAGGAAAAAAGAGGAATGAGGTTTTCTTTCCTGAGAACAAAGAAGGCTGAGCGCCGAGGAATTGATGCTTTTGAATCGTGGTGCTGGAGCAGACTCTGGAGAGTCCCTTGGACTGCAAGGAGATCCAACCAGTCCATCCTAAAGGAAATCAGTCCTGAATATTCACTGGAAGGACTGGTGCTGAAGCTTCAATACTTTGGCCACCTGATGCGAAGAGCTGACTCATTGGAAAAGACCCTGATGATGGGAAAGATTGAAGGCGGAAGGAGAAGGAGATGACAGAGGATGAGATGGTTGGACGGCATCACTGGCTCGATGGACATGAGTTTGAGCAAACTCTGGGAGCTGGTGAAGGACAGGGAAGTCTGGTGTGCTGCAGTCCATGGGGTTGCAAAGAGTCGGACATGACTGAGTGGCTGAACGACTGAACGACTACAGTGAGCAGGCCTGATTACTCCTACTTTTCACGTGAACTGTTCCTAGTCGGTCGTCTGTAACTAAGTTTGCCTTTCTGCCCCCTAACCCTGCAGGAGCCACATCTTGCACCTACTATCCACTGACTCTATGCTAATGACCTCCTGTATCTGGCGCTCACCTTTACAGTCTTGTCTTTGCAGGCCACCTCTTGCGAGTTTTTCCCTCTCTGCTTTACAGAAAGAAGGGCTACGGATAACCAGACTCAATTACTGGGTTACCAACGCCAGCCTACGACTGGTTTTGAAATAATGCAGAGAGGAAGAAGCCAAGACCCTGATGCCTTTGTTCTCCGTCCTGACTCCTGACTGTGAGCCCTGGTCTTATATGAGCCCCTAGGCTCTTCACGGAATTGGGGGTCACAGTTCTCGCAGCGTGAGCCTACTGTGTTCCCCACCTCCACGGCCGAGAATTAAAGTCACCTGTTTCCTCCAAACTCTGTCCGTTTTTTGTTTTTTTTTTTTTTTTTTTTTTAATTCGGCTTGGGTGGCAGAGAAGGCCAAGATTTTGGCCACAAGGATTCTAACCACCAGGAGGATGCGAGTCCCTCTCCGAGTCCACCCGTGAGTATATCCACATGTACGCAGGTCTTTTTCCTCCTAATAAACACCTGAGTTGTTTCACTACTTTCCATTTCTTTGTGGGAATTTTCATTTCCTGCAAAGCCGTAGGGGCCAGGGCCTTGTCACTGACCATTGGTCTGCTGGTTAGGATTCAGCTCTCACTGCCTGAGCCTGATTTCAGTTTCTGGCTGGGAATAAAAACGCTGCTTCAAGCCGCTGCAAGCCGAGGCGGGCTCAAAACCAGTGTGTTTGGCCTTTGCGGGGCAAGAAGCACAGCTTTCTAACAGTTGGACAAGTGTCTGGGGCGTGACAATCAGCTCTTCTCACCGTTCACTAATTTACTCCTTCCTTCTCTCACTTGTTATACAAATATCGATTAGTATCTTTAAAGAGGAGGAGAAACAGCTGGCTTAAAACTCAACGTGAGAAAAACTAAGATCATGGCATCTGGTCTCATCACTTCATAGCAAATAGAAGGGGAAAAAAAGGGAGGCAGTGACAGATTTTCTTTTCTTGGGCTCCAAAATCACTGTGGATGGTGACTGCAGCCATGACATTAAAAGACACTTGTTCCTTGGAAGGAAAACTATGACAAACCTAAACATCGAATTAAAAAGCAGAGACATCACTTTGCTGACAAAGGTCCATCTAGTCAAAGCTGTGGTTTTTCCAGTAGTCATGTACAGTTGGGAGAGCTGGACCATAAAGAAGGCTGAACGCTGAAGAACAGATGCTTTTGAATCATGGCTGGAGAAGACTTTGAGCGTCCCTTGGACTGCAAGGAGATCCAACCAGTCCATCCTAAAGGAGATCAGTCCTGGGTGTTCATTGGAAGGACTGATGCTGAAGCTGAAACTCCAGTGCTTTGTCCACCTGATGGGAAGAGGTGACTCATTTGAAAAGACCCTGATGCTGGGAAAGATTGAGGGCAGGAGGAGAAGGGGACGACAGAGGATGAGATGGTTGGATGGCATCACCGACTCAATGGACATGGGTTTGAACAAACTCAGGAGATAGTGAAAGACAGGGAAGCCTGGCGTGCTGCAGTCCACGGGCTCGCAAGGACTGGGACACGACCTGAGACTGAACAACAGAGGAGCCAAATTCATAAAAACAGAAGATAGGATGATGACTCCCAGGGGCTGGCAGAGGGGAGATGGGGACAGAGTTTCAGCTGGGGAAGAGGAGGAGCTATGGAGGTGAAAGGCAGTGAAACACTGCCGTGCAACGTGAGTGTACTGAATGCACGCTGAAAACAGTGGGGGGCAAATTTCACGTCCCGTGTATTGGGCCACAATGAAGGTTTTCAGAAAGAGGGAGCAACTTGAGTCCCAGCAATGCTGGAGAAAAAAACAAAACAGTTTCATTCGCCTTAAATGGGAGAGAAGAGAGAGGTGTGGAGGAGTTGGGGAGAAAAGAAAGAAACTGAACAAAACAAGGATTACCAACATTTTAACAAATGAAAAGGTTGTTGTTTTACAAACAAAAGTCAACAGTGGTTTACTGGGCGGGCGAAATTCAGAGCAGCAGCCGGGGAGTTATTATCCTAAAAGCTGGCATGGTGTTTATCTCGGGAGGAGGGGCGGCGGTGGCGGTTTTTTCCTGGGGAGACCTGTTTCCTTTATTACCTGGGAACTAGTGTGTTAAGCTGTATAAATGAGCTCGAGGCACATTTCCCCCCACCCTGTATTTTACATCTCCCAGTGAGAAGCATTATGGAAACTTTTAAAAATGTGTGAGCAATCCTTTGCTGTAAGAAAATATAATCCCATAACACTTGAGAGGGGGGGGAAAAAGGTGAATGTTTGTCTTGTTTAAAAGCTGGAAAGAGCTGCTTCGTGGCACCTTTCAAGGCTTGTGCCCTGCAGACAATCACGACTCAGGAACGGTGAGTCATTTTCCAAATTATATGAATAATGCAAGCCCGCGGAGATGGGCTCAGGTTGGAAATTTGCAAGTGAAAAGGGCTCTTAACAGTTCTGTAGAAATGTCTTTTTGTGCTGGGTTTCGAGACGTGACATTTATCGCTTAAATGTCAACCTCTTAGCCCGGAATGGAGCAGTTAAAACAGCCATTAGCGGGATGGAAAATTCGCGCCTCCTCTGCCGCCCAGGAAAGAGGCTGATGGAAGAGTGCACAGGGCTTTCAACGTCTGCGTTGTCAAATATTATATGCCTCTTCTCAGTACACTGAATAAGCTCTCATTTATCTTTTAATTTGATTTTTATCTTATATTGGATGGTGGTTAATTTACAAAGTCGCCTCAGCCTCAGGTATACAGCAAAGTGATCCAGTTACACATGCATTCCGTGCTAAGGCCCTTCAGTCGTGTCCGACTCTGCGCGACCCCATGGACTGCGGCCCACCCGGCTCCTCTGTCCGCGGAGACCCTCCAGGCGAGAGTACTGGAGTGGGTTGCCGTTCCCTTCTCCAGGGGATCTTCCTGATTCAAAGATCGAACCCTCACCTCTTACGTCTCCTGCGTTGGCAGGAGGGTTCTTTACCACTAGCACCACTTGGGAAGCCTATATATATATATATATTCTTTTTCAGATTCTTTTCCCATATAGATCATTACAGAGTATTGAATATAGTTCCCTGTGCCACATAGTAGGTCCTTGTTGGTCATCTATTTTATATATAATAGTGTGTGTATGTTAATTGGAAACTCCTAATTTATCCCTCCTCACCCTTCCGTCTTAGGTAACCATAAGTTTGTTTTAAAAGTCTGTGAGTTTGTTTCTCTTTTGTAAATAAATTCATTTGTATCATTTTTTTAGATGCCACATCTAAGTGATACTACATGGTATTTGTCTTTGTCTGACTTCACTTAGTATGATCATCTCCAAGTCCATCCATGTTGCATCCATGGCATTATATGGTTCCTTTTCACGGCTGAGTAATATTCATATATATATACACACACACACACACACCAGATCTTCTTTATCCCTTCATCTGCTGATGAACATTTAGGTTGCTTCTATCTCATTTTAAAATTTTTTTAAAATTTATTTTTGGTGAAAACAGTTCAGAATCAAGGCGATATGAGTCATATTATTGTTATTATTAAGTGTATGGAGATGAGCTCTAAGCAGGAAGCAATCATCCACACACATTCAGGAATTTCTCAGATGACCCAGGCAGGGGCTGTCAAATGCACAGAGAGTGGGGAGGTCTGCACTGTCCAGGTACATGGAGACCTGGATGCCTCACGCTAGCATCTCTCTTCACAGCCCTAGACCGTCCCCAACAAGTTATTCACGTCAGCAGAATTCATAATAAGAGAATGGACACACTCTAAATGTCCACTCACACTTAAGCATATTAGCTGTGGAATACTATACAGCCATGAAAAAGGACAGAGTGCCTCTGTGCAGCTGTTATGGACCAATTACTAAGATACATCACTGTGCAAAAAAAAAAAAAGCAAAATGCAAAACTTGACAGCATCATGCCTTGTGTTAATGTCGGAAAAATAAAAAACATGCTTGTTCTGCATACGGAGAATCTTTGTGCAAGTAAAAGTGTTAGTAGCTCAGTCATGTCCAACTCTTAGCGACCCCATGGACTGTAGCCTGCCAGGCTCCTCTGTCCATGGGATTCTCCAGGCAAGAAGAATACTGGAGAGGGTCGCCATTTCCTTCTCCAGGGGATCTTCCCAACCCAGGGATCGAATCCAAGTCTCCTGCGTCACAGGCAGATTCTTTACCAGCTGAGGCACTACAGGGAAGCCCAGAATCTGTGAGCATACAGCAAAAATCTGATAACCTTGGTTGCCTGATAAGAGGAGAATTCAGTAGTTGGAGGGTAGAGGATGGAAGGGAATTTTGCAACAATTGGTGCTTTCTATTTTGTGAATGTATTTAACGAAGACTTGAAATCAGATAATTTAAATCCCCTGACTTTTTCTTTCTTTTAATTTAATTTAATTTTTTTATCTGAGACTTTTATTGAAAGGATTTGACATTTTCCCACTGTTTTTCTTTTTTTTAATTTTTTTAAATTAACTAATTTATTTTACTTTACAATATTGTGCTGGTTTTGCCACACACTGAGTTGAATCCGCCATGAGTGTACATGTGTTCCCCATCCTGAACCCCCCTCCCACCTCTCTCCCCATGTTTTGTTTTTCTTAAGGATTTTTTTTTCCAATTCTAGATCCTTGGTAATTCCATATAAAATTTATTGATTTATTTTTAGTTGAAGTATAGGAGACTTGGGTTTGATGCGTGGGTGGGGAAGATCTCCTGGAGAAGGAATGGCAATTCACTCCAGTGTTCTTGCCTGGGAAATCCCAAGGACAGAGCAGCCTGGTGAGCTGCAGTCCATGGAGTCCAAAGAGTCAGACATGATTTAGTGACGAAGCAACAACAAATAGTTGATTTACAATGCTGTGTTAGTTTCAGGGGTGGAGCAAAGTGATTCAGATTTATATATAAACGCAAATGTGCGTGCATATATATATTTATATATCTGTATATATATTTTCAGGTCCTTTTCCATTATAGCTATTGCAATATACAGAATATGCCAATAGTTCCTTGTGCTATATGGTAGGTATTTGGTTTTTTAAAAAATCTATTTTCTATATGGCAGTGTATATCTATTAATCTCAAGCTCTTAATTTATTCCTCCCCTCCCATAATTCAGGATAAACTTTAGAATCAATGTGTTGATTCTAAAAAAAAAATAGCACAGGGATTGTTAGACCAACCTTGAGGAAACAGTCATCCTAACATTACTAAGAGTTCTAGATCTTTACTTTTATCTAGTTCGTTTCACTTTTTCCATTGCATGTTCAGTGCTCCCATTTCATTTAGTTTATGTTCTCCAATTTCTTCCTCTTTCTTTCTTTTTGATGTTCTTTCTCAAGCCTTTATCAAGCATAGTAGAAAAGCTTTGTATACATATTACAAAAATAGCATGTATAATAATATATATATCTCAGAAAACTTATAAATTTTTGCCTAACTAAAAAAGTTTATGACATTTTGACCCCACTTGTTTGAGTTAGTATGAATAGAATAATAGATTTCAAACCAAAAAAAAAAAAAAAACAGATATGCAACAAGCAACAAAGATTTACTGTATAGCACAGGGAACTATAGTCAATATCTTGTGATAACCTATAATGGAAAATAATCTGAAAAATGGTATATGCATACATGTATAACTGGATTGCCTTGTTGTGCACCTGAAATGTTGTGAGTCAACTATGCTTCAATAAAATATACATATTCTGAAATTCTAAAAAAGAGTTCTAATATCTGAGCCTCATGTATCTCTTCAATTATTTGGGTCTTATTTAACCAAGAGTTTTGTGATCTCTTAGACTATCTTCTGTATCTTCTGTGAGATTTACACTAGCCATTTCATATTTTTGGATCTTAACATACTCCTTATTTTAAAATTTTCATCTTCCAACTGTTCCTTGATCACCTTCTAAATCCCATTTACCTCTTCCTCGTGACTTAAAAAACTTTCATTTTTATCTTGTGCGTTTATCTTTTTCTCTCTGGCCTCTGTGACAACAGTTTGGAAAGTCTCAGCACACACATCGCAGAAACCTTAGCCTCTCGCCCACCTCGCAAAATGGAGCTTTCAGCTAACATCATGCAAATCGCTGTCTCCCATTAGGCTCGCTCCTTGAATGATTCATTTTGAAGAGAGCACAAAAGCACTCATCAGACAGAACAAAAAGAAATCTGTCTCCCGCAGTGGCTTCTTCTTCCCCCTCTCCCTTCCCCGGGTGGTGGCAGCTTCCAGAACGCCAGCTTCTGCTGCGTTACCCAGCGCGGAGCTCCACGTCCCCATTTCTTAGGGCGTTATTATGCATGCGTAACTGTGCAGAGTTACACCCTCACGTGTGGTTACGAATACGTTTATCTGCACATCATACAATATGACAGTGTAGACTCTCTCCGGCTCATGTCCTCCGTGTGACAACTCGTGGTGGGCATGTTCCCTGTCAGGGCTAAGCGCTTCTCTGCTTGCTTGGGAGAGCGGCAGAGTCCTTCACTGAGTGAAGACACCCGGATTGATTTCAGCATTTCTCCACCCACGGGTCGGTGGGCTGTTTCAGTTCTTTTCCCCGGCTCCCGAAAAGCCACAGAAAAGCAACGTGTCTGTATTGTATTTGGCAGAGGTTCAGGTTTGCCTGCAGGATATAGTCTACAAGTCAGTTTGCTGGGCCAAAGGACATGTGCATATTTGAGATAACCTTTGACACATCCTATATTCACTCAAAACATGTATGCCGAGCACAGCAAAAATCTGGCGTCTTTCGGGTCCTGGGAACGCAGAGGTGAATCAGATAGGCAAGCGTTTCAGAACTCAGGGGGTGGGGTGGGGGGGGCGATTCTGTCACCAGGTCACTGACAATAAACCAGCGAGCAAAGGAACAAACCAGATGAGTTCAGTCACTGATGACTGCGACAAAAAAAAAAAAAAAAAAAACCAACAGAATATGGCAAAAGGAACCGGAGGCAGGAGGGGGGGAAGGCTGCTTGAGATGGAGACCTTGCTTCCCAGGGTGTCCTGCATTTTGAACCAGCTCTGGGATGCGGGTGGTCTCCAGGAAAACGACTGAAAATAATCTTTTTTTCCCCCTTCAAATTTTTATGGGAGTATAGTTGATTTACAATGTTGTGTTCCTGTCTTTTGTACAGCAAAATGAATCAATTGTACATAAACATAAATCCACTCTTTTTAAGATTCTTTTCCCATAAAGGTCATTACAGAAGAGAATTTCCTGTCCTATACAGTAGGTCCTTATTAGTTATCTATTCTATTTATAGTAGTGTGTATATGTCAATGCCAAACTCCTAATTTATTCCCCCCCCCAACTCCCACCCCCCAATAACCACAACTTGCCCCTCTGGTAATCCTAAATTTGTTCTCTACATCTGTGACTCTGTTTATGTTCTGTAAGTAGATTCATTTTGTACCATTAAAAAATGTCACACGTAAGCAATATGTATTTGTCTTTCACTGTTTGACTAACTTCACTCAGTGTGACCATCTCTGGGTTCATCTGTGTTTGAAAACAGTCTTTCAAATATTGGTTGCTCCTCTGCCATGATGAAAGATTTTTCCATTTCCCCTTGTTTGTTTCACAGACACACAGATCAATGTTGTTCGATTCAAAAAACAAACAGCGTGTGTGAGTTCATCTTGAGATGAAAATTAAGGGGAAGAATTATAAGGGGATGAGATGGCTATCTACAGATACGGATCATTGGGGTAAAGAGGGAAGGAAACCCCCAATTTCAGGACAGGGAAGGACTTGAGAGACAAGATACTCCATAGAACAACCAAGAAGTAAGATCAATTCAGCAAACCAGGGAAGAAGATCAATAGCTTTCTGAAACCAGAAGCAGCAGGAACCTGACAGGTTGTACACTGATTAATTTAAAGCTCAACTTGCGCAAATACTGTGGAAAGTTCGGGGCAGGGGGTCAGGGTGGAGGGGAGTTATTTTTAACAGAAAAACATCACGCTGAGGTTACGACACAGCTGAAGCAAGATTCCCACTGTCCCTCAAAGGTGTTTATCTCCTAAGGGGATCGATTCCATCAGAGGCAAACTGCGGGTAGAGAAAACCGTGTGTTTCTGAGTCATCCAGTGACGCCGCTGTCCTTAGCTGAACACGCCAGGTGAGGGCAGAGTTTCCAGGAGGGAGAGCAGGCGGGGATGGAGGAAAGGCTGCCCGGTTCGAGGGAGAGGGTGGGCCGCGCCAGGGGTCCACGGAGGGAGATGCTGCGGGCACCTGGAAGCTGAGGGCAGACGGTGCACCTGAGGCTAATGGGGGTTGCCATGGAGACAGAGCGCCTCCGCTGCTGCCTGCTGTCGACAAGTTAGGGATGCTCTGAGCCCATAAAACGCCCCAAATAAGATCCGACTTTGGGGGAAGCGGGGGTTGTAGAGGCCACACCAGGTGTGTGTATACAAAGGACCTGGGCCCAAGCTGTGACATTAAAAACACCCCAAATTCATGATGAAGACCCGGCGGGCACCCAGTCCATGTGTATGTATGCAGCTTGCCATTTAATGAATAGCAAAAGGAGATGGGTCTCTCAGAAACAACACAATATGCTCATTATTCAAGAGATGCCCTTTTCAAAATGGTGCGGGGGTAAAAAAAGGTGTTCGAGTCCATTAAGATTGTTTTGCTGATTGTTTCCATGGAGACCACCGGCTGTAATTATTCCCGGATTTTTCAAAGGCTGAGAATCTGTTTTTTCATTTTCTAATGTAATGGCTTTGAGTCCCTGATGGAGATGGCAATGCCTGGAACATAATTAGTGATCCATAAATGCCCTCCACTCTAATTTCCGGAAAAATATCCCCGAGTTACATGAAAAGTATAAAACAGTGGGGGGTGGGGAGTCTCATTTTTTAATTAATTAATTGAAACTTAATATAGAAATATGTACATGCACAGTAATAATATTAGGCTTTCTTTTCTTTTTCTTTTTTTTTGTTTTGTCCATGCAGCAGGGTTTCTGGGACCTTCATTCCCCAACCAGGGATTGAACCTGGGCCTCAGCAGTGAAAGTGCTGAGTCTTAACTACTGGGCCACCAGGGATGTCCTTCTGTTTTCACTTCCTTTTAAAATATTTTATTTAAAGTATCTTTATTTTATTTAAAATATCTTTAAATATTCAAATAAAACATTTATTTTAAATATCTTTAAATATTCAAATAAAACATTTATTTTATTTAAAAAAGCTTTTTTTTCTTGATGTGGACCATTCTTAAAGTCTTTATTGAATTTGTTACAACATTGCTTCTGTTTTATGTTTTGGATTTTTTGGCCATGAGGCGTGGGGGATCTTAGGTCCCCAACCAGGGATCAAACTCGCATCCCCTGCATTGGAAGGCGGAGCCTTAGCCATCGGACCGCCAGGGAAGCCTCTGTTTCCTTTTCTTGCAAGAACTAGGCATTAGAATCAAGAAGGTAAAGCAAATGAAGTTTCAAGATGTATTCCTAACCTCCTACCTCTTGCAAAACGTTGCCTCCTCCAAGTTCCCCTGAAGAGGACATTCTGTGGCCCTCACTGCCCACAAAACAGAGTGTTCCCCTTTGCCCCGAGAACTTCAGATCACCTAGGGCTGTGGGCTGGATCCTGCTGCCATCGGGTGACCCTTGAGAGACTCATCACCCACCTTGTTTACGGCGGGTTCCGCTCTGCCCCGGCCCCGCCAGGTACTTACATCTTCAAACTGTCTGTGGCATATTCATGAATTTACATCTTTATGCTGATGCTTTGGGGTCATGTTTAACAAGCTCTCTTGCACTCTGATTATAAAGACACCCTGTGTTACTGGGGGCAAAACAGGGGAGGAATCTCATTTTTCTTACTTTGTAGCTTCATGTAGAAATACACATGCATACGTATAGCACTCCATGGGGTCTCAAAGAGTCGGACCGACTTGGTGACTGAACGACAACAACATACAGTAATAATATTATTTGCTTTCTTTCTGGGTGGTGGTGAGTGCATTAGTTTTCAATTGTGTTGCAACAACCACAAGCTTAGTGGCTGAAAAATGACCATTTCTGTGGGTCAGGAATGCGGGCGTGGCTGACCTGGGTCCTCCGCTTAGTCTCAACAAGGCGTGATCCAGGTGGCAGCGCGGCTGTTTCCAACTGGAGGCTCTGACGGAGGTCAGGGGTGGGGACGTGATTCCAAGCTCACTCAGGTGGTCGGCAGAACCTGCCTCCTTGGGACTGCAGGACTGAGGAGGGCTTCCCTGGCAGCTCAGACAGCAGAGTCTGCCCACTTTGTGGGGGACCTGGGTTCAGTCCCTGGGTGGGGAAGACCCTCTGGAGAAGGGAATGGCAACCCACCCAAGTACTCTTGCCTGGAGAATCCCATGGACAGAGGAGCCTGGTGGGCTGCAGTCCATGGGGTTGCAGAGAGTTGGACACGACTGAGCGACTTCACTCTCACTCTCATAGGACTGGGGGCCAGCTTCCCGCTGGCTGTCCACTGGGGGCCACCCGTGGCTCCTGGGCCATTTGAGGTCTGCCGACACGGCCAGTTTATGAGAAGCGGAGAGAAACCAGAGCCAGTCTGCCGGCAGGACAGAAGCTTACGGGCTGAGACACAATCATGGAAGTGACTTCACAGGGTCTTGGCCGTGTTCCACAGGCCAGAGCCAAGTCCTGAGTCCCAGTGACACTCCCTGGGGAGGATGTGCCCACCGGGAGGTGGAGACCTTGGGGGTCCCTAGAACCGATCAGGAAAAGAACCCAGGGCCTCTCTCCCAATAAACACTGTTATCCACACACACAGCGCCTAGGTCTGCGGACCAGGGGGCTTCATCCAGTGCCAAATGGGAAAGAAGACTCAGAGGGAAGAAACATTCTGACCCCAGCCTGCGGGGCCCAAGGGGATGAAGCTCGAATGTCACGTTGCCCAACAGTCCATGCAGCTTAGTGCAGAAACAGACAAGTGAAAAATAAGACCTAAACAGACAGCTCTCCAAAGAAGACATGCAGATGACCAACAGGCATGTGAAAAATGCTCAGTGTCAATAATTACTCTGCGTGCATGTGTGTGCAGAGTTGATTCAGTCGTGTCCGACTCTCTGCGACCCCATGGACTGTAGCCCACCAGGCTCTTCTGGCCATGGGATTCTCGAGGCCAGAATACTGCAGTGGGTTGCCATGTCCTCCTCCAGGGGATCTTCCCAACCCAGGGGTCGAACCTTCATCTCTTATGTCTCCTGCATTGGCAGGTGGGTTCTTCACCACTAGTGCCACCTGGGAAGCCCTGCTAGTTACTAGAGAAACGCAAATCAAACCTGCAATGAGGTATCACCTCACACCAGTTAGAATGGCCATCATCAAAACATCTACAAATAAAAAGTGCTGGGGAGGGTGTAGAGAAAAGGGAACCCTCTTATACTGTTGGTGGGGATGGAAATTGGTGCAGTCAGCATGGAGAACAGTGTGGCTGTTCCTTAAAAAACTAAAACTGGAGCTACCGTATGACCCTGCAATCCCACTCCTGGATATATATCTGGACAAAACTATAAATTGAAAGTATACATACACCCCTATGTTCATAGCAGCACTGTCAAGACAAGAAAGCAACCTAAATGTCCACTGACAGATGAATGGATAAAGAAGATGTGGTGCATACACACAATGGAATATTCCTCAGCCATAGAAAGAATAAAATAATACCACCTGCAGCAACATGGATGGGCCTGGAGATGGTCACACTAAGTGAGGTTAAGTCAGACAGACAAATACCATACGATATCACTTCATGTGACATCCAAAAAGTGACACCAATAAACTTCTCTGCAAAACAGAAAGAGACTCGCAGACATAGAAAACAAACTTATGGCTACCACAGGGGAAAGGGATTGGGGGAGAGGGATGAATTAGGAGTTTGGGATTAATATATACACACTACTAGATTGAGGGCAGGAGGAGAAGGGGGCAGCAGTGGATGAGATGGTTGGATGGCATCACTGACTCCATGGACGTGAGTTTGAGCAAGCTCTGGGAAGGACAGGGAAGCCTGGCGTGCTGCAGTCCATGGGGTTGCAAAGAGTCGGACACGACTGAACAGCAATATACAAAACAGACAAGCAACAAGGACCTACTGTATAGAACAGGAAACTGTATTCAACATATTGTCATAACCTACAGTGGAAAAAAATGTGAAAAAACTATATATGTGTGTGTGTGTGTGTGTGTCCCTAACTGAATCACTTTGCTCTTCACCTGAAACTAACACAACATTGAGAATCAACTATACTTCAATTGAAAAGGGAAAAAAAAATGTCCAGTCACCAGGCAAAAGCTGAACCTGACCACCCAGCATGGAATTTCCCCCAGCCTGAGGGGAAGGCCCGGGGAGAAGAGGCTTCTTGGGACCCAGCCCACGTGGCCAGGTCTATCTGTCTTCAGGCCATGCAGACACTGACGCCCGCAGCTGTCTGCAGACTGTGTTCCTTAGATGCGGGAGGAGAAGGGGGGCGACAGAGGATGAGATGGTTGGATGGCATCACCGACTCAATGGACATGAGTTTTGGGTAAGCTCGTGAGCTGGTGATGGACAGGGAGGCCTGGCGTGCTGCGGTCCATAGGGTCGCAAGGAGTCGGACACGACTGAGGGACTGAACTGAACTGAACTGAACTGTCCCTAGATGCTATCGACGGCTGGCCTGTCCGACTTCCCGGATCGGGCCTTGTCTCTCTCTTCCCCTCACGGTGGTCGACACAGCAGATGCAGGCTCGCGGTCTCCAAGGCCCGCCTCCCCCCGGCCCATCTCGCACCCGCAGGCACAGCTGCTCTCCTGCAATCACATCTCACGTTTCGAGGCCGGGATGCAAACCTGTGTGCAGACGCAGACATGCCTGTGGATGGACAGCCCACGCCAGAGCGTGGGTTTGCTCAAGCGGGGCGCACGGACGCCTGAAGCGTCCGGGGCGCTCAGGATGTGGTCCGGTCTCCCTGGTAACCGCCCCCTCCCTCGAAGCCTCGGACACCGGGAGGCAACATCCCGCCTTCCTCCTGCTGTGACAAGTGAAACCTTCTCCAGACTCTGCCCGGCATTCCCTGGGGAAAAACATCCCCCTGCCCCAGCCCGGGGCTGGGAACCGGGTGACTGTACATCAAACGAGCAGTGACGCACATTTCACTTTTATTGGCTTCTAATCTCATCCAGATAAGGGAGGAGGGTCCCTGTCCCCAGGGGATCGGGCGCCGCCGGCTGCTCCAGCCGGGGAGACAGTCTGCGAGGACACGGGGTGGGGAGGGCTGGTCCAGGAGGGAACACTCTGAAAAGAATGCTCAGAAGAAAGTACGGGAACGTACAACTGAATCACTGCACTGAACCCCTGAAACTAACGCAGGACTGTAAACCAGCTCTGCTCCAGTCAAAAAAGAAAAGACGATGTGGACTTGATTTGGAGTTGGGTTCTCTGAGTTTTAACCCAGCTGTGGGCTCATGTGGCCCCCGGCAGACAGAACACAGAACTGTCCCTTCTCCTCCCTGAAGCCCCTTGCGTGCTGAGCTGCCCCAGTCAAGTCCGACTCTCTGCAACCCCATGTACTATAGCCCGCAGGCTCCTCTGTCCATGAGCTTCTCCAGGCAAGAAGACTGGAGTGCGTTGCCGTGGGCTCCTCCAGGCGCTCTTCCCAGCCCAGGGACAGAACCTGTGTCTCTTCTGTCTGCGTTGGCAGGCCAGCTCTTCACCACTAGCCACCTGGGAAGCCCGTGTGAACCCCCTTGGGGCTCCCTCTTCAGTTTCAGGTGTCCCACACCCCTCTGTCTGTTCCCCGTCCCTGTGGTCTTGCTTTTTCAAGAATGTTGTGTAAATGGACGCAGACAGCGGGTCACCCCCTGAGTCTGGCTCCTTCCACTGACCGTCACACCCTGGAAATGGTTCCAATGGTTGAATTATCCCAACAGTCTGCTCCTTTCTACTGCCAACTAGTATTCCCCTGTGTCGATGCCCTAGAGTTTATTGATTCATCGGACTGTTGAAAGGGCATTTGCATTGTTTCCAGTTTGGGGCTATTATAAACAGAGCTGCTGAGGATAGTCACAGGAGAGGTTCACACATTTTTATAACATCGGTAACTAATGAGAGCCGAAGGCACAGCACTGGGGGCCCCGCTCAGTCCTCTGCGGTGACCGACGTGGGAAGGAAATTGGAAAACAGGAGGGAGATGCGTGTTAGAGCTAATTCTGGGCTCCCTTGGTGGCTCAAACAGTAATGAATCCACCCGCAATGCAGAAGGCCAGGGTTCAGTGCTGAGCTCCATGGACATGAGGGGAGGCGCTGATGGACAGAGGGACCTGATGTGCTGCAGACCACAGCGTCACAAGGAGTCGGACGCCGCTTATCGACTGAACAACAGCTCAAACCTGAGAAATTACAGTGGTTGAGGGAGGAAGGGAGATAAGGGGGCAGCGAGAGGGGCATTTCCAACAGGGATCCCCGGGTTCCTGACTAGGAATCACTGAGGAGTTCACACGAGGCTTGGGGTCCAGAGGGAAACAGGCCAACAACCCAGCTTGGAATGTCCCCGCGAGTCACGCACTACATGCCAGACTTGATGCAAAGCTCTCTGGTGTGTACATTTTCATCTAATTAAAGAAGCAGACATTTTTCTCAGAATCCACATGAAACATCCAGAGGTCAGGAGACTCCCACCTCTAAGTCATACACATGTCTTAAGTGCACGTCAAGTTCTTGGAAGCTCGTATCTTGTTCTGGATCTTGTTTTTCTCCACTTTTTCTTATTTTCTAGGCTGAAAGTAACTCAAGTATATTTTCTGATGTATGGGGGTCTTGACCGGGGTAACTGCCACGGGCCTGGCACAGAGTCAGTGTTCAAAAGCTGTATGTTCCGCCTTTGGCTGCTGAGGGGAAGGATGCGGGAAGGGATGGTCAGGGAGTGTGGCATGGACGTGGACACACGGCTGTATTTAAAATGGAGAACAACCAGGACCTGCAGCCCAGGGAACTCTGCTCAGGGTTTTGTGGCAGCCTGGATGGGAGGGGAGTTTGGGGGAGAGTGGGTTCGTGTGTATGTATGCCCGAGTCCCTTTGTTCTTCACCTGAAACTATCACAATGTTACTAATCGGCTATATGCCCATGCAAAATGAAAAACTGAAAAAAAGCTTTATGTTCAATTTATCAGCAGCTCCTCATGAGAGGTGCTACCTAGGGGGCTACATTGTCTTACATGGTTTTCTAACTCCTTATATTAAAATGAGAGCAGCAGGGGTAGATAAAGGGATTACGTGTTCATACATGTTGAAGATGTCACAATACGTAATCACCTAAAAACAATTTGGAGATGTTTTACTCTTGATTTTTTATTTGCTGAAAGCTAAGTATTATTAAAACAAAAAGGAAAAACATCCCCCTGAAAATGATATTGCCCTTGTGGTTCTTGCTGTCATGCAAATATTTCACTTAGTCATCATATCTGTATACAACTTTTTTTTTTTAACTAAGCATGTTTTTAAAATAAAAATTTTAGATTGGGGTGTCGCTGATGAACAATGTTGTTAATCAGGTGGACAATGAAGGGACTTAGTCATACGGACACATGCGAACTCCCCTCCATCCAGGCTGCCACGTAACGCCGAGCAGGGTTCCCTGCGCTTACGGTAGGGCCTTGCTGGTTGCTATTTCAAATACAGCCGTGTCTGCATGTCCATCCCAGACTCGATGACCCTCCCTTCCCCCCGGCAACCGTAAGTTTGTTCTCTTAAGTGTGTGAGTCTCCTTTGGTTTGGTAAGTTCCTTTGTGTCATTTCTTTTTAGGTCCCACACAGGAGGGGTGCCATATGATATTTCTCCTCTGTCTGACTGATGTCGCTCAGTATGGCAATCTCTAGATCCATCCACGTTGCTGCAAGTGGCATTATTTCATTCTTTTCAACGGCTAATATTCCACTGTACTGTGTACAACTCTTATAGCATGTGTATATTTCACACTTAATGTAATTTACCAGTTGTCTCTTTAAAATTAGTATCCCTAAGATCTAATAAATACCCAAATCCATAGAAAAGCTGAATGTTCAAGTGAATTTTATAACATATCCCACCCAGCCTAGTTCAGGGCTTCTTAACCTCAGAGCATTGCTCACTGGGGCCTGGATGACTGCGGCGCCATCCTGTGCATCACAGTCTGTTGGAAGCAGCATCTTCCGCCTCTACCCACTAATCCCCTGTCCTCAAACTGTGATAAAATGCTGCCAGGCACCCTCTGGGGACAGACAACCACTCCCAGCTGAGAAACAGTGGCCAGAGCGATGTAAAGAATGTGTTTTTGTCCAGTGTGATCTATCTCCTGCATATCTTTGAACATTTACGAGCCCAAGCACATACGCAAGCACACACCACATCTGAAGGGGCTGTGAGCCTCGTGATGGGGAATGTTGAGCGGCCGATAAACATCACCCTGACCTCCGGGGAGGAGAAGGAGGCACAGGAGATGGAATTCAATCATGTGGCAAATGATGAAATCAACCCAGCCTGCATGATGGAACACTAACAAAGACCCGGGACCCCCAAGATGGAACACTAACAAAGACCCGGGACCCCCATGATGGAACACTAACAAAGACCCGGGACCCCCATGACGGAACACTAACAAAGACCCGGGACCCCCATGATGGAACACTAACAAAGACCCGGGACCCCCATGATAGAACAGTAACAAAGACCCGGGACCCCCATGATGGAACAGTAACAAAGACCCGGGACCCCCATGACGGAACAGTAACAAAGACCCGGGACCCCCATGATGGAACAGTAACAAAGACCCGGGACCCCCATGACGGAACAGTAACAAACACCCGGGACCCCCATGATGGAACACTAACAAACACCCGGACCCCCATGATGGAACAGTAACAAAGACCCGGGACCCTCAATGCTCGAATGAGCCTCCCTGGGGATGCCCCTGGATGTGCAGGAAGGGGAGGCGCCCCGAGGACCCCGAAGCGCGGTGCCTCTCTGCATTTGAGCATCGCAGCGACTTCCCTGGTGGTCCCGGGCTAGGCCTCCCCGCTCCCAGTACAGGAGGCCCAGGTTTCATCCCTGGTCAGGGAACTAGATTCCACATGCTGCCACTTAGACCGGGCGCAGCCAAATGAATGAAAATAGCTATTAATGTATACATCCATATATATAACATCACATTGTGAGCACGGCGCTTTCCTGAATTCTGCGAGCCCCTCTAGTGAACAACAGAACTCGAGCAGTTGATGATAGGAACTGAGGAGCCCCGAATTTGCAGCCACTGGGTCAGCCTGGGGTTCCCAGTTGGTCGGCCTGGGGACCTCCAGAATACTTGGCTGGTGTCTAAAGAGAGGGTAGCCGTGCCCTGCACCCCTGAGGTGTGTGCAGACTCCTGGTGCTCACCACAGTCCTGCACGGCCGTCCCCGGCTCCCCAGCACACAGGGGAAGCAAGGGGCCCCGGCCTCTGGACCCCTCCCCGCCTCTCACAGAGGCCAGGACCCACAAGGCCAGGCTCAAGACCACATGCCCGCAAGGACACAACCAAGATGAACCCCTCCTCTCAGAAACACCGCACCCTCGTCTACAGCAGGGCTCCAGATCTCCCTCTCTCCATCTCTGAGTTCATCCCTCAGTCCACGGCTCACCCACGGCTACATCACTTTGGGGACTCCCTCCCGGGGAAGGGGGGGCATGTCCCATCGCAGGCAGGGAGGGGGCGCTGGATAAACACATTTTCCTTCTTGAAACAGACGCTCATGTGAGCTCCCGAGGAATGCCCGCCTGTCTGTTCCAACAACCCAGGGGCCCCGGAGGCAGTGACCTGTTCCAGCACAGCCTGGCGCATGGTAGGTGCTCAGTCACATGCTTGTTGATGAGGCCCAGGAAATGCCTCTGCAAAGACAGCACTCTGGCATGTGAAACGTCCGAGCCAAGGGCGCCTGGGCTCTCGGAGTCCCTTATCTGCCCCAAAGCAGAGACTCCGGTGTCATTAATCCTCTCCCAGGGCAAATCCCGTCCTGGGAGGCGCGGAGCTGAAACCCCCCAGAGAGACGCCCAGACACTTCACCCCCACCCTGCCTCCCACCCATTCCCCAAAGCGGGGCTCCATGCATCTTCCCAGAGTCATCAGCTTTCCTGCCAGAAAGCTAATGCCCCATCTCTCACGCCCTCCCGCAAAAGTCAGGCACACCCATGGGCGCTCAGCTGCTTCAGTCGAGTCCGACTCTTTGCGATCCCAAGGACTGTAACCCTCCAGGCTCCTTTGTCTGTGGGATTCTCCAGGCAAGAATACTGGAGCGGGTTGCCATTTCCTTCTCCAGGGGATCTTCCCCACCCAGGGATCGAACCCCTGTCTCCCGCATCCCTTGCATTGGCAGGCAGGTTCTGGGAAGTCTGTGTATTCATAGGCATATTCTATTCTTTCTCAAATTCTTTTCCCACTTAGGTTGCTACACGCTATTGATCAGGAACGCTGCTCATTTGTTTTTGGTGGCAAGAACATTTACAATCCAGCTTCTTCTGGTCTCAGAAAGGCCGTTTTGATACTTTGTAAAAAGGTGGCAAACATGAGCTCATTCCCCCTCACTCGAACACAGCAAACAGGTTCCCAGGGGCCTGGTGAAAGGAGTCACTTCCCGCCTCCCCGGGGAGAGGAGACGGGCAGATCCGGCAGGATGGAGACCTTTGAGCACGTGACCCCCAGGCACTCATCTCCCCCTCACGCCTCATTACTCCCGAAAGCAGAGCGACAGCATTTCCGAACGCCCTCGAGGATTTCCCCAGTCGTGACTTCACATTCATCTCAGGAGGCTGTGCCTCTAGGTGACTTTAAACCCCGAACTGAGTACCACGGTGAACCGGACGGCATTTCTGAAGCCAGAAGTCCATGTTTATTATTTTAGAAATACACACTTGGCAGCTGACGCCTGATGTAGGTTTTGCGCCCCCTCCGCTCCCCCTGCCACCCTGTTTTCTGCCCCTCGGGGGGTTCAGCTCAGGGATTCAAGGTCTCGTTTTGGGTGACTGCAACTGGAAAATCTCCATCAGGACTTAGAAACCAGTCTCAGTTCCTTCACCTTCAATCCCTTTCCTGCCCCCTCCCGGGTTGGGAACAGAAACAGTGGGGTGGTGCACCCCACCACCACCCCAGGAGGTGTCAGCTGCTTTTTCTTTGATAAAAGTTTTCAAAAATGAAAAGTTCTTACTGACTACTTGTAACTTGGTTATAATATATAATATTTTATATCAAGAGCCTTTAATAAAGCATTTAAAATTCGGGGAGGAAATGATGTAACCTTTTTCAAGGACAGAGGAGGAGATGGTTGGATGGCATCACCGATCCAACGGAGATGAATTTGAGCAAACTCCGGGAGAGTGGAGGACAGGGAGGCCTGGCATGCCGCAGTCCGTGGGGTCGCAGAGTCGGACACGACGGAGCGACTGAACAAGAGCTACAATCTCTTTCAAGTATATAAGCCGATGCTGTTACCTCCAGCCACTATGCTGTACCTTCAACCCCAGAACTTCCTCTTCTTCCAGCTGGAGGGTTGCACCCTCTAACAGGAGTCTCCCAGTTCCCGCTGAAGCCGGGAGTGACATGAGCGTGGGGCGGAGGGTGAGAAGCCTGAGCAGCAACCACAGGCGACCGGAGACGCGGGGTGGGAGCTGAGTCACTCAGGCATGTCTGACTCTCTGTGACCCCACGGACTATGCCCACCAGGTTCCTCTGTCCGTGGGGTTCCCAGACGAATACTGCAGAGGGTAGCACGCCCTCCTTCAGTGAATTTTCCAGACCCAGGATTTACCCGTCTCCTGCATCAGCAGACGGATTCTTTACCAACTGAGCCACCTGGATGGACACATGTCCATCGTCCATTCGTCCAAACCCGCAGACGGCACGCTCTCAAGAGTGAGCCCGCAGCCGCACAGACCCGGGTGCTTCAAACATGACCGCAGTTGGGAGGTGCGCCTCTCCAGCTCTCTGGCCGCAGCAAGACCCACCCACTTCCCTGGTCAGAGGGGTTCACCAGGGGGAGAGGGTTGCTTGCTGCCTGGGGGAGGGGGCTCAGGAGGTCACAGGGTCAAGGTCAGACAGCACATCTGCTTTCCTTCAGGCAGCAGGAGATGCGGCCAGGCCAGCCCCTCTGTCCCTGCTGGACCATTTCCTCCCTGACTTGTCTCTGAGTCCACGATTCGCCCTCCTCTCCGCCGCCCGTCCCCTTCCCAGCCCCCATCTCCTTCTATCCATCTATTCCTCCCCCCACCCCAATGCCTCCTGTCCCCTTGACAGCAAGTATATATTTTGAACAGCAGCAGCCCCCTGTGACCGTGAGGATTCCCACAATTAAACATTCTCCCCACGCCCGGCCCCCACGGGGTCCTGGCCATCTGGCCTCGGGGCTGACCCATCCGGCCAGGACTGGCTGCGTCATTTGCAGGGTGAAGTACAGAAGGAAAACGCAGGCTGCTGGTTCAAAAAAGCCAGAAGAGGCTCTCTGCTTTCTTCCTCAGCCTCACCCTCGACCACTCACAGGTTGAGCCTAACTCTTCAGTGTTAGGCTCCCTCGGGCTTGGGGGGGGCAGGTCACTGGTGGGTGAGTGTGGACCCTCAGAGGTGCCAGGGCCCCATCGCATCCTAATCCTCCTCAGGCCTCTGCCCGTCGCCCCCTCTCTGGGGACCAGAGGGCAGCGCGGCTCCTGGGGGTGGGGTGGGGAGGGAGGCTCTGAACTGCCCCAAACCTGCCCCAAGGCTTCTGCAGAGTCCACCTGCAGAGCTGGAGGTCTGGGGCTGGTCCCTGGGTCAGGAAGGTTCCCTGGAGAAGGAACTGGCAGCCCACTCCAGTACGCTTGCCTGAGCGATCCAATGCACAGAGGAGCCTGGTGGGCTGCGTCCACGGGGTCACAGAGTCAGACACGGCTTAGTGACCGTGCCGCCCCAGGGAGGCAGGACCAAGTGGGGCACAGCCCCCCCGGCCTGCTGGACCTTACCTCCAAAACACCACTTCAGGGCTAATATTAAGGCCTGTACGGCGGGTGAAATGTTTGCCCCTTGTTTAACGCCCCTGGATATGCTTCAGTGTCTCCTGGTTTACAATCTATGGGAACGTGAACAGAGCTCGGACCCTGCTGTTGTGTGAAAATTGTGTAAATCTTAATTATGTTGAATTGGTTCATAGGGCTTTCCAGGTCTCTATATCCTTTTACTTCTGTGTATATTCATTCTATTAATTTTTGAGAATTTGGTATTGAAACCCCAACTAAAAATCTTCATCTATTTACTTAAAAAGATAATTGTAATAGATAGTGGCACTCTATGTAACTTTGTGCTGTATTTTTCCAAGTCTCCTCTCAATGTGTTATCATACTTTTGTAATTAAAAAAGAAAAAGAATTTCAGAATGCTGTCCTCAGAGCAGTAACCCTCCAGCACAGGCACCCCGAAGGCGGGCCCGGTTGTGGGGTCTTCAGCCCCCTGCCCACCCGTCCCCAGACACCCTGGCCTCTCTCTGATCTTACAGAGGCGGGGAGGAGGGGGGCGCTGCTCCGCTGCGCACTGGCTGTTCCCTCTGCCTGGAACAGCCTCACCCGGGAGTCCCGCACCGTTGCGGAGCCCAGCCGCCTGGGCCCGGCTCCCTGGGTGGGGTCCCCCCTCAGCCACTCCGAGGGGTGGGTAAGAGACCCTTGTCCCTGCCAGTGTGGGGCGGCCGGGCGCGGTCAGTGCTCTTCCCCGGTGTCCAGGGCTGGACTCTTTCTCAGTTCCTGGAGGAGAATTCATGACGGAAGGGACCGGACGATTCCCACCACCCTCACGTCCGCACACTTGGGACAGAACTTGTCAGAAACCGGGCCAGGGCGGCGGGTGGAATCCCCAGGTTTCTGGGGGCTCAGCCGTCGGCCTTTGAGACCTGCCTTGAGGGCCTACTGTGTGCCCGGCGGGGGTCTGGATCCCACGCACACAGACAGCCTGCAGAGGCTGAGGCATCCGGGGTCCCTGCGCCCTCCTCCCCCCGTCACTGCAGCTCCGGTTTCCATGGCAGCAGCCTGAGCCCACCTGCGTCACTGCGACGTGGGGGCCCCGCGCTGCGAGTGGAGGGAGGGGCGCGCGTCAGCCTCTCCCCACCGTGGGGCGGGGGTGCCGGGCGATGGCCCGTGCGCGCGTCTGCACGCTTTGCACACGTTGGAATGCGTCAGTGGTACCATCTTTGCAGAAAGAGAGGAGAAAAAAAAAAAAAATTGGCTGCCGGAGCCTCCACCGGCTCTGAGAGAAATTACAAATCTTGAAGAAATTAGAGCAGTTGATGAGTTCATGCTTTCACCCTGCATTTATTTAGTATATAGTCATACTGCATGTGAACCGAGATAATGAGATACACGCACCTGTGTGTATTCATGGAGCTGCTGCCTGTTTTCTATGCTTTATTCTAGATCTAGGAAATGAAAGGGCTAGACAGAAGGCCCAGTGTGTGACCACCCGTAGCCCATTCATTCCTTTCTTCACCTCCCCCAAACTGTGTTTACTCTAAAAATATTTCCTGAGATCGGTCAGCACCGAGTTGGAAATGCAGACAGATTTCTCTCTCCTTAATCTTTCATTTTATGGGATAGCATCAGTCCATAAATGTAACCTAAATATCAGACGGTGGTAAGTTCCGTAAAATGCAAGGGTGAGGAGATGGAGAGTGAAGGAGGGGGATCTTTGAGCTGATCAAGGAGGTCTTCCTGGAGGTGGAGGTATTTGAGCAGACATAAATGAAGGGAGGGCACATGCCTTGGAGTTGTTAGGGAGAAAAACCACTCTGTGCATAGAGAAGGGCACCTGGAAACATCCTAGTCTGGGATCAGTTTGTCGTGCTTGAAGAAGAGCAGGGAGGCCAAGGTGTATGATGGAGTGAGTGAGAAAGAAAGTGGAAGGAGGTGGACTCAGATGGGGAACTGTGACGAATCACACAGTGCATTCTGGCTCACATTTAATGAATAAACACATAGGCAAATATATCAAGGTATTCACATTTTTGTTTTTTGAGATATATTTCCATTGTTGGATGGATGGATGATGGTTTGATGGATGGTATGATGGTTAGATGGATGGATGGATGGATGATGGTTAGATGGGTGGATGATGGTTAGATGGATGGATGGATGGTTGGTATGATGGTTAGATGGATGGATGATGGTTAGATGGATGGATGGATGGATGGATAGTTGGTATGAGGGTTGGAGGTGGATGGATGGATGGATGAATGGATGGTTGGATGATGGTTAGATGGATGGACGGATGGTTGGATGATGGTTAGGTGGATGGACGGATGGTTGCATAATGGTTAGATGGATGATGGTTAGTTGGATGGATGGATGGATGATGGTTAGATGGATGAATGGATGGTTGGTATGATGGTTAGATGGATGGATGGATGATGGTTAGATGGATGAATGGATAGTTGGTATGATGGTTAGGTAGATGGATGGATGGATGGATGAATGGATGGTTGGATGATGGTTAGATGGATGGATGGATGGTTGGATGATGGTTGGATGGATGATGGATGGATGTATGGATGGATAGTTGGTATGATGGTTAGGTAGATGGATGGATGGATAGATGAATGGATGGTGGTTAGATGGATGGATGGATGGTTGGATGATGGTTAGATGGATGGATGGATGGTTGGTATGATGGTTAGGTAGCTGGCTGGCTGGCTGGATGATGGTTAGATGGATGGATGGCTGTGTGGATATTTAAATGAATGAACTATTGAAGAGATGGATGGATAGGCTAATGGATGGATGGATGATTGCTAGAATAACACATAAATGAATGACTGGCTAGAATGATGGGTGGGTAGTGTAGGGACTGATGAGTGTTGGATGGATGGATGGATGGACAGATGAGTGTTGGACAGATGAATGGATATTTAAATAAATGAACGGCTGATTGGGTGGATGCCGCAAGTAAAACAGACAACTTTTTCCTTCTCCAAGGGTCAATTCTGAATTCTAGAAGTCTCCCTTACTCTTGGTCTACACCACTCACCTGTGAAGACCATGGGCTTCCGCAGTGGCTCAGACAGTAAAGAATCTGCCTGCAGTGCAGGAGATCTGGGCTCGATCCCGTTCAGAGAACTAAGGTCCCACACGCCAGACAGTGTGGCCAAAACACTTATAGAAAAAATAAGATCTGGAAAGAATTCAGAGAGGACTTCCCAGGTGGCTCAGTGGTTAAGAATCTGCCTGCCGATGCAGGGGACATGGTTTCGATCCCTGGTCCAGGAAGACGCCACACGCCACAGACCAACTAAGCTCATAGGCCACTACTGACCACACCCAGAGCCTGTGCTCCGCAACGAGAAGCCGCCGCAGCGAGAGGGCCAGCACCCCAGCTGGAGAGGAGCCCCTGCTCCCCACAGGTAGACAGCGTCCACATGCAGCTCAAAGACCCAGAGCAGCCAAAAAGAAATAAATCGTTTTTAAAAAAAGAATTCACAGGACTGAATGGCATAGCATGAGTGCTATTGTGTTGCTTATTAAACCAAACATAACACATAATTTCTATGATTATTGAGTGGTTTCAACATTGGGAAATGTTGGGAACAGTGCCAGGCTGGCAGCAAAGTTTCCCTCAAGAGTCACCAAAAGAATTAATACTCCTACAATACATGGCCGAGCTGGAAACTCATCTTAGTCAAGTTGGTTATTGTGGTTAAAACTGAGGGGCTGGGGAGGACAGCCACCAGGGAAAACAGTATGGTCGTGCCTCAAAAGATTAAAAACGGACTCACCATTTGATCCAGCAATTCCACTTCTGAGTATATCTGTTGTTCAGTCTCTCAGTCGTGTCCAAGTCTTTGCGACCCCATGGATTGCAGCATGCCAGGCTTCCCTGTCCTTCACTATCTCCTGAAGCTTGCTCAAACTCAGGTCCATGGAGTCGATGATGCCACTGAAACATCTTATCCTCTGTCGCCCCCTTCTTCTCCTGTCCTCAGTCTTTTCCAGCATCAGGGTCTTCCCAGTGAGTCGGCTCTTCGAATCAGGTGGCCAAAGTATTGGAGCTTCAAAGTATATACCCAGAGGAATTAAAAGGAGGATCTTCAAACAATACCTGTACACCCATGTTCATAGTGGCTCCAATCACAACAGTTGAAAGGCAGAAGCAACTCTAGTGTCTGCTGACAAATGAGTGGATAAACACAGCGTGGTGCGTCCATATGATGGAATATGACTCAGCCTTAGAAACGAAGGAAATTCTAACACCTGCGACCACATGGCTGAACCTCGAGGGCATTAAGGTAAGTGAGATGACTTCGTTGAGAGACTGATGACTACCATCTGATGCCACTTCCATGAGGTCCCTGAGATGTCAAACTCAGAGAGGTAGAAAGCAGGGTGGTGCTCCTGGGGCTCAAGGTGGGGGGGTGCGGAGTGAGTGTTTAAGCGGCAGAGTTTCAGGTTTATGAGATGAAGAGCTCTGAACATGGACAGTACGGCCACATAGCAGTGTGAATGTGTTCACCACCATTTGACTGGACCCCTACAAATGTCCTTAGCTTAATTAGGTCTCATTTATTTTTGTTTTTATTTTCATTAGTCTAGGAGGCGAGTCCAAAAAGATACTGTTGTGATTTATGTCAAAGAGCAAAACGAATGAAGCTGGGACATTTGCAGAGACGTGGATGGACCTAGCGTCTGTCATATAGAGTGAAGGAAGTCAGAAAGGGAAAAATAAACATCATACATTAACGCGTGTAAGTGGGATCTAGAAAAGTGGTGCGGGTGAAACTATTTGCAGGGCAGGAACAGAGACACAGATGTAAAGAACAGATGAGTGAATCACGCAGCTAAGGTGCAAATAGCAGAATTAAATAAGAGTAAGATTTCTTTGTCTCTGAGGTATATGAGAGCCACGATTTAAACTAGCTAAGGGGACTTCCCTGAGTCGGTAACTAACGCTATGGGTTCAGTTTTATAACATTTATCTTCAAAAATACATTTAAGGGATTGTCTGTAAGTATACGGGGCTTCCGTTGGCGCTGCTGGTAAAGAACATGCCTCCCAATGCAGAGACGTAAGAGACGCGGGTTCAATCCCTGGGTGGGGAAGAGCATGGCAACCCACTCCAGTGTTCTTGCCAGAAGAATCCCACGGACAGAGGAGCCTGGCGGGCTACAGTCCAGGGGGCCGCAGAGTCGGACACGACTGAGCGACTAAGCACACACACATTAAATCCATAAAACATTAAAAATAAAAGAACGGACGTGTGGACACGGGAATGAGGGGAGTGTTGAGACAGCGGTGCTGAGCATGTTCCCCGGCGCATGTGAACAGATCGGCGCAGCTCTGTGATGACCCAGACGGCGGGCCGGGGGTGCTGATCCCCGTTGTTGGAGGGCAGAAACAACGCAGCACTCTAACAATTACACCCCATCAGAGACGCGTCCTTAGGAGGGCGCAGAGTACTCTGCACACAGCGGGAAGACCCGAGGGGCCTGGTAGGCTGGGAGGTGGAGTGGTGCTTTGCCAACGGAGTAGGAAAGAGGTGTGATGGAAGGTGGGGGGGACGTATTTCCAAGAGAGGGAGAGGAGAGATGGACCCAGCATGCCAGACTGCCGAAGGGAAAGGGAAGGGGGTGATGGGCCCAGGGCGAGGCTTCAGGTCGGACGAGGCCCGAGGTCTGAAGCCACACTCGCCTCAGAGCCTGGAAAATTCCGCTCTGGGGCTCTGGGGGCGCCTTCCCCAGGCCCCCCGCCTTCCTGACTCCCAGCTGCGGTTTCCATAGCAACAGCCTGGCTGGCGCCCCAGCGGGGAGGGGGCCGGACGTCAGATGAGCCCGGCGCGGGTGGGGGGTCCGGGGGCGGGGGCCCAGGCCGGCCAAGGACAGGGTCTTCGCCTGCGGGGGTCAGTGCTCATTTTGCGGGCACAGCTGTGAGTCACCCTCTGCGGAGGACCAACGTCAGGAGCCTCTGCGGACGTGGCTGGAAACCCTGTCTTCTCTGCAGTGCGCCAGCAGCTCACGCTTTCCCAATATCCATAGGTTAGAAGCACCGACCCAGCGCCCCCCCCCCCCCGGCCCCCCCCAGGACTGGCCTGTGCTCCGGGCGTGGGGAATAAAATTGTAACCCACAGAAAAGATAAAAGAGCCCCCTTTTGCCCCCAGGAGCTGGGAGACTGTCCGCAGAGTCAGTTTTCCACACGTCTTCCTCAGCCATCCTCTCCTTCAGTCTCTGTTCACTGACTGACTTCGTGGCAGAGTTTGAACCAGGGCCGCTGAGGACATCAAAGCGCCTCGGACAGGCCCCTGCTCCCCTGATTCTGAGAGCGGCCCCAGCGCTTGGCTGACACTCCACAGAGCACCTCCCGGCCGGGTCCTGCCGATAAGCCCCGTGTGGGAAGCGGTCCGTCCAGACCCCATCCTGGGATCTGGGGTCTCAGAGAAAGCTGTTTGGTCACAAAGAAGCTCAGTCTGCACGGGGTGGAATTCACCGCCCTTCTGCTCTGGGCCCCCGGAGGGGCCTTGGATCTGCCTCTCTGCTCTGGGCCAGGTGGCGGCAGCTGACGAGGCCGCCGCGGGAGGAAGCGGGGGTCTTTGTGCCTTGGAATGTCTGGCCTGAACCACTCTCAATGCAGGAGGGCTGGGCAGTTCGGAGGAAGGGCCGGGAGAGACAGAGGGGGTGGGTGGTCTCCAGCTTTGGGCGGCTCTTCTGAAAAAGCACGTGGGAATGTGGGTGAAAATGGGCCACAATAAGACAGAGGTGTCCGCATGATCCTAAGTGTCGAGAACGCGGGAGAATTCATTGCCTCTTTTCAAAAACTGGGTGAGCTGGGCCGCTCGGCATCATTGTCTGCATCCAAGGTGGTGATGCACTCGGAGGTGAGGGTGCCGGGCAGGACGCTGCAGGTGGGGCCCTGACCTAGGAGACCAGCCTGTCTCTGCCACCCCTGTTCTCTTTCTTCCGACATGTAACGTACATGACTCAGTGAGTTTGGGAATAAGCTTTATAAGGCCATGAGGGGCTTCCCTGGTCGCTCAGACGGTAAAGAATCTGCCTGCAATTCGGGGGACCAGGGCTCCATCCCTGGGTCGGGAAGACCCCCTGGAGGAGGGCATGGCAACCCGCTCCAGTACTCTCGCCTGGAGAATCCCACGGACAGGCGCCCGGCGGGCTACAGCCCCTGGGGTCGCAGACAGTCTGGGCCCCTGTCAGCAGGCAGCAGCACGCTGGCAGGAACCCAGCACCGCCATGAAATCCAGGTCATCCACGTGGCCACTCCCAAGGCCCCAGCCTTCCTCCTGCCCTCATCAGTCTCGTTATCCGTGTGTGGAGAGCACTTGGCGGGGACGCTGCCGCCCGGGCAAGCGTGAAGGAGCCCAGGAGGGCTGTGGGGCGCGGGCGGGGCGCGGGCTCGGCGCGGGACGGCAGGCCTCCGGGGCTGCTCGCCCGTGCGCCCCGCGCTCTGCCGAGCGCGTCTGGAAGCTTGGCCGGCAGCTGCGCGGACACAGCCCTGCTGCTGTGGGAACGGGCGGGACGCAGGCACAGGGGCTTCAACAGCTGCCTGGCACCGGGTCAAGGCTCAGAGCGCTGCGCTCAAGATTCTCCAGGCCTAGCTCGGCCAACACATTCCCGCAGACGAGAGGACACGAGAACAGCGTCCCCTCCTCGGCCCGGCCCGGCATCTGGGCGCTGCCTGGTTTGAGACCGGCCGTTTCTCCTCCCAACAAGCGCGTCTCAGGGACCCTGCGTGTGCCGGGGGCGCTGACAGCGGGAACCCCAGATTCCGGAAAATTCCAGGCCCGGGGTCCCCCGGGACCTGCCTCCCCGTTCTGTGGGCTCCATGGTGACAGCCCGAGCGTCTCCGCGGTCCCCGCTGGGTGGGATGGGGGCGCAGGGCAGACTCACCGCCTACGAGTGGGCGGCACGCGGGGGCGCTCCCCGGAACCACACCTTCAGGGGGGCGTCGGCGGGCCTGGGCGGGCGCCCGCACGTGGTCAGGATCCACACTCCCGCCGGCGCCCCGACACCAGCTCAGCCTGTTCTCATCACTCACCCGCTCGCTCCGCGGAGCCCTCGAGTCCCGGGCAGCTGCGCCAGGAAGAGGCGGAGGTGTGAACAGCAGTGATCACGGAAGGCAAGGCCGCTCTGTACTCGTTAGGGGCGCCCCTACCCTGCACCCCATCCACACGTCACAATCCTACACCCCACCCGGCGCTTCAGAAGGAAGCTGTGTTAGGACTTGTTCAGTCGCTCAGTCGTGTCCAACTCTCTGCGACCCCATGGACCGCAGCACACCAGGCCTCCCTGTCCATCACCAACTCCCGGAGTCCACCGAAACCCACGTCCATCGAGTCGGTGATGCCACCCAACCATCCCATCCTCGTCGTCCCCTTCTCCTCTTGCCCTCAATCTCAGATGTGTTCTTTTTTATGGCTCAGTAATATTCCATTTTATATACACACACACCACATCGTCCCTGCCCACTCCTCTGTGGACATCTGGCTTGCTCCCACGTCCCGGCTGTAGTAAATGAACTGCAGTCGGCACTGGGGCCTGTGTCTCTCACGGCTGCAGTCCCCTCTGGGTGTATGCACAGTAGTGGCATTGTTGGGTCGTGTGGGCTTCCCAGGTGGCACTCATGGCAAAGAACCCGCCTGCCAAAGGCAGGAGACCTGGGTGCAATCCCTGGGTCGGGAAGGTCCCCTGGAGGAGGGCAAGGCAACCCACTCCAGTATTCTCGCCTGGAGAGTCCCACGGACAGGGGAGCCTGGCGGGCTGCTGTCTACGGGGTCACAAAGAGTCGGACACAACTTAGTGAGTAAACAACAACAACACATATATATATATGTACAACTGCTTCCCTTGGCTACACAGCAGAAACTGACGACACTATAAATCAATCTACTCCAGAACAAATTAATTTAAAACACACCGCATCAGCTTGCTTTGTGCTCTTCACATCATGGGCTGCTATTAGAAATTCCGCTTTCATGTATTTGCTTCTGTGTTGGTAGGCTTCTTGTCTGCTAGGATATAAAACCCATGAAAACAGGGATTTTTTTTTTCTTCTTGGCAAATGTATTATTAAAAAAATTTTTTTAATTGAGGTCAAAGTCTCATCACATAAAGCCCACCATTTTAACCATATTTAATGTACAGCTCAGTGGCGCTAAGTACATTCACGTTGTCGTGGAACGCTCATGATCGTCCGTCTCTTGAATGTTTCACCTTCCTAAACGGGAACGCTGTCCCCATTAAACACCAAGTTCTCGTCCCCTCTCCTGACCCACACGCTTGGCCCCTGGGTCTACCAGTGTTATTTTCTTTGTTTGTTTTCAAAGTGTGACTTTCTTTTATTTATTGCTTTGTAAAACTTTTTGTTTTGTATTGGGGTATAGCCGGTTAACAAACAATGCTATGACGGTTTCAGGTGGACAACAAAGGGACTCAGTCCTACACTCACATGTGCCCATCCTTCCCCAACTCCTCTCCCGTCCCGGCTGCCACTTGATTACTGAGCAGAGTTCTCTGTGCTACAGTAAGGACCTCATTTCTTAAAAAGAAAAGCAGTTGGCTGTGGATCTTGAAGACTTGCTGCTAGAGACACGTCTTGGGGGTGTACTGGCCTGCAGACTGGTCCGACGCACCCATTCCTGTTCACCTTTACGCTCCCAGCTAAAAACAAGCCAACAGTCATTTCCCCTAAGTGTTTCCAGCTGCAAGATGTCAGTGTCCACAGTTCAATTTCCAGATGGGCAATTAGAGTTAATAAACCTTAAACCTGACAGTGTCAACCCCGAAACACTGTCGAGTTTACGAAGAAAAACCTGAGGTCGCTGTTGCCTCCTGCAGCTTTTCTGGTGCTTTCTGAAAGAGACCACCTCTGTCACCCTTCGGAGGCCAAAAGCTCTCCTTCAGACGGTTTGGGGTCTGGAAGAGGGTCTGTGCTGGCTTCGTTTGGGGGTGTTTCCTATTTGGGGTAACACAGACTATCAGTCTCTGATTTGGACGTGTCCTGCGATTGGTATTTTGTGTTTATTCAAATGCAGAGAGAGTTTTTTGAATGAAGGTGCTAGATCCCAGCAACAGAATGCAGGGAGGTTTCCACTACAATTTAACGTCACAGAAGTAATAAATATAGGGACTTCCCTGGCAGTCTACTGGTTAAGACCTTGCCTTCCAAAGCAGGAGGTGTGGGTTCGACCCGTGGTCGGGGAGCTAAGATTCCACACGCCTCATGGCCAAGACACCCAAACATAAAACAGAAGCAATGTTGTGACAAATTCAATAAAGACTTTATAAAAATGGTCCACACTCCCAAAAGATCTTTTTAAAAAAAGTTAAAAATACAGTACAAGTTTTCAGATTTTTTTTTTTCTTTCTCCTGAATTACTCAGGTTTGATTCATACCACATATTCTTAGGAAATTTTGGTTTCTTTTAATGGGCTCATTAAAGACTTCACTGTTCATTAAAGATTTCACTGTCATTGGTGGAATAATGTAAAGAAACTTCTTTATACTTAAAATCCATCGGTTTTCAGAAAATATTTATGAATGAGTTTACCACGGAATTACCTAATTATCATAATTAGATTACCAGCTAGGCCAATCTTTTGGAAAATGACATATTTTTAGTGCTATTACTCCATAAAAGGAAATTGCCTGATATATCTATGTCTCTTGCAGTAGTGCTTTCATCCTTAAATTGTTGTATTTCTATACTCTGAAGACATTCAAAATGTGTTTCTGTGCCTGCTGCAGAGATCGTGGAAGCAGATTCATTTGTTGTTGTCTGTCTGTTTTCAGGCTGTGGATTTTAAGAGGTAAATTATTTTAGGCACCATTATAAAAGAAATGAACTGAACTGAACTGATAAAAGAAAACTACGGTCTACTGAATTATGGCAATGATGTTGACATCTAAAACATATGTTTTGGAGTAAATGAAAGAACATCACTGTGATATTGAGCACTGATCTTTTGACAAAACTCTTGTTTTTGGGCAAAATTCTTGTGGAAGTTTTGTTGCTGTGAAGTTCTGCCCCGTGAATGTGTTTATCATTACGATGTAATCAAGTTCGCAATCTCAGGAAGGATTTGTTGTTTATCTGACACTCAAGTTTAACTAGAATCCTGTATTTTCATTTGCTAAATCTGGCAACCATAAATTTTGGTAATAGCCACAGTAATGATAAAAATAACCACAAATGTTTGTTTATTGCTTACTGAGTGCCAGGTTACCTAATGATCTGGGACACATTTATATTATAATTAAAGTTTAAAAAGGAAAGAGAGAGAGAGACAGGAAGCCAAACAATACAAAAACCATATAACCCCATTCAGAAGCAAAATGTGTTCCTTCATGTATCTGGTCATCTAGTCATGATCTGTTGATGTCCTAGTAAGCGTCTGGCGGTGCAGGGAGCTTTGACCACATAGCACCCAAAATCACACCGCAATGCCCTGAACTAGAAAGAAGCAGTAAAAAATGGGCAGAAAACAAATAAAGAGAAGAAGGAAGAGGAAGAGAGGAAGACAAGGAGGTTTCATTTATTCTAATTTTTTTCAGCTTTTAACATTTTTGCCATAACTTAGCAGACAGCATCTTTCTTTTACAGTGCTGCCTGTGATGATTTGCACCTTAAAACCCACAGCACAGTCTCAAAAATAAAATAAAATGTTCCGTGGCAGCCTGGATGGGAGTGGTGTTTGGGGAAGGATGGATAGCTGTATATGGATGGCTGAGTCCCTTTGCTGCTCACCTGAAACTATCACAACATTGTTAATCGGCTCTACCCCAGCACAAAACAAACAGTTTAAAAAATAGTGAAAAACAACAAATGAATGGGATCTTTAAATGTTTGATTCACTCAACTGATACCTCACTGTTAGGAGGAGGAAAGCCAGGACATTTTAGATCGGATCTTTTCTTTCAAGGTAAAAGGCGGCAAAGGTGAAGACTACAGAGAAAGACCGGCTCTTGCTGCGGGTGAGGAGAGGGAGTCCTCTCCAAGGAAATAAGGACACAGCAAGAAAGCTGGAGAGACACTGGTGAGAGGCGCAATCCAGGAAGCACTCTGCAAAACAGCCTGCGGTTTGCCAAGGGATGGGTCTCCAGGACACTGACCACCCCGGCTGTGTCCATGGCAACCCTTCTCTTCCGGGGTCACGGGGTAACCGTGGGGAATTCCACTTGGCTTTGGGGGCCTTGCAGAGGGGCCTGGGAGTGGACAGGGGGGTGGCCTGCCTGAGACAGCCGTGCGTTGATGGTCTGCAGAGCCAAGTGCAAGCTGTCATCACAAAATGCCCTGGACAGCAGCTTCTCACAGTTCTGGACGCTGGGAAGGCTGGAGTGAGATATCAGCCCCGCTGGAAACACTGTCTTAGTGGCCTCCACCCGCCTGCCACGTCCTCAAGTGATGGAGAGGAAAACCATCTCTCCGTGTCTCTCTGTTGTGCTGTTCCGCCGCTCAGTCGTGTCCGACTCTGCGACCCCATGGCCCGCAGCAGCCAGCTTCTCTGTCCTCCACTGTCTGCCACAGTTTGCTCAAACTCCTGTCCGCGAGTCGGTGATGCCATCCCACCACGTCATCCCCTGTCGTCCCCTCCTCCTCCTGCCCTCAATCTCGCCCAGCACCAGGGTCTTTTCCAGTGAGTCGGCTCTTCGCATCAGGGGGCCAGAGTATTGGTGCTTCAGCTTCAGCCTCAGTCCTTGTTTCCCCGCTTTCTGTCTTCCTGAGAATTCCTTTCTCCAAAGCCAAAGGGCTAGGGCCTTGTCACTGACCACTGGTCCAGCAGCTAGGATCTGGTGCTTTTACCACGGTGACCCAGCCCAACCTCTGGCTGGCAATCCAAGCCCTGCTTCAAGACACGGCAAGCCCAGGCCACCCAGATGAGCTTTGAGTTTCACTGAGATGGAAACTGAACCAAGAAAAGACAGTAAACACAAAATCCCGCGGTTTACAACTCTCAGTTTACGGCCAAGGGCCTTACACTCTCTTCAGAGGTAAAAATGGGCAGTGGGACCGTGGGGGAGTCCCCACTAGCCTGCCCCGAGGCTCAGGCCTTCATTATTTCAGCAAATATTTAAGGAAGGCACACCATGCGCCAGGTCAGGGTTCGAAACAGGCTCCACACACTGGAAAACCCTGGTTCGCAGGCAGGGCTCCCCGGGCCCCCTCCGCGGCCCCTCCCCTTCCCCACGGGGGCTGCAGTTTCCATGGTGATGGCCGGTTCCTATCTCTGTTGCTAAGGGCAGATGGCAATCTGGGGAGGGGGAGCGGGCACACAGGTTGATTAATCTCGTCGAGAGACTACAGTGGGTGTCGGGGGAGGCAGAAGACGCGGCAGGCTGCAGCCACCTTGGGGTGCGATGCAATGCGGTTTGCGGAAGAAGAGAAACACGCATGCGCCGGGCTCTGCGGAGTCTGTTAGAATCAGGCGCCTGCCGCAGCCCCCGGCGGTAACAGCCGCCTCCGCCCACAGAATGCATCAGATTGCTCGGTAAATATCGGCATGCCAGGCCCTGGTCTCTGGGCAGAGAATAAATGTCAGTCTACCCTGTGCTTTGTCCCAGCGGGAGAAACGTGCGTTCACTCCCAGCGTCAGACTTTTACTGAACAAAGGTCAAAGGTGATGAGCACCTTCCAGGGCAGATAGCGAACTAGTCTTGGGGAGAGGGCAAGCCTGTGCCCTCGGCACCGCGAGCTTGCCCTGGTGCAGGGGAGCTGGAGGATGAGGCAGAAGGATTAGTACTACACCAACGACGGAGGAGAGCTACCCCGTGACCCAGCAGCCCCACTCCTGGGCGTGTCCCCGGAGAAAACCATAATTGAAAAAGATACACGGACCCCCGTGCTCATAGCATCCCTGTTCACAATGGGCGGGACACGGAAACAGGCTAGATGTCCATCGACAGAGCAACGGATCAAGACGGTGTGGTCCATAGACGCATGGAATACTATGCAGCCACAGGAAAGGGTAAAATAATGCCATTTGCAGCCACATGGATCGGCCTAGACATGGTCACACTGAGCGAGGGAAGTCAGACCCGGAAAGACAAATACGTGATATTGTTTATATGAGGAATCTAAACCACGACTTCGGCGACTGAGCAGGAGCACACAGGGAATCTAAAAACAAGGGCACAAATGAACTTACTTACAAAACAGAAGTCGAGTCACAGATTCAGGAAACAAACTTAGGGTTACCAGGGAGGAAGGAGTGGAGGGATGAATTGGGAGACGGACTGAAGTATACACACTACTGTATATAAGACAGATAAGGAATAAGGACCCACTGTATAGCGCAGAGAACTCTATTCAACACTCTCTAATGGTCTATAGGGAAAAGATTTTAAAAGTGCAAATATGTAGGAAAAAGTAACAGTGTTAGTCACTCAGCTGTGTCCAACACTTTGCAAGAATCCTGGAATGGGTGGCCATTCCCTTCTGCAGGGGATCTTCTTGACCCATGGATTGAACTCAGGTCTCCTGTATTGCAGGCAGATTCTTTACCGTCTGAGCCACCACGGAAGCCCCCTGGATACATGTTCAGCTGATTCACTTTTCATACATATGATGTTAACTCTACGTTGTAAATCAACTCTACTCCAATACAAATTAAAAAAAAAGAAAAAGAAAAAGGTTGACTAGCTCTCTGACAGGAAGAACTGTTTAAGATACATGCTTAGGTGATATGCAGAGTACATCATGAGAAATGCTGGGCTGGAGGAACCACAAGCTGGAATCAAGATTGCCGGGAGAAATATCAATAACCTCAGATATGCAGATGATAACACCCTTAGGGCAGAAAGTGTAAAAGAACTAAAGAGCCTCTTGATGAAAGTGAAAGAGGAGAGTGAAAAAGCTGGCTTAAAGCTCAACATTCAGAAAACTAAGATCATGGCATCCATCCCATCACTTCATGGCAAATAGATGGGGAACAGTGGGAACAGTGGCTGAGTTTATTTTGGGGGGCTCAAAAATCACTGCAGATGGTGATTGCAGCCATGAAATTAAGAGACACTTACTCCTTGGAAGGAAAGTCATGGCCAACCTAGACAGCATATTGAAAAGCAGAGACATTACTTTGTCAACAAAGGTATGTCTAGTCAAGGCTGTGGCTTTTCAGTAGTCATGTATGGATGTGAGAGTTGGACTATAAAGAAAGCTGAGTGCTGAAGAATTGATGCTTTTGAACTGTGGTGTTGGAGAAGACTCTTGAGAGTCCCTTGGACTGCAAGGAGATCCAACCAGTCCTTCCTAAAGGAAATCAGTCCTGAATATTCATTGGAAGGACTGATGCTGAAGCTGAAACTCCAATCCTTTGGCCACCTGATGTGAAGAGCTGACTCATTGGAAAAGACCCTGATGCTGGGAAAGATTGGGGGCAGGAGGAGAAGGGGACAACAGAGGATGAGATGATTGGATGCCATCACTGACTCAACAGACATGGGTTTGGGTGGACTCCGGGAGTTGGTGATGGACAGGGAGGCCTGGTGTGCTGTGGTTCATGGGGTCACAAAGAGTCGGACACGACTGAGTGACTGAACTGAACTGAAGGTGCTGGAGAAGACTCTTGAGAGTCTCTTGGACTGCAAGGAGATCAAACCAGTCAATCCAAAAGGAAATCAAGTCTGAATTTTCACTGGAAGAACTGATGCTAAAGCTGAAGCTCCAATAGTGAGCTTCATGACTGAGCCACTGAACAACAAGGAAGTGGTAACATCTGAGCAGAAAGTTGAATGAGGGGGAAGGAAGCATGGAGCTCTTTAAAAAAGAGTAGAGAGATCTAGGCAGAGGGGACGGTAAGTGCAAAGGCCCTGAGGCAGGAACACGCGAGTCACCTGCTGGGAACTGCATGGCAGTCAGCGACGGACACGGAGTGTTAGGAGGTGACGTCCACGGGGCAGCCAGCTCAGGCAAAGCCTTATGGGTACTGGGCTTCTTTTCTTTTCTTTCCTAAAATCATGTATTTGGCTGTGCCAGGTCTCAGTAGTGGCGTGTGGGATCTGGTTGCCTGAGCGGGGTTGAGCCTGGGCCCCTGAACTGGGAGAGCAGAGTCTCAGCCACTCGACCACAGGGAATTCCCGCTGGGCCTTCTTAATAAATGACTAGCATGGATCCTGATGGAGTTTCTGCTATGAGTCAGGCCCCCAGACAGACGAGCTCCCTGCAGTCGTGGCGCTCATGGTGATTAGGAGATGAGGCATATTAATCTGATCATCACAAGATAAACACCTCTCACAGCATCAAATATGCACTCAGCACCTCTTCGCTGCTGGAGGTCTCTGCCTCGGCTGGGTGTCCCCAGATACATGCGATGGGCATGGACGGTGATGGGGGCGGTGGGAGCAGACACAGTGGACACACTTGGGGGGTGCAGTGTGGCCGTCTCCCCAAAGGAAGGAGGCTCCGTGGCTCCGGAGCAGCGAGTGAATGGCACTGGTGGTGGTTCAGGAGGTCAGTCGCATCAGACTCTTTGCGTCCCCGAGGGCTGCAACTAAAACCCCATGCAGCCAAGTAAATAACAGACGTGCACGCGTGTGCACACACAGCCACACACACACAGACGCACGCGCGCACACACGCATGCACACACAGCCGCACACATGCAGACATGTGCACGCACGCACACATGCTTACGCGCGCGCACACACATGCACACACAGCCACACGCATGCACACACGCCCACACACACACATGCACACACGTGCATGCACACACAGCCACACACATGCAGACGCATGCACGTGCGCACACAGAGCCACACACACACACACCCACACACACATGCACACATGCGCGTGCACACACAGCCACACACATGCAGACATGCACACATGCACACGCATGCACACACACAGACACACGCACACAGACATGCGCACGCGCACACACACATGCACACACAGCTACACACATGCACACACCCCCCACATGCATACACGCACGTGCACAGCCACACACACGCAGACATGCACACGCGTGCACACACATGCACACACAGCCACACACATGCAGACACATGCACACGCGTGCACACACAGCTGCACACATGCCCACACACACATGTGTACACGCACACACACACACACGCAGCCACATTAAGCAAGGAAAACGCACATAACGTAAAGTTTACCACCACGACCGTTTTCTAAGTGCGCCGTCCGTGGCACTGGGTGTGTTCCCATTGTTGCAGCCGTCACCAGCATCTGTCCACAGAACTCTTTTCGTCCTACCCAGCTGACACCCTGTCCCCTCCACACAGTAAGCCCCCTCTCCCTCCCAGCCCCGGCCCCCACCACTCCCTGTCTCTGCTGCACTCTAGGGACCTCATGAAGGGCACTCACGCAGTGTGTGTCCTTCTGTGACTGACTTCACCGAGCACAATGTCCCCAAGGCTCCCCTATGCCCCAGCGTTTTGTCAGAATGTCCTTCCTTTGGGGGCGGAACAAATATTCCACTGTGTGTATACACCACACTGTGTGTGTCCATCCAGCTGGGGTTGGACACTTGGCTTGCCTACACCTTCTGGACCCTGTTTCTGGGTGCACAAACATCTCAGTCCCTGCTTTCAATTCTTCGGGGTTTACACACTCAGCAGTCCCTGCTGCTCTGGGGCTTCGCCAACTGGTCAGCGGGGAAAGAATTCACCCGCCATGCAAGAGACACAGGAGATGAGGGTTCAGTCCCTGGGTCGGGAAGATTCCCCTGGAGAAGGAAATGGCAACCCACTCCAGGATTCTTGCCTGGAGAATCCCATGGACAGAGGAGCTGGCGGGTCACAGTCTGTGGGGTCGCAAAGAGTCGGACACGGCTGAGCACGCATCCACACGTGGTCGTTCTGTACTTTATTTTTTGAGAGCCTCCATAGGGTTTTCCGCAGCAGCTGCACCATTCTACATTCCCCTCGGAAGCGCTCGAGAGAAGAACATGCATTTCTAGTTATTCACAGACAACGAACTTGAAATCAGAGGATTCTCGGCTGCAATTTTAAACGTACGCTCAGTCTGATATAAGATTCCAGAATATTCCACCCTCCGAGGCCCGCTCTGCTGATTCTCAGCTACCTCCCCCTCCTCCTCTTGGCAGCCGTTTCCGTGGCAACAGGCTGAGCTTGCCTGGGTTGCTAAGGTACCCAAGAGCCCCGAGGAGGAAGCAGGCTGATGTGAAGGCCGAGCAGCCAGTCTGAGTGAGGGATGGGGAGGCCGGGGGAGGCTCCAAGCCTGGAGGCGCCCCCTGCATCACTGTGCCCTGCTCCTCACTCTGTGCCTATCAGCTCTGACACTCCAGGCAAGGGCGAGAACGCGGCCGGGGGCCCCCAGAGTCTACAAAGCCCCACATTCTCACACGGACTCTGGCCCTGTGACATACACACTGAGTGGCCTCCTTACATTTTCGTCTCCTTTCACTTATTCATTCAACACATACTTATTGGGTGCCTGCTCGGGTGAGTCAATGCATAAGACATGGTCAGCAGGACAGGCCGACCCCCGACCTGTGCCCGGGAGGAGTTCAGGACAGGCTACCCCAACAGCGCGACTTGGTCACTCTGGTCATTGAGCTGCAGGCACTTGAAAACAGCAAAGGCAGGGACAGGCCTTCCCCGAACTTGGCCGAAAAATGGATCTTCCTAAACAGAACCCACTTGACACAAAAGTCCCCTCCAGGGAGTTTCACCACCCGGGAAAGACTGCTTCTGACTCACGGAGGGAGACTTGAAGCAGGCCCCACAACCTGGCGAATGTCGTCAGCATCTGTCTGTCCTTCTAAGGGGGCTGCCCTGGTGGCTCGGCAGTAAAGAACGCGCCTGCCAATGCAGGAGACCCAAGAGCACCAAGTTCGATCCCTGGGCCAGGAAGATCCGCTGGAGGAGGAAACGGCAACCCGCTCCAGGCTTCTTGCTGGAGAATCCCATGGACAGAGGAGCCTGGCAGGCTACAGTCCACGGGGTCGCAGAGAGTTGGACATGACTGAGCGACTCAACAACAACATTCTTCTAAGGGGCCATTCATCTCTCCTGAAGGTCATTCACATCATCCAGCCCCACATCCCCTATTAAGATGGTATTTAAACCTAAACTCTAGGCCCCCTCAGGGAGCCATTCATTTCCCCCTGGTTCTCTCCCAGGGTAATAAACTTCTGTTTTCTCTGTCATTAATCTTTTATTACAGGGGTCTCAGCCAAGAACTCAGAGGGCAGAGAGAAAATTATTTTTTCCTCCCCTACGTTTTTTCCTGTAGAGATTAGGGTCTGCCTGACGACGCTTCCATCTGATAATTTATCCTATAAATATCTGTAAATAAATATACACTGCGGGTCCCCCCCTCTGCAGGACCCTGTGTGAGAACAGAGAGACACAGAGGCCTTCCCAGAGATGATGAGGGTGGGGCTGGGGAGAGGCTGTCAATCCCCATCCGACGACCGTGTCTCGCCGGTGACACGTGGACTGTCTACTCTTTACAGAAATGCACCCTTGTTTCTCATTCTGATACCAATTTCTCTTTTAATGCTTTCTTCTCTGCAATCATCCTCTGTGGTTTCTTTCTTTTCCCCCCAGGCTTCTAACGTTACTGATGCTTTCCATGGCTATGTCAAGGATCTCTCTTGGTAAATGTCACATTGCACTTTAACATATGTGGGTTCTTCTCAAATATCTTGTGATAGTGATTTCTATCACAATTCCGCAGTGATAAGAGAATAGGCTCTGTATGATTTCCATACCTTTAGACCATGAAGTTTCGCACCTCGCTTTACGTCCCTGGATGTGTTCCAGTGTCTCCTGGTTTACAGTATGGGAACTTGAATAGAATTTGTCTTGCTCTTCTTCTGTGAAAACTGTATGAGTCTTAATTATGTTGGATTGGTCCAGAGTGCTTTCCTACTATCCTTCTAGTTTTCTGTCTATTCACTCTATTAATTTTTGAGTGCTTGATATTGAAACTTCAACTAAAGATCTTAATTTATCTACTTAAAAATCGTAATATATAGTGGAACTCTATGTAAGTTTGTCCTGTATTTTCCAAGTCTCCTGTAAAGATGTTAGCACGCTTTCATAATTTAAAAAATAAAAAGAAAGAGAAAAAGAATGAACCGCTGGAATGTCCTACATCGTGACTGTGGGGTTGGTTACACACTTACGTACATTTGCCAGAACCCATTAGCTGTACCCTGGTAGCAGCTGCATTTTACTGGATGTAAATAGTACGTCAGTAAGTTGTCTTTTCTTCCAATAAATTTTTGGGAGACTTGCCTGGTGGTCCAGTGGTTAAGACTCTCTGCTTCCACTGAAGGGAAACAGTCTCTGATTGGGGAACTGAGATCCCACATGCCGCTTGGCAAGACCAAAAAATAAAGTTAAAAAATAAATGCATTTTGGAGCAGTGTCAAAAATTTCACCACTTGGGTATCCGTGGGCCCTGAAAGAAAGCCCACTTGTTGGAAAGAGCGACCAATGTAAGCACTGTCGTCTGGAGAAGAAGGTCCATGTGCCCCCAGCAGCAGCAGGCAGCCATCGCCGCAGAAAGTGGGTTTTCGTGTGAGACCGTCAGTCCTAGTATGCTGCCAGGGGAGGCACGGCTTTGGGGTAAGAAAGAACGGAGAGTGGAAAGGAGCGGGCCGCTCTGGTTAGACCTGGTGGCCAGAGGGGGTGATGCTGAGCACAGCCCTGCGCGAAGGCGGACAGGTCATGGGAACACCCCCGGGAGGCCGGAGGGAGGGTCCCAGCAGGTGGGGAGGGGTGGGTGCTGGGGGGGTGCGCTCACTGGTCCCCAGGGGGGGCTACTTTATGTGGGTCTCTCTCTGAGGGGCTCGGAGAGGCTAATGCCACTGAGAGATGTTTGTCACCCACCTTTCCACCGGGAAAGGGCAAGTCATGCAGGGCCACGGGTTGGGGTGGGGGTGCCAGGGGTCGGGACAGGAGGGAAAGTCTAGCTGGTCCTTCGCTGGGATTTCCATGGGAGAGGATGAACAGTTCGGTGCTGGTGAGTTTGAGTGACTCCTCAGGCTTTGGGCTCTAGTGCCTGGAACCCGGCCCTGGGATGACCCAGGGCAGCCGAAGGAGGGGCTTGGCATGGGAGGCCCGAAGATGCTTGTAGCTGAGTGCTCTGGGCTTCCCCAAGGGTTCAGCAGGGAAAGAATCTTCCTGCAATGCAGGAGGCTCAGGAGAGGAGAGTTCAATCCCTGGGGAGGCAAGATCCCCTGGAGAAGGAAATGCCAACCCACTCCAGAATTCTTGCCTGGGGAATCCCAAGGACAGAGGAGCCTGGTGGGTAGCAAAGAGGTGGACAGGACTGGGCGACTGAGCACACACACAGTTATCCGTGAGACGCAGGCAGCCCTTGGTGGGGCAGGCTGGGACCAACCCCTCCCCCAGAAAGGTCAACACTCACAAGATACAGAAAACAACAGATAACACAGATGGGTAGGAGGCTCCGTCCAGGGATGACGGATGGACTCAAATGCTGATTATATAGATGTCCGCCTCCCAAGGAGAAGGCTCTCCAAGTACATGGGGAAATGAAGTACGTGGCACCCCTCCGTTCCCCATCCAGAGGGTGACCCCTGAGATACAGTGATCCCTCCAGTCACACATATTTATTAAGTTCCTACTGTATGCTGGACCACCACGCTGATGAAACCACACAGCCCCTGTAGCCAGATCATGGAACCTTCCAGTCTCCCCAGATCCAGCTGCAGTTTCCATGGGAACAGCCTCAGCCAATCAGTGTCGGAGGAGCCCAGGTTGCCTGATGGGACTTCCAGCCCGGTTCCTGGGCCAGGGGAATCATGGTAAACTCTCCAGGTTGCTGGCTGGACAGCACTGGTTCCGTTAAGTCCCTTATGCGCGTTAAAATGGGAAAGAGTGTAGCAGAATGCCGGTGGGGGAGACGCGGAAGGGATGGCCGGGCTGGCTCTGCAGACCTCTTTAAAGGAACCGCCGACCTACCGCAAGCCCTGGCGGCATGAACGTCCTCATCACTTACCAAGTCAACAAACACCACCCGAGTACCATGTGCCAGGCACTCTTCCTGGCATAGAGACTGGAAAGGGAAAGAAAAACAGCCACCTCATGAAACTGTTTTCATGACAATTGCTTATTTACTTAAGGTTTCTTTGAATGCAGGAGCTTGTCATCTGTGTCAGTGTATCTCCCTCATGTTTTATGTCCACCTAATACACATTTAGCAACACATTGATAGAGATGTTAATAAATAAATACAGTCTACATGCTACTGAAATGAAATTAAAAGATGCCTGCTCCTTGGAAGAAAAGCTATGGCAAACCTAGACAGTGTATTACAAAGCAGCAACATCATATTTTCTACAAAAGTCCATATAGTCAAAGCTATGGTTTTCCCAGTAGTCATTCACAGATGTGAGAGTCGGACCATAAAGAAGGCTGAGCACTGAAGAATTGATGCTTTTGATTTGATGTTGGAGAAGACTGTTGAGAGTCCCCTGGACAGCAAGGAGATCAAACCAGGCAAAATTAAAGGAAATCAACCCTGAATATTCATTGGAAGGACTGATGCTGAAGCTGAAACTCCAATGCTTTGGCCCCCTGGTGCGAAGAGCCCACTCACTGGAAAAGACTCTGATGCTGGGAAAGATCGAAGGAGAAAGGGGCGACAGAGGATGAGGTAGTTAGACAGCATCACCCACTCAGTGGACATGAGCCTGAGCACACTCTGGCACACAGTGGAGGACAGAGAAGTCCGGCGGGCTAGGGTCCATGGGGTCGCAGAGTCGGACACGACTGAGCGTGCGCTTATCAAATGTTGCTTTTTTCTCCTTCACACCCCTCCAAACAAAGTCCTCAACTTTCTTCCTGCACTGTGTCTCCTAGATGAGAGGCTGTCCATCTTTCCACCTTCTTGGCCTCTCACCCTCCTTACATGTTCTGAAAGGAAAATTTGACTGTTTTGCTCCCTAAAAAAAAAAAAAAAAAATACCCACGGATTCCCTCTGGTCACAGTGAAGGACCACTCTGCACCACATCCTTCAGTGGTGCATCCTTCAGAGGAGCCAGTGGTGGCTCCCCATGTCAGTGTGGAAGGAATTCAGGGACGACACCAGAGAGACGGGACGTATGGACCACATCCTTTTAAAAGATATTTATATTTATTTATCCGGCCGCACCGGGTCTTAGTTGCTTCACTGGGATCTCTGAGTTGTGGGATGTGAGATCTAGTGCCCCGACCAGAGACTGAAAGCGGGACCCCTGCACTGGGGGCGTGGAGCCTCCAGGGATGCCCTGGGGACCGCATCCTTAGGATGCAGCGGTGCTGCTCTCGTGGTGATGACGCAATCCCGCTTTAAAAAAACTGTCTTAAAATGATAGAAACAATTCCTTCACAGTGCTGTGTGGGTCTCTGCCAGACATCCACATGAATCGGCCACAGGTATACAAGTGCCCCTCCCTCCTGACCACCCCCTACCCCCATCCCACCCCGCTAGGTCGTCACAGAGCACCGGCTTGGGTTTCCTGCATCTTACAGCAAACTCCCCCTGGCTTTCTCTTTTACATGCGGTCCTGCATATGTTTCAGTGCCACTCTCTCAAATCGTCCCACCCTCTCCTTCCCCCGACAAATGGAAAAGGAGGTTGTAGTACGTAAACACAGTGGAATATTACTCAGCTATAAAAAGGAATGCATTTGAGTCAGGTCTAAGGAGGTGGATGAACCTAGAGCCTATTATACAGAGTGAAGTAAGCCAGAAAGAGAAAGACAAATGTTGTGTATTAACACACACACAAGGAATTGAGAAAGCTGGTACCAACAAGCCTATGTGCAGGGCGGCGAAGGGCCACGGGCAGCCCCGCCTTCTACAGACGGTGAGAGATACCTACGAACGCGTGTGCACACACGCACAAAGCCACCTGAAGTGTGACCCCGCTGAAGCTCTTCTGGCTGCTCCACGGTGACGCGTGGGATGCAGCACAGGTGTTCAGCTCAGCGAACATCAACTGAGCACTTCCTGTGTGCCAGGCACAACGATGGGGATCCACCACCACGGGCCACTGCCCTAACAGTCAGGGGAACGAGACTGGGGACCCTAAAACTAGGACATTTGTTTAAGTCTGTTCCAGAGGTTACCATCTGCCAAAAAGGCTGTTAACTTGATGCCATTTTCTCTATTGGAAATGGGTGTCTCCAGGGCATTAGCTGTGTTGAGCTGCTTTCAAGAAAACCACTAAATCCTCCTGATCCATGGCAAAGTATGTGGAGCTTGGGCATTTAAGTCTCGAATTAGGAGAACCTTTGGAGGTGGAAGCTGACCAGCTGATCTCTCCACTGCATCATGTGAGGCCCATTGAAATAGAGTGAGATAAATGAGATACTCACTCTCAGTTATAACTGAGATACGAAACTGAGATAGTCAGTGTAGTTGCAAGTCTCTGTGTTTGTGATTATTTGTTATACAGCAAAAGATAACCCATACATCAACTGACTGAGCAGATGAACAGTTCCTTAAAAAAGAGGCATTTCTTTGGTCCACACTTAGGGTCACTGTTAGCTAAAAGAATTGAAACAATTTGCTGACAACTGCACTTAATTCCAAACCAGTGGCAGAAAGATCTAGTTTTAGAAGCCAATAAGCGAAGGAGGGGGCTTCCCTGGTGGCTCAGCGGTAACAAATCCGCCTGCCAATGCAGGAGGCGCAGGCAATGCGGGTTTGATCCCTGGGTCGGGAAGATCCCCTGGAGAAGGAAATGGCAACCCACTCCAGTAGTCTTTCCTGGAGAATCCCACGGACAGAGGAGCCTGGTGGGCTACAGTCTATGGGGTTGCAAAGAGTCAGACACAACTGAGCAACTAAACAACAACAGTGCTAAGGAGGAGAGTGGTCATGATTGCATTCCTCTTGCAAAGATTTTACTCAAAAGACTGAAAGGAAATTAACTCCAGAGAGACGCTGTCCTTTTTAAAGAGACACATATATCCTTGTAGCTTGTTATTTACTTGGCTGCCTCAGGTTTTAGTTGCAGTATGGAGAATCTTCAGCTGTAGCTTGCGGGTCCTTTAGTTGTGGCAGCTGGGCTTAGTTGCTCAGGACGTGTGGGACCTTAGTTTCCCGACCAGGGATCGAACCTACATCCCCTGCCTCGAAAAGGGAAAGTGAAAGTCGCTCTGTCGTGTCCAACTCTTTGCGGCCCCATGGACTATACAGTCCATGGAATTCTCCAGGCCAGAATACTGGAGTGGGTAGCCTCTCCCTTCTCCAGGGGTTCTTCCCAACCCAGGAATTGAACCCGGGAGGGGTCTCCTGGATCACAGGCAGATTCTTTACCAGCTGGCTACCAGGGAAGCCCATCTGCCTTGCAAGGGGGATTCTTAATCACTGGGCCACATGGAAAGTCCCCAGAGACTCTGTCTTACATGAGAATCTATTTCATCACAAGTTCCTGGTGGCCCAGACGGTGAAGACTCTGCCTGCAGCGCAGAAGATACGGGTTCTGTTCCTGGGTGGGGAAGATCCCCTGGAGGAGGGCACGGCAACCCACTCCAGTGTTCTTGCCCGGAGGATCCCATGGGCAGAGGAGCCTGCGGGCTGCCTGGGGCTGCAGAGAGGTGGACTGAGAGACCCTTTTCCGCAGGCAAGTGGAACTCTGAGGAGAGCCTTGTCCAGCATGTGGCCCTGGGTGGAACACTGCAGGCGCATCCCTGTTGGAGTGCTTCTGTCTGAGGAAGGAAGGGCGACTGTTCTCCTGGGGACAAAGAGCCTCATTTCCATCCATTCATTTACTACAAAGCAGACAGACAGTGCGAGTCCAGAGCTTGGAGAGTCCCCGCCTCCAAGGCCCTTTCTGCTCCCTTGCAGCCCCCTCCCCTTCTCCATGCTGGCTGCAGTTTCCATGGCAACAGCGCAAGTCCCGCTTCTGATGCAGGAGACCCATAAATGCTCCAGAGGGGAAATACAGCCGCTGATGCCAAGCCCACCAGGATGGCGCGAGGAGAACACTCTCAAAGTTGCAGATGTCGTGGCAGCAGTTCAAGCACATTTGAAAGAAAAGATATTTCACTGTGGTAACTATGCAGATCTCTGGTGGCTCAGATGATAAAGACTCTGCCCGCAGTGCAGGAGACCCGGGTGCAACCCCTGGGTGGGGAAGATCCGCTGGAGCAGGGAATGAGAACCCACTCCAGTACTCCTGCCTGGAGGGTCCCATGGACAGAGGAACCTGGCGGGCTACGGTCCATGGGGTCGCAAAGAGTCAGACATGACTGAGGGACTAACACTTTCAAACGTATACAACTTACCAGGTGCATGGCTGTGTATGACTGAGTATATTCACACTGTTTTGAAAAGAATGCCAGCATCCATCCCCAGGACTTTGCTGTCTTCCCAAACAGGAATTCTGGACTCATCTGGCCCCCCAAATCCCCTGACACCCACTGTTGGGCCTCTGTGGATCTAGGTGCTGCATATGATCGGATTACGTGACGTTTGTCCTCCTGTGACTGCCTTATTTCGTTTAGCTGAGTGCTCAGTGTTTGTGAGACACCTCAGAGTCTCTTCCTTCTTAAGGCTGAATAATGTTCCATCTCTTGACTTCCTACTTTTGCATTCCAGTTCCCTATGATGAAAAAAGGACATCTTTTTTTTTAGGTGTTAGTTCTAGAAGGTCTTATAGGTCTTCATAGAATCGTTTGACTTCATTTTCTTTGGCATCAGTGGCTGGGGCATAGACTTCGATTACTGTGATGTTGAATGGTTTGCCTTGGAAACAAAACGAAATCATCCTGTCGTTTTTGAGTTGCACCCAAGTACTGAATTTCGGACTCCTTTGTTGATCATGAAAGGCTACGCCATTTCTTCTAAGGGATTCTTGCCCAGGGCAGTAGATATAATGGTCATCTGAATTAAATTTGGACACAACTGAGCGACTGAACAATATTTCATCATATGTGTACACTGTGATTTTTAAAACTTTAATTTAAAATTTTAAATAAAAAAAAATAAAAATTTTTATGTTGGGGTATAGCCAATTAACAACGTTGTGATAGTTTCAGGTGAGCAGCTAAGGGACTCAGCCTTATATATACATGTATCTGTTCTCCCCGAAACTCGCCTCCCATCCAGGCTTCCACATGACACGGAGCAGAGTTCCCTGTGCTCTACGGAAGGTCCTTGTTGTTTTCCATTCACTGTGTTTTGCTCATCCTCTCATCTGTCAGTGGACGTGTGGGTTGCTCCCACGTCTTGGCTATTGTGAATCATCCTGCTATGAACACAGGTGACATCCTGCTTTCAATTCTGAAGTGGAATGGCTGGATCATATGGTACTTCTGTGCTTGGTATTTTTTCAAGGACCCTCCATAGAGTTTCACAGCAGCCGCACCGCTCTGCGAGCCCGTCAAGAGTTGTGCATCTCCGAAGCCTTGAAGGCTTCCTGAGCCTCTGCACAAGGGCTGAAAGATGGCCCCGGAACTTCTGCAGACTCTTGGTTTTCAGTCCAGTAGTGGCTGCAGGAGCTGGTGGCATACATACCATCTGCCTCCCACCATCTGTAATTCACTCATTTGTTCATACACTCATCCCCTCCCAGTATTTACCGAGTGTCTACAGTCTGCTAGGCACTGGAAGTAAAATGATGAGAGAAAAAAAAAAAAGACCCAGCCTCCACTTTCACGGAGCTCAGAATACGCTAATGCAGTGTCTCCCAAGGGCCCACTCTGCGTCTGGCACTTTGCTGAGGGTCAGAGGATTTGGTGGTGAGCAAACCACAACATGTCTCGAGGCGATTCAAGTGTGTATTGTGGGTTAGATGTTAATTACAGAAACCACGCAAGGAGATCAAACCAGTCAACGCTAAAGGAAATCAGTCCTGAATTTTCATTGGAAGGACTGATGCTGAAGCTGAGGCTCCAATACTTTGACCAGCCAATGCTAAGAGCCGACTCATTGGAAAAGACCCTGATGCTGGGAAAGACTGAGGGTGGGAGGAGAAGGGGACGACAGAGGATGAGACGGCTGGATGGCATCACTGACTCAATGGACTCAGACTGAGTTTGAGAAAACTCAAGGAGGCAGTGAAGGAGAGGGGAGCCTGGGGTACTGCAGTCCACGGGGTCAAAAAGAGCCCAGTAAGACTTAGCAAGTAAACAACAACTGCCGGTGGCTAAGGCTCTCGCTCCTGATGCAGGGGCACGGTGTTGGATCCCTGGTCAGGGAACTAGATCTCATGCCACGACTAAGAGCTCAAGCGCCACGCTGCACGCCACAACTAAGACCTGGCACAACCAAATAAGTGAATGATTTAAAAGAATACAGTGTTGTATATCATAATCACATCTAATGCTTCGGTCACCTGATGCTAAGAGCTGACTCATTAGACAATACCCTGATGCTGGGAAAAGATCGAGGGCAGGAGGAGAAGCGGACGACAGAGGACGAGATGTTTGGATAACATAGCCAGCTCAATGGACATGAGTCTGAGCAAACTCTGGGAGATGGGGGAAGACAGGGAAGCCTGGTGTGCTGCAGTCCACGGGGTTGCAAAGACTGAGCAGCCGAACACCACTACCCGAGCGGCAGCAAACACGGCATCTCCTTAGCAGGATCAGACTCTGGGGAGACGGCGCCAAAGAACAACCAAGCAGCAGTCCCTGGCTTTGGGGAGCTTAACTTCAGTAAGGCGGAGACTTAAACACAGAGAAACAAACCTATCAGGATGCACCTGGTCCCGAGAGACGAGAAATGCAGTTCAACCTGGCTTAGACAGTGAGTGAAACCTCTCAGACGTAGAGCCTGGAAATGCCAGCGAGAGAGCAGGCTTCCTGCAGTTTTGCACCGATGGTCGCTATTTATTCGGATTTGTAATAACTGTGTATCCTAGTTTTTTACTTTAATGCTTTATTGCTGTAACAATAACCAAGACATGGAAACAATCTAAATGTCCATCAGCAGATGAACGGATAAAGATGTGGTTGGTTCTTGCCGTTCAGTCACTAAGTTGTGTCTGACTCTCCGTGACCCCACGGACTTCAGCACGCCAGTCTCCTCTGTCCTCCACTCTCTCCTGGAGTTACTCAGATTCATGTCTGTCAAGTCGGTGATGCCATCCAGCCATCTTGTCCTCTGTCATCCCCTTCTCCTCCTGTCCTCAGTCTTTCCCAGCATCAGCGTCTCTCCCAATGAGTCGGCTCTATGCATCAGGTGGCCAAAGCACTGTAGCTTCAGCTTCAGCTACAGTCCTTCCAATGAATATTCATACACAACGGAATACTACTCAGCCATGAAAAAGAATGAAATAATGCCATTTGCAACAACATGACTGGATCCTGAGATTATCATCCTCAGTGAAGTCAGCCAGGCAGAGAAAGACAAACAGATGATACCACTTACATGCGAAATCTAAAATACAACACAGATGAACATATTTACAGAACAGAAATAGATTCACAGACATGAAAGCGACGATGCTACCAAAGGGGAAAGAGAGGAGGGATAAATCAGGAGTCTGGGATTAGCAGATACTAACTACTTTGTATAAAACAGGTAAACAACAGGGACCTACTGTATGGCACAGGGAGTTATATTCAATATCCTGTAATAAACCATAATGGAAGAAAATCAGAAAAAAGAATATACTTATTGAATCTGTAATTGAATTGCTTCGCTGCACACCTGAAACCAGCGTGACTTTGTAAATCAACTAATACTTCAGTAAAAAAAAACAACCTTCAGGTCCAACATCTGAAAAAAACATCTCAGTGAACAGACACATCCTTTGTGTTTCACTCCCTTCAAGCTACTTCATCTCTCTCCTTTTTATTTTACTTTTTTAATACATATTAATTTGGCTGTGCTGGGTCTTAACTGAAGCACATGGGGTCTCGTTCCCTGAACAGGGATTGAACTTGGGGCCCCTGGCAGGGGGAACTCGGAGTCTTAGCCACTGGGCCACCAGGAACGTCCCATCTCTCCTTTCTTAGATCCTCAGTGTCACTCTCACCTTTGGCCCCTCGGAAAGACAAACTGTGCCTTCTCTTGTTTCCTGATGGACACTGGCCTGATGTAAGTTTTCAGTTTATACTTCTAGAATTTGTTGTTGTGTGAGCTCAGGGCCCCTCTGCACAGCAGTTCCTGGAACTGGTGTGAGTGTGTGTGTGTGAGTGTGTGTGAATGTGTGTGTGAGTGTGTGCAAGTGTGAGGGTGTGTATATGTGTATGAGAGTGCAAGTGAGTGTGTGAATGTGTGTGTGTAAATGTGCATGTGTGAGTGTCTGAGTGTGAGTGTGTGTGTGAGTGTGTGTATGTGCGAGTGTGCATGTGCCCGGGCCCAGGAGAAAGCCCGCATCCTGGCGTGTTTGGGGCGGTTTCTCCAGCCCCAGGCTCGCAGTCTTCTCCCCGCCCGCCGACCTTCCTGCAAACCGCAATCTGGGGTTGAAGGCCTGAGCCTGTGGCCTCCTCCACAACAGACCCCCACCAGGCGGAATCCCCAGCATGCCGGATGCGGGGCTGGAAAGAATGCAGAGACTGAAGGCTGAGCTCCGGAACCGGACAGGCAGGCACGGAGTCCTGGGCCCGCCTGCGGGGCCACGGCCTGGTCCGCCTCCTGGTTTCCCGGGCCGCAGTCTACGGTCCTGGGCGCTGTGGCCGCCATGCCCCCGGACGGCTGCCCCAGCAGACAGCTCTGCGGCGGCCTCCCCCAGCTGTGGCCCTGCCCCCCCGGGACTCCGGGGTGCTGGGGATCCCAGAGCTGCAGGGGTGGGTGTGCGCCCACCTTCCCCACCTGCACAGGTCACCGACGGCTGTGTAACAAGTTACCCAAGACGCGAACCAAGCGGCGCTTCTGGTTTTGGCTCAGGGCCTCCCGAGAGGTTGTTGTTGAGATGCTGTCTATAACTGTGGCGCGTTCCAGGGGTTTGCTCATCCTCGGGAAAGGGGCTTCCCCTTCCCACCCCGCGGGCTCTGCAGAGGGCTCCCTGAGGGCCCGCATGCCAGGGCGCCGGGCTCACAGGGACACTGAGACAGCGCGGGAAGGAAGGGCGATGCCTCTGACACCCAGCCTGGGAGACCGCACAGAGGCCCTGCTGTGATCTGCTCAGCATGACACCCGGCCTGGGAGACTGCACAGAGGCCCTGCTATGATCTGCTCAGCTCAGCCCGCTCGTCCTGCGCGGGGACCACACGGGCCTGAAGACCAAGAGGCTCGGGCCAGCTTCCACTCCTGGCCACCCTCTCACCCAGAGCCCAGTTTACAAAAACCGAAAACCGCCTCCAGGCTAATCTGTGTCTCCAGCCGGGATCTTCCACCTGAATCCCGGCCTCCTTGACACCTCTCCACTGTGCCGGCAAACTGATGTACGTCCTAAGCTAACATGTCCCGGGACAAAACTTCAATCTCCTAAATCTGCTGCTCACCCCCAGCCTTCTAGTCCTCTAGTCACGGCTCCAGAAAAGGGAAAGTGTCAGTTACTCAGTCGTGTCTGACTCGTTGTGACCCCGTGGACTGCAGCCCGCAGGCTCCTCTGTCCGTGGGATTCTCCAGCAAGAATACTGGAGTGGGCTGCCACTCCCTTCTCCAGGGCATCCTCCCAGCCCAAGGATCGAACCCGAGTCTCCTGCACTGCAGGCAGATTCTTTACCGTCTGAGCCATAAGCGAAGCCGTGCATGGCACCAGCCTCCACACAAAAACCCAAACTCAAAACAGAAGGACTCGAAATAGAAGCCATTCCTTTCCTTCTTTTTTAAACATTATTTTCCACCGTGGTTTATCCCAGGAGACTGGATACAGCTCCCGGTGCCACAGGAGGCCCCGTTGTTTGTCCACCCTGTGCGTAATAATTTGCACCTGCTAACCCCAGCCTCCCCGTCCATCCTTCCCAAACCTGCTCCTTGGAAACCACAAGGCTGATCTCTGTGTTTGTGAGTCGGCTTCTGCTTTGTAGATAAGTTCATTTGTGCCATATTTTGGATTCCACATATCAGTGATATCGTGTGGTATTTGTTTTTCCCTTGTGGACATACTTCACTTAGTATGGTCATCTCCCGGTCCATCCATGTTGCTCCAGAAGACACCACTTCCTTTGTAAACGTCTGGTTAGTATTCCGGGTGTGCGTACACACACATGACATCCTCTTTATCCATTCACCTGTTGATGGACACGGGTTGCATCCATGTTTTGATTATTGTGAATAGTGCTATGAACATTGGGATGCGTGTAGCTCATTGAACCATAGTTCAGTCCACATACATGCCCAGTGGTGGGACTGCTGGATCCTACGGTGATTCTGTCTTTAGTTTTCTGAGGAACCTCCATCCTGTAGTCTGCGTTGGCTGCCTGAACTTAACATTCCCAGCAACAGCGTAGGAGGGTTCCCTATACTGTACAGCAGGGACTGGAACAACACTGTAAATCAACTATACTTCCGTGAAAACAGAAGCCATCCTCCATTCTTCTCATCCTGTCCACACCACGTGCACGTGTCTCCACCAACACAAACCCTTGAGCTTCAGCTCAGCCTTCAAGCCACAACAGGATTCTCTCTGCATCCACCTTGGCCCGGGGGCCACCGTCTCCCCCTGGCATACTGTGACATCCTGAGGGCTGGGGTCTTTCCAGCTCCACAGACAGTCTGTGCTCCCTGAAGCAAGCCCCAGACTGTCTGCAGACACGTCCCACCATGTCAGCCTGCCCCCCAACTCAGCCACATTCAGCGGCCCCGCGACACAGAGGCTGAGAGGCGCCCACAGGCTCACTGGCATCCCGGCCTCATCTGCCTCCCACCACAGAGCCCGCGTTCCCTGACCCTCGCCACCCTGCCCCCTGCCGTCCCCTCAAAACGTCTTCTGCCCTGAAACTGGATTTTTATCTTTCTTCGTAATCCCCGTGACAGGTTCTTTCTCAATCTTCACATCTCAGCTCAAAGATCACATTCTCAAAGGCAGAGCTGGGAGCAGGATGAGGTTAGCTTAAAGAGGCACCGAAAACCTCATCACTGGGGACTTCCCTGGTGGTCCCGTGGTTAACACCTGTGCTTCCAATGCAGGGGCATAAGTTCAATCCCTGGTTGGGGAACTAAGATCCTGCAGGCCACGCAGCCAAAGAAAGAGTGAAAACTAAAAAAATCCACCCATGGTGGAGGGAAATAATTTTAAAAAGCCAAAAACCTCACCACCAAGATAAATATTATTTTAACACTGTATTTAAAAAAAATCAAAATGAATACCAAAGAAAAAAAGAACAAAATATAAAAAATGTAAAGTCCAGTGTGTGTGCTGAACCATACTGAAGCTTGAGGTGAAGGGAAAATGAGAGCTCCTCTCAATGTGTTTTTATGTAATTTTTTAATGATTTATATTTTCTGAATATTGAGAAGTAGGCCAGTTAAGACTTACAATATCTTATGTTTAAATATTTTAATTATACAAAAGAGGAAAAACCAATATTATTATAATTCTGCGTTCCTGGCTTTAACAGAAGCAAACTGATGAGTAAGATTTTCTTTTATTATTGTTTTGGCACCGTGCAGCCTGTGGGACCTTAGTTCCCTGACCAGAGATTCATGATCCTTTGGTGTGAGTGGGTGCTCTTCTGTCCTGTGCATTATAGGATGTTTATCTTATTTTATTTATTATTTTACTTTACAATATTGTATTGGTTTTGCCACACACTGACTTGAATCCTCCATGGCTGTCCATGTGTTTATTTTAGCAGCGCCTTCAGGCCTCTGTGCTCTAGATGCTAATAGCACCCATCCTCCTTAAGGGCGCCCCCGATCGCTCAGCGGTGAAGAATCTGTCTGCCAATACAGGCAGACACAGGTTCGATCCCTGGGTCGGGAAGATCCCCTGGAGAAGGAGATGCCCACTCCATTCTTGCCTGGAGAACCCCGTGGACAGAGGAACCTGGAGGGCTGCGGTCCATGGGGTCGCTAAGAGTCGGATGCAACTTAGTGGCTTACCAACACACCTTACGTTGTGGTAACCACAATATTTCCAAAGGCCTCCTGGAGAAGCGAAATGTCCCCCACTCCTGGCTGAAAACCACTGCTGGATCCTCACCTCCTGGAAGAGGGTCAGCCATGACTGTCGGGGTAAAATGCACAGTTTGTAAACGGTTGGATAGGTGGATGGACGCGTGAATGGTTGGATAGGTGGATGGACGCGTGAATGGTTGGATAGGTGGATGGACGCGTGAATGACTGACTTAAGTAAACAATGTCTCGGGGGCTCACTGGAGACTTGTGATACGTAACACTCTACACATGTCCAAGGGTGCGGGTCAACTGCAGCAGGGAACACGTCCCGGTTGGCTGCTGGAGGCCCACTGTATAGCACAGGGCAGAAATAAGGAAGGTGCAAACTGTTCGTTAGGAGATGTATTGTTAGCCACTCAGTCAGGCCCGACTCTTTGCGACCCCGCGGACCAGGCTCCTCTGTCCATGGGATTCTCCAGGCAAGAACACTGGGGTGGGGTGCCATTTCCTCCTCCAGGGGATCTTCCCCACCCAGGGATCCAACCCATGGCCCTTGCACTGGCAGATGGATTCTTCACCACTGAGCCACCTGGGAAACCCAGAGGACATACATTAATCGTAAAAGTGCGTTCCAGTACACGTTAGGTGCAGACAAGTCGTGCTTGAGCGCATTCACAGGAGGGACCTGGCAGAACAGTCAAACGCACAGGGTCAGAAAGTACACTGGTAGGTGAGGGGGCCGGGGCGCGGCTGGGAAGGGGTGGTGCTGTTCCGTGGGGACCGCGTCTCCCAGTAGGACGCTGAAACGTTCGGGAGCCGTCGATGGTGAGGGTTGCACATCAAGCTGAGTGTAGGCAGTGCCGCTGGATGGCACAGTTAAAAACACGGTTAGAATAGTAAGTTTTATATGATGTGACTTTCTACCACAACACCACACACACACACACCCCAGGCCGGTGGGGACGTTCCTCGGGCCTGAGTCTTCCGCGAACCGGTTGGTTCGGTCGTCCACTGCTGCGGGCTGCTCTCCCTGCAGACCTCTGACCCGAGGCCGGCCGGCTTGTTGCCGGGGGAACGGCCCGGGCGGGAGGGCTGGAGCCCGGCGCGGAGCCGGGCGCGGCGGGGCTCCCGGGAGGGGCGTGTGGGCTCGGGAACATCTCGGCACCTTCGCGAGGTGACAGGAGGGTGGGGAGGGAACAAACCGCGCCCGACGCCCGCACCCACTCGCTCTGCGCCTGGGGGAATGTTTCCTCCTTACAAGGCAATCTGCGTAGGATTCTGGGGAAGAACTGGCCTCGTGGTGACTGCTCACAAATGGAATTGTTGGGGGAGCGTTACTCAAAACTCGAATATCTAATGGAGACAGGGACGAGCGTCAGCCCCCTGGGAGGAGGATGAAAACAGGGCGGGGTGTGACCGTTGAGGACCGGCTTGGGAGCGCAGCGGCTTCTGAGTCCTCGCAGGGAGTCGTGCAATGTGGGGTGGGCCTGGGGATGTCTACACCCCGCGCGCCGAGGCTCTGCACAGACACAGGTGCCCTATGCGAGCTGGCTTTCTTCTGCAGCGTGCAGGCACCTGCAGCGCAGGTTTTATTTTTCACTGAAAGCTTTTATAACTTGCAGCTTCTCACGATGTGAGGGTACAGACTACACATCACTGATTTTACTTAATTGCCTCATAAATGTCTCTGCTGTGGCCACAAGGTGGGCAAGAGTGCTCTGGTGAATCCCACAGGTGGAACGGCTCCAGGGAGGGGCAAAACCTGTGTTATGGGCAGAAGACCTTAGTAGACATTTCTCCAAAGAAGACATACAGATGGCCAGTAGGCATATAAAAAGATGCTCAACATCACTAATTATCAGAGAAATGCGAATCAAAATCACAATGAAGTATCAACCTCACACAACTCAGAATGGCCATCATTAAAAAGATTCCGTTCAGTTCAGTTCAGTTCAGTTGCTCAGTCCCGTCCAACTCTTTGCGACCCCATGAACCACAGCACGCCAGACCTCCCTGTCCATCACCAACTCCTGGAGTCCACCCAACCCCATGTCCATTGAGTTGGTGATGCCATCCAACCATCTCATCCTCTGTCGTCCCCTTCTCCTCCTGCCTTTGATCTTTCCCAGCATCAGGGTCTTTTCCAATGAGTCAGCTCTTCACATCAGGTGGCCAAAGTGTTGGGGTTTCAGCTTCGGCATCAGTCCTTCCAATGAACACCCAGCACTGATCTCCTTTAGGATGGTCTGGTTGGATCTCCTTGCAGTCCAAGGGACTCTCAAGAGTCTTCTCCAACACCACAGTTCAAAAGCATCAATTCTTCAGCGCTCAGCTTTCTTTATAGTCCAAATGTCACATCCATACATGACTATTGGAAAAACCATAGCCTTGACTAGATGGACCTTTGTTGACAAAGTAATGTCTCTGCTTTTTAATATGCTATCTAGGTTGGTCATAACTTTCCTTCCAAGGAGTAAGTGTCTTTTAATTTCACAGCTGCAATCACCATCTGCAGTGATTTGGGAGCCCAGGAAAATAAAGTCAGCCACTGTTTCCACTGTTTCCCCATCTATTTGCCATGGGACGGATGCCATGATCTTAGTTTTCTGAATGTTGAGTTTTAAGCCAACTTTGTCACTCTCCTCTTTCACTTTCATCAAGAGGCTCTTTAGTTCTTCTTCACTTTCTGCCATAGGGTGTTGTCATCTGCATATCTGAGGTTATTGATATTTCTCCTGGCAATCTTAATTCCAGCCTGTGCTTCCTCCAGCCCAGCATTTCTCATGATGTACTCTGCATATAAGTTAAATAAGCAGGGTGACAATACATAGCCTTGACGTGCTCCTTTTCCTATTTGGAACCAGTCTGTTACAAATAATAAACTCTGGAGAGGGCGTGGAACAAAGGGAACCCTCCTCCATTGCTGATGGGAATGTAAACTGGTACAGCCACTATGGAGAAGGACATGGAGGTTCCTCAGAAAACAAAGCCAGAACTGCCATGTGATTCGGCGATCCCACGCTTGGGCACGTATCTGGAGAAAACTCTAATTTGAGAGGATACATGCACCGCAGTGATCACTGCATCAGCCATCAGAATAGCCAAGACATGCAAGCAATCTAAGTGTCCGTCAACAGAAGAAAGGATAAAGAAGATACGGCACATATACACATCGGAATGTTATTCGGCCGTAGGAAAGAAGGAATGAAATAATGCCGTTTGCACCAACATGGATGGGCCTAGAGACTGTCATGCTGGGTGAAGTAAGTCAGACCGAGAAAAACAAATGCCACACGGTATCGCTTATGTGTGGAATCTAAAATATGGCAGAAATGAACTTATCTACAGAACAGAAACAGGCTCAAGGACGCAGAGAACACAGTCTGGGGGCGGGCATGTGGGAGGGATGGGCCAGAGTTCGGGATTAGCAGAGGCAAACTGCTACACGGAGAAGGGCGGACAACGAGGTCCGACTGGAGAGCACAGGGAACCGTAGTCACTATTCCACGATGAAGCATAATGGAAAAGAGCAAGGAAAAATGCCTGTACACACGCGTGTAACTCTGCTGTGCCGCAGACTGGCACCACACTGTAAAACACCATACTTCAATTAAAAATAAAATTAAAAAGAAAAGATGAGCCTATTTTAGACTTTAACACATTGCCAGAAAAGCTCAGCAGGGTGGATGTGTCCACCGCGGCAGGTAGAAAGCAGCTTGATCTCCTGGCAGTCCAAGGCACTCTCGAGAGGCTTCTCCAGCACCAGAGTCCGAAAGCATCAGCTCTTTGTCGTGATATCAATTCCCTTGCCTACCACGTCTGCAGGAGTGAATTTAACCTGTGGCGGTTTTTCTTTGCTAGCTCTTTTAACTGCGGCTTTCCCCTTTACGTAGCCACATACACTATTTAACGTGTTTTTTTAGGTTGTGACAAAGTACAGATCACACAGACTTTACCATCTTAACCAGTTTTTAGCACACGGCTCAGCAGCCTTAAGTCTTATTCACACGGTTGTGTGACCGTCAGCACGTCCATCTCTAGAACCCTCTTCATCTTGCAAAACTGAAGCTCTGTCCCCATTAAGCATGAACGCTCCACTCTCTCCCTCCCCAGCCCCTCGAAATCACCACCCTGTTTTCTGTCTTTATGAATTTGTTCTCGGTGCCCCATACAAGCAGGATCATGCAGGATTTGCCTTTTTTCCACTGGCTTATTTCACAGCATAATGTCCTCAGAACACTAGAGAAGACTCTTGAGACTCTCTTGGACTGCAAGGAGATTAGAGTCAATCTTAAAGGAAATCAGTCCTGCATGTTCATTGGAAGGACTGATGCTGAAGCTGAAACTCCAATACTTTGGCCACCTGATGTGAAGAGCTGACTCATTGGAAAAGACCCTGATGCTGGGAAAGATTGAAGGCGGGAGGAGAAGGGGACAACAGGGGATGAGATGGTTGGATGGCATCACCGACTCGATGGACATGAGTTCGAGCAGCTCTGGGAGAGAGTGAAGGACAGAGGAGCCTGGCGTGCTGCAGTCCGCGGGGTCACAAACAGTCAGACGAGACTGAGCAACTGAACAGCAAGAACAACATCCTCAAGGTTCGTCCATGTTGTAGCCTGTGTCAGAGCTTCCTTGCTTTTCAAGGATGAATAATATTCCACTGAACGGGTGGGCCACACTTCATTCATCTGTTCATCCACTGAGGGACACTTGATGGTTTCTACCTTTTGGCTACTGTGAACAATGCTGCTATGAACACGGGTGTGCAAATATCTCGTCAAGATGCTGCTCTCGATTCTTTTGGGTGTATACCCAGGGATGGAATTCTAGGATCAATTCTTTCTTTTTTGGCCCTGCAACATTAATTCCCCTATGAGGGATTGAACCCATATCTCCTGCAGTGGAAGCATGGAATTCTAACCACTGGACCACCAGGGAATTCCCCATATGGCAATTCTGTCAGTAGATTTTTCAATATCAAAGTGCCAGTTGTTCAGTCGTGTCCGACCCTTTGCCACACTGTGGGTTGTAGCCTGCCAGGCTCCTCTGACCATGGAATTCTCCAGGCAAGAATACTGGAGTGGGTTACCATTCCTGTTTCCAGGGGATCATCCTGACCCAGGGATAGAACCTGCGCCTCCTGCATTGCAGGCAGACTCTTTACTGTTGGAGCCACACCTCCAAACTGTTTTCCACGGCGGCTGCAGCATTTTACATTTCCACAACAGTGCACAAGCGTTCCAGTTTCTCATCTCCTCTCCAGTACTCGTCATGGTCCCCCATCGGTTCTGGGACCTCCGCGGATCGGAACTCCGAGGCTGCCCAAGTCCCTCAGGCGTGGCCCTCCAGTATGCATGGGTTCAGCCAAGCTGGAACTGAATCCATGTGCAGTCGGTTAAACCTACAGTTGACGAACCTGCGGATGCGGAGGGCCAGCCATATTTTCTTTTCTTGTTTTTGTTTTTAAAGAAATCGTTACCATCCTAATGGGTGTGAGGTGGCATCTCATGGTTACTACGTGGTTATGTCTCTCTTCTTTCATGCTAGCGTGCTTTTGCGACCTGCAGGAGCAGTTCCTCGCCCGTCCATGATGATAAGAACATTCACACCGAGCCTCCGTGTGGAGCTGCAGACAGGAGACCACTGGTGCCCGCATAGAGGAAACCCTGTTCTTCACCACCGGCCTGGCTGCAGTTGCTCACGGAGGAAGCCGAGCCAGCATCCGACTGAAAAGGTGGTTCATGTGGGACAGGAGTTTCTCCCGGAAACCCACGGCCCTTTGGACGGAGCTCTCAGAACGTCCCCATTGAGCCTGCGTGCCAGATACATCAATCTACCTCAGCATTTTCCCTGATTAATGAGCGAAAGGCCAGACCAGAGCCCAGGCTCTCCCTGTATGTGCCTTCTCACCCAGAAAGGGAACAGCCTTCTCGGAAACAGTGAAACACAGCCAGTATTCTGGGAGACGCGCCCCCCCCAAACCGTAAACATATAGAAGACTAGTTGTCTGTCCTGTAGGTTACATGCCTGGAGCCGCTGACCAACCGGTTTCTCTCTACTTTCCTGGACTTAAAACCTTGACTCTGATATTCTGACACTTTCACTCCCTGTGCCGAGTGACTTTTTGGGACCTTGCGGGCCTCAGGCGTTTGTAGCCCACTTCCAGAGTCCGGTATGACAGCGAATTATAGTAAAAGATCAACAAGAATAGTGATAGTAACTCAGACACAAAGGTAGATCTCACATAATAAACGAGAAAAATCCTCATGATTTTGTCACCGTGCTTTCTGTGTGTGTTTGTACATTCAGCTACAGAAACACGGTGAATGGATCCCTATTTTTCTTTCTCTCTCCCTGTTTCCTTCTTTTTCTCTTTCCCCTTCTCTCTCTCCTTTCTTTCTTTCTCTTTTTTCCCACTCTTGCCTCTTTCTCTCTTCCTCCTGATTCTCTCGCTGTGGGTGAGGATTCTCCTTTCTTCCCCTCAATGCACGCCCATTAGTGGCCCAGCAAAGTACACCTCCCGCAGCGTGAGCGCTCACGGCCAGAGACAGCAGAGGCGGTGGTGAGTTCCCGAGCCCAAGATCGGTGGCGCCCGCATTCTCCCTGGGCCAGTCCTGAGGCCAGTCTGTCACTGACAAGTCTGGCTCCAGAGCCTCACCTGGGAACGTAAAGCCTGCCTGGCTTCTCTCAGATCTGCCCGCTATCTCCCACACACCTCTCTGAGCAGCTGTAGTCTGCCCCAGTGGTATTGGCGGCTCGCTGCCAAGAATGCTTGCTGTTAGACACCGGCCTCTCCTGGACCTGGTGTCCCAAGTTCCCGAGGCGTCACGGCCTCCAGGACCCCGGCTCACCCAGGCCTTTGCCTCCACGTGAAGGAGCCAGAGATGCTGCCTGTCCGGGAGGGCGCAGCCACGTGCCACGAGGCACAGCGGGGTGGCTCAGGGTGGTTTGCACTTCAAGTCTCTCACTTGCCCCCTTGTGCAGTGCACAGCCTGCCCAACCATACGCTGCAGCCCTGTGACCACGCTGGCCTTTAGCAAGACAAGGAAGGGCTTCCTACTTCTGCTGCAAACACCAAGCTGATGAGCATTGAGCGCTTCCTGTATGTGAGACATAAGCCCACACGTGGACTGTGTCAGGCAGTCCCGTCACCTCCATTTCCCTTACAACCCTGCTCATACAGATAAAGGATATCATGCCTACTAATACTTGTCGTTTAGTCACACGCTGTGTCCGACTCTTTGCGACCCCATGGACTGACCCCATAGCGGGCCAGGCTCCTCTGTCCCTGGGTTCTCCAGGCAAGAATACAGCGGAGGTTTGCCGTGCCCTCCTCCAGGGGATCTTCCCAGCCCAGCGATAGAACCCAGGTCTCCTGCACTGGCAGGCGGATTCTTCACCACCGAGTCACCGGGGAAGCCAATACTAATACTTGCAGTGACTAATCAATAAAATCCACAGGTACACCCGTGACCTCATGGGCCCTCTTGATCAGAGAAGGAAACTGAGGCTCTGGTGATGACAGAGGGAGGGCGTGATGGATGAGGACGAGGCCGAGGCCGGCCTGAGTCCACATCCCCACACCTGACCAGCTGCCAGCTGACCTCCTGTCCTCCTCCGCAAGCCCTGGGGGCCTCCTCTGTGAACTGGCGGGGTGGGGGAAAGAGCTCCCCTCAACTTTCAGACTGTCACGAGTGCTGAACAGCAGGCACACAGCAGGTGCCTAGCAGAGTAGTCAGCCCGTGGGGGCAGGCACTGCATCCTCTTGGGGCTTCCCTGCTGGCTCAGATGGTAAGGCATCCGCCCACAGTGCAGGAGACCAGGGTTCAGTCCCTGAGCCGGGAGGATCCCCTGGAGAAGGAACGGGCAACCCACTCCAGTGTTTTTGCCTGGAGAATCCCATGGATGGAGGAGCCTGGCAGGCTACAGTCCATGGGGTCGCAAAGAGTGGAACTCAGCTGAACAACTAAACGACAGCAACAGCCGATCTGCAATGCTGTTTTCAGACGTACAGCAAGGGACTCAGTAATAAACGCGTCCGCTCTCATTTGGATTCTGTTCCCATGTAGGCCCTTACAGGGCATTGGGTAGAGTTCCCCGTGCTGAGCAGCAGGTCCTTACTGGTTACCTGTTTTACCTACAGTAGTGGGTGTATGTCGAGCCCAAGGAAGAGTTCTGTGTGACTCTCTTTCATCCGCACCCCTCCTCCGAGCGCACCCGGCACCCAGCGAGCCCTTGGAGGCGGTCTGCTGAGCCAGTCAGTGCACGCGTCCCGTGACGGAAACCTCAGCCGTGAGGGTCCTGGGCACGCACCCATGCTTCCCTAACACTGCATCTCTGGCTTCAGGGAGAGCGGCGGCCACAGCGAGCCTCCATCAATACGCTGAATGAACCCGATCACTGGGCGTTGAAAGGCGGGGAACAATGCCCCCGGCTCTGGCAGGAGGCCTGCGAGTCCTCCGAGGCCTGTGGGGACCCGGGCGGCCCGCTTCCCTTTTCTTCTGCAGTGACCCCTGTCTAATACCGCGCCCGAACGTGCACAAAGGCCGGGCCTGACCCGCGACGGAGCCGGAGCGGAGGGGCGGCAGGTGTGGACCCGCCCGGCCCCGGCCCCCCCCCGCCCCCTCGCCCCAGACCCCGGCTTCGCGCTTTGTCATCCGTGTTCCCGCAAGAGCCGGCACCTGATGCGCGCGAGGCTGCTGTTGCCATGGAAACCGCTGCCTGAGCAGACCGCGGAGACGAGGGCAAGGGGGCCGCTGCGGGCTGGAGATTTCCAGTTCTGAAGTTAGACGGCACCCGGGGCCACAAGCCTGGCTATCACGAAGCAGGTGCTCCTTCCTCTTTTCTAAACTTTTAATTTTGCATTGGCGGTTACAGCCGATTAACAACGCTGCGATAGTTTCAGGCGAACAGTGAAGGGACTCAGCCCGTGTACATACACATACCCACTCTCCCCCAAAGCCCCCTCCCATCCAGGCTGCCACATAACCCTGAGCAGACTTCCCTGTGTCTACAGCAGGTCCCTCCTGGTTCTGCATTTTGAATACAGCCGTGTGTCCATGTCCATCCCACACTCCCTAACTGTCCCTTTCCCCATCCACCTTTCCCCCCCACCTCCACCCCGCAACCCTAAGTTCATTCTCTAAGTCTGTGAGTCTCCCTGCGTTTTGTAACTGATTTACAACGTTGTGCCATTCTTGAGGTATACAGCAAAGTGAATCAGTTATATATACACATATATCCATACACACAGTCAGTTTATATACACATATATTTTTTGAAGACCACAGTATCTTTATTACATCTTTAGAGCTGGCAAAGGTATATTTCAGGGCAAGTGAGCGTCTAAATGCCAAGCTCCAGAGTTAGATAAACTTACTACTCTAATCGTGCTTCCAATAGGTGGCTCAGTGGTAAAGAATATGCCCTCCAGTGCAGCAGACACGGGTTCAAGCCCTGGCTCGGGAGGATCCCCCATCCAGCATTCATGCCTGGAGAATCCCATGGACAGAGGGGCCTGGTGGGCTGCCGTCCATGGGGTCACAAAGAGTCGGACACGACTTGGGTGACTGAACAGCCGCAGGTTTTAATTGGAGGATAATCACTTTTAATGTGGTGCTGGTTTTTCGCCAGCCATGGGCATACACAGGCCCCCTCCCTCTGAGGCTCTCTCCCCTCCCAACCCGCCCCGGCCCCTAGATCATCACAGACCACAGAGCTGAGCGCCCTGGGCTCTAAAGCAGCGTCCCACCAGCTGTCTGCTTCACACATGGCAGTGTGTATGTGCCAATGCTACTTCCTTCTGTTTTTTAGTATCTATTTTTATTTATTTGGCTGAGCCGGGTCTTCGCTGTGGCCCTTGAACTCTTACCTGCAGCAAGTGGGATCTAATCCCCTGACCAGGGACGGACCCCAGGCCCCCTGCACTGGGAACATGGAGCCTTAGCTACTGGACCGCCAAGGAAGCCCCTCACTCTTGCTTTTCAACTGCTCATCACACTCCATGGATCAACAGACATCAGTTAAGCTGCCTGTTCTCCCGCGGGTGGACCCTTAGGATGCGTGTTTTTTTTTTTTTTTCCCCTTGCTATGACAAGCAACCCTGGATGTCTCCAGTGCCTGTGACAGTGCCTGGAACGTGGTTTCTGCTCAACAAACATTTGCTGGATGAGTGAGGGTCACAATGAACCAGTCTCCTTCCACACGGTGAGTCTGTGCTGGGCACAGACCTCAAGGTGGGTTTTCTGAGAGGTCGGGGGATGCCCATCACCAGCTCTTCTAGACAGAGGCCAGCTGCTCTGCAAGTTGCCTTACGCATGCTGAGTCGCTCGGTCATGTCCGACTCCTTGTGACCCCCACGGACTGTAGCCCCCCAGGCTCCTCTGTCCATGGGATTCTCCAGGCAAGAATACTGGAGTGGGTGGCCATTTCCTCCTCCAGGAGATCTTCCCCACCCAGGGATCAAACCAGCGTCTCTAAAGTCTCCGGCACTGACAGGCAGGTTCTCTACCAATAGTGCCACCTGGGAAGCCCTAGTGATGTGTATACAGGAGTTTAATCTGGTTCTTGTTTATGTAACACGGAATCTTAACATCCAACCCCCTTCAGAACACAGTTTCCTTGTCACGCAAACATTTATGTCTCTGGGCTCTAAGATCCGGCCACGACAGCACTTTCCAGGCCCCACACAGACGAGGACTGTTCCACTGGGCACTTCCCCAGCACCTCTGACCTGAGCGCCGTGTGGTGTGTGTATGTCTGTGAGCGTCTGCAGGGGGCAGATTTCCAGGGGTGCGTTTGCGGGGTCAAAGAGCATGTGCATATAAATCTGGATGCCTTCTGCCCAAAGAACTTGCCAGGAAGGTTGTAACAAATGGCATTCTCCCTACTAGCCTGTGAAGGCATGGGTTTTTTGTTGTTTTTTTTTTTTTTCACACAATCACCAACTCTCTTTGTCTATATTCCCATTTTTGTCCGCTTGACAACTGGAAAAATGACTTGCCAGTTTACTTTCCTTTTTTTTTTGGTGTACAAAGAGGTTGGAATGTTATTTTGTAATTTAACATTTCAATTTTTTCCTATAAAGCCTTTCTGTCCATTCTGAAATACTATAAAGTTTATTTTCACCCGTATATATATACAAAATAATGCATTGCTACATATATGCATATATGTATATGTGTATACATGTATCTATATATATATTAGCAATGCTTTATTTTTTAAACATTTTTGGCTGTACTGTGAAGCTTATGGGGTCTTAGTTCCCTAATCAGGGAATGAACCCGGGCCCCTGGTTGTGAGAGCATGGTGCTCTAACCACTGGACTAGTGGGGAATTCCCTCTCCTGTGTTTTTAATTCATTTCCTTTTAAAGCAAATCGACATATAAAACATGTCGTTTCTTTGGTTCTCATTGGGCTGCAAGCGGTCTTGCGCGCTTGGTCACTTATTTTGGCCGACGTTGCTTTTGGCCTCTTCTCCGCCTACTGTCTCAGCTCTGAGGGAGCCAGGCTGGTTTACCTCGTCCTCTCTGTGGTTATAAACCACAGAGCGGTGCTCACAGAGCCCCTTCTCCACGCAGACTATACAGATACTCACCCAGGCTTTCTGATGGGGAGCGGAACATTGAAAACCATCAGCTCTCTCTCCGCCCAAATGCTGCCCTCTCCCCTCCTACTCAGATCCCTTTTTACTTTATTTTGTGTGATGAAAGCACTCGCTGTTAGAAACGAATGTGGTTTTCCCCCCACTGGAGTAGAATTGCGTTACAAGGCTGTGCTGGTCTCTGCCACGCAGCGGGGTGAATCAGCCCCGTGTACACATACACGCCCCCTTCCTTGGATCCCCTCCCCACTCGGGCCTCCACAGAGTAGGGCTCCTTGAGCTGCACCATAGGCTCCACTAGTCACCTGTTCTATACACGATCGATATTGTGTATGTGTCAACCCCAAACTCCCAGTTCATCCCACCGCCTCTTCCCCTCTCGGTGTCCACACGTTTGTTCTCTACGTCTGGGTCTCAGGCAAGTCCCGGGGTATTCAACATCCTGCTAACTGCCTGTCCGTTCAAGAAAGTACACTTTCTGCGCGCGTCCCGTGTGCTCAGTCGTGTCTGACTCTCCATGGACTATACCCCTCCAGTCAAGAGCACTGGAGTGGGCTGCCATGCCCTTCTCCAGGGGGTCTTCCCGACCCAGGGATCGAAACTTCCTCTCTTACATCTCCTGCCTGATCGGTGGATCTTTACCGCTTGAACCATTGGGAAGGCCCCAAACTTCATGCTAGTCCGTGACGTCAGATGAATGAAGGCACAGAATGCTAACTTTGAGCTGAACAGACTTCACTCCTTTGTCCGTTTACTCTCTTTCTAAAAATGTTCGAAGGTCCTACCAGGCATTCTGGGCAGGGATCTGACGTTCATTCCTTACGACGTATTCTCTACACCTTGCGTGACCCTTGCATGCAATGAGCAATGGTCCTTCCATAACCTTTTGCTAAATGAATCTGAAACATTCTTGTCTGAAGGAACAAAATGTCACCAACGGCTCGGCTCTCGGACCAAAGAGCACGCCTCTTCCAGGGTTTGTTTTTCTCTCCTACCACCGGCTCCGGGAACAGTGGATCATATTTGCTGAATAAATGAATAGATAAGTGAGCAAAGAAGAGACCATAGCGGGTGTCACTGGTGCTTAAAAGACGTGTGTGGCTTCGTGCAGGTCCAGGCCTACAAATTCGTGACCTTCTGCCAGGCTCCCATTCCAGTGTGTTTTAAGGGGCAGGACAGTGGCTGCCACAGGAGGCCTGGGGGCTGGGTCGTCCCATCTCCCCACACACCCGCCCCCACCTTGCGCTGCCCCTGCCCTTGAGGAATAATTACCTGGTGGAGAAGGAGGCAGGCTCCGGCTGTTGTCATGGAAACTGCAGCCAGGAGCAGGGGAGGGAGGGGGTCGGGGACTGCACCAGCGAGACTGGAATTTTCCAGGCTCTGACGTCAAACTGTGTGTGGTAGTGGGGATGGTGGAGAGGCTCAGGATGCCAGGGAGCATACCTTAGGTGCATAATAAACGCCCATCCACAGGGGCATTTCTCTCCTCTCTGCAGGGCAGAGACCTGAGTGTCCATATGGGATCACGTTCCGCTCCTTCTTGTTCATGGGGCGCTGACTCACGGGAGCCCCACGTGCCAACTGGGAGCTGAGACCTCCGGGGAGGGAAGGGCTTGGGGCCTCTGTGGGTCCCACTCGGAGGCGAGAGGCCCACCAGGCAGCCTGTGTCTCTGCGGAGGGGCCTCTCAGGTGGCTCAGTGGGAGAGCATCCGCCTGCCACTGCAGCAGATGTGAGCTCAATCCCTGGGTCGGGAAGACCCCCTGGAGGAGGAAATGGCAGCCCACTCCAGTATTCTTGCTGGAGCATCTCATGGACGGAGGAGGCTGGCGGGCTACAGTCCCTGAGGTCACAAAGATCAGGCACGACTGAGCACACACACACACACACCTATATGGATATACTCATTTGTAAATCCGCTACACTGTATTCCTCTGAAGGGGTGAAGCACCATCTGTTTTCCTGCTGGCAGACATAATTTTCACTACGAGGAACATGCACAGCCCCCATCCGTGGGGTGGTGCCTGGCACACAGGGAGCCTTGAGCAAATATCCCAGCGGGCACCCTGGCACCTGATGAGACGGGGACAGGAATGCACTCATCCCATCCCTGGGGCGTTTATCCAGAAGCAGAAGGGCTGGGCTACAGAGCGGCTTCCTCACCCTCAACACAGCTGACATTTTGGGCCAGCTACTCTTGGCTCAGTGGGTCAAGAATCTGCCTGCCCATGCACGAGACACAGGAGACCCAGGTTTCATCCCTGGGTCAGGGAGATCCCCTGGAGGAAGGCATGGCAACCCACCCCAGTATTCTTGCCTGGAGAATCCCACAGACAGAGGAGCCTGGCGGGCTACAGTCCCTGGGGTCACAGGGACTTGGACACGGCTGAGACACTTTTGGGGGCTGGGGGGTGTCTGTGCTGTGCATTGCGGGATGGTCAGTAGCATCCCTGGTCTCTAGTCACTAGATACCTCAGCATCCCTCCCCACACCCCAGCTGTGACAATCGAGAGTGTCTCTAAGACTTGCAGAATGTCCCCGGAGGTGGAAGAGGCAAACTTCCCCCGCCGCCCCGGCTGAGAACCACTGGCTACAGAGAACCCACGTCTCCAGCCTTCCCAGATAAGTCACTGTCACCCTCCCGTACTTTCTGCTGTCTGCTCTCCCACTTCACTGAGACTCTCTGGGACAAGGGACCCTGCCTGGGTTTGTTCTGCTGGAGCAGACCCTGCAGATACACACTTTTCGGTTCGATGAAGACCCAGCTCCCAGAGCAGACGGCTCCTGGTCCGGGTGGCCGAGAATGAGTTTGGGGCTCAACGTGAGTGGAAAAGAGGGTTCAGGCAGCTAACGGTTAGTTGTTGTACAGGGTGTGGACAGAGTGTGGACAGCAAACGCGTCTACACCTTTAGAGACAGGGAGGCCTGACCCCAAGACAGGTCACGCCGAGGTGGGCCTGCACAGACGAGGACCATCCAGCGGGATAAAACCCGAGTTTGCCCACACTTCAGAAGGATGAGAGGCCGCGCCCACGGGGAGAAGAAGTCAGCCGGGAGAGAAGCGGACTGGGAGCCCATTGGAGGACACCGCCTCCCCTCCGTGTCTGAGCGGCTGTCGGTGAAGCAGCAGGTCCAGCCGGGGCTCAGCCGCCCAGAGGAGGGCCCGGCACCTCTGGCATCACCAGCATGCTGACCGAGCACCCTGCTCTGCCAGGGCTGGCAGGTTCCCTGGGATCGCTGCCAAGACCGAGAACCCTGCCAACTAGGCAGGCCGAGTGCTTTTTCTTTTTTCTAGGGTTTATTTATTTACTTTGGCCGTGCTGTGCCACTTGTGGAATCTTAGTTGACCGACCAGGGATGGAACCCAAGTGGAATCTCAGGGTCCTAACCCCTGGAACGCCAGGGAAGTCCTTAGTTATCTTTTTTACAGTAGTCATCTGCTGATGTGTTGGCCCAGCCATACTGGAATGAGTGACGTCTGTGTGTTCTGCAGAGCCAGGCAGGACGCGGGAGCGCCCAGGAGGCTCTGGGTCAGGACTGTACTTTACAAAGATCAGCCCAAGCTTAGAAGCGCCAACCCTCAGGCCACCTGATGCAAACAGCCGGCTCACTGGGAAAGACCCTGGTGCTGGGAAAGACTGAGGGCAGGAGGAGAAGGGATGACAGAGGATGAGGCGGTTGGATGGCATCACCGACTCCATGGACATGGGTTTGGGTGGACTCCGGGAGTTGGTGATGGACAGGGAGGCCTGGTGTGCTGCGGTCCATGGGGTCGCAAAGAGTCGGACACGACTGAACGACTGCACAAGAAGGACAAAGCTAGATAGGGCTTCCCTGGAGGCTCAGTGGTGAAGAACCCACCTGCCAGTGTGGATGACTCTCAGGCGGGGGGCTCTGGGATGGGGAGAGCGGTGAGGACGGGGCTCCCGTGCGCGCGGGAGGTGCGGGGGCGCTGCTGAGAGCGGCGGGAGCGGGGTGTGCGCTGGAGGCTCTTCCTCTCCTGCTGGCGGGCCCTGGCCCTCTGCGGGCACCTCTCATTCTCCTCTCCCAGGCGGGACCGGCGACCAGGGACACCTCCTCCACCCCGTCTGTCTCCCACCTGAGCCCGAGGCCTCGGAGGCGGCCTGTCGATCCCGGCCTAGCCGGCTCTGCTCGGGAACGCTCCGGGGATCCCTGGTGACTGATCCTTCTCTCATCTCCAGCAATGATCTCTCCGTGGCCCTGCCTCCTTCCCCAGGTTAAATTGGCCCTGACCCCGCTTCGAGTCACACTCCTGGCGCTTTTAGGATGACCCCCCTTCCCCACACCGAGGCCCACAGCACTTGGGCGCAGCAGCATCTTCCTGGAGGAGGGGCCGGCGGGAGGCAGGCCTGCTGAGGGGCTTGCTGGGAGGGCGTCGGCAGAATTTCTCTGGCCAGCTAGTTTGAAGAGCGTTTTAGGGGCTTCCCTGGTGGTCCAGTGGCTAAGACGCCGCACTTCCACCGCACAGCCCCGGGTTCAACCCCTGTTCAGGGAAGTAAGTCCCACAGGCTGCAACCAAGAGTTGCTGCAGCCAAATAAATTAAATAAATATATATATATTTAAAAAAAAACATTCTAAACCTCAGTCACTATGGAGAACAGTGTGGAGGTTCTTTAAAAAACTAAACATAGAACGATCATATCATCCAGCAATTCCCTTCCTGGGCCTATTCCTGAAAGAAAACCATCATTCCAAAAGACACATGCCCCGCAATGTTCACTGCAGCCTATTTATCACTACAAGCATCAGGACATGGAAGCAGCCTAAATGTCCATCAGTGGAGGAATGGATAAAGAAGATGAGGCGTAGATATCCAGTGGAATGCGCCTCAGTCATAAAAAGGCAGGAACCTGGGCCATTGGTGGAGACGTGGATGAACCTCGAGAGTGTCATACAAAGTGGATGGTCCTAGAGCATGCTGTACAGAGTGAAGTAAGTCAGAAAGAAAAAAAATCATCATATAACACGCAAGTGTGGGATCCAGAAAAACACGGTACAGATGATCTTATTTGCAAAGCAAAAAGACAGATTCAGATGAAGAAATGTGTGGGTACCCTGACAGCAGGTGGGGGGCAGGAGGAATTGGGAGGCTGGAATTGACATATACACCCTGGTGACACTGTGGATAAAAGAGGTGACTGATGAGAACAGAGTGCGGAGCACGAGAAAGTCTCCTCAGCGCTCTGGTGGCCTGAGTGGGCGGGAAGCCCAAAGCAGAGGGCATGTGTGTGTGTGCCCACGAGCGTCTGGGTCCCTGCGGCCGAGCAGCAGCCAACGCGATGCTGCGAAGCGACTGCGCGCGGGCAAAGATGCATTAGCAGCAGCCCCGGAAGTGCCAGCTGTGGCCGTGACCGCAGGCCCGCGTGAGCATGAGCTGTGCAGTGGAGTGTGGCTGACAGGCTTGCTGTGTCAGGGCAGAGACCAGCAGATGCACAGGCGTCACGCTGCCTGAGCGTGCTCAGGACGCCTTGCACAACCCGGGTGGTGAGTGCTCATTGAACATTAACTGTGCACCGGATCTGTGACAGCCCTTCAGGATAAGATATTCAAACACCCAGACGTGCATGGCGGGCTTATCGGCCTGGCCTACAAATTGAGAACAACTCGGTAAACACGGGGCTTCAGCCTGTTATCTCCAGAAGCGCTGGTTGATGGTTAACCTCTGTTTGCACACAGGGGTGCTGTTAGTTTTGTCCAGTGCGGCTAATGGCGTTCTGTTTACACAAGAGACCGTTCCTGCTAACGGAGGGCGATGTTGACCTGTCCAGGGGTAAAGGGCCCGGAGGTCTGAAATCTACTTGCAAATGGGTCAGTCTCTCCCCCCACCAAGGAGAGATAAACAGACAGGCCGATGGACGTGACAAGGGAAGCGGTTACTGAGCCCACGGTAGATGTGTTACTCTTTAGGGCAGGGGTCTTTCCTTTTCTCTGCAGTTAAAACTTTGGAATGGTTACAAGGGAAGTGGTCATAAAAGAAAAATATCAGCATGCTTTAGCAGTATCACCTAAAATGTGCTTCTTCGGGGAACGAAATTCTCTCCTTCTTTATACAGATGAGAAAAAAATATATGTCACATGTATGTTTATATATTTTTTATGTGTAAGATATATGGGTTTATATAGAAATATGTGTGTATAAGATATATATGTTTGGGTTCCCCTGCTGGCTCAGTTGGTAAAGAATCCATGAGCAGTGCAGGAAACCCAGTTTTGATCCCTGGGTCGGGAAGATCCCCTGGAGAAGGAAATGGCAACCCGCTTCAATGTTCTTGCCTGGAGAATCCCAAGACAGAGGAGCCTAGTGGGCTACAGTCCATGGGGTTGCAAAGAGTTGGACACGACTGAGCTACTAAATTACCAAGATATATATGTTTATACAGAGATAGAAATACAGGAATTCCCTGGTGGCCCATTGCTTAAGACCCTGTGCTTCCAATGCAGAGGCCCCGGTCCCCAGTCCCCATGCCTTGTGACACAGCCAGAACAAAAGAGAACAACAAAAAACCCAAAACACAGAATTAGGAATGGAAACATATATGTGGACACGTGTATAAGTGGAAGCAGTGACAGATTTCACCGTCTTGGGCTCCAAAATTATTGTGGACTGTGACTGCAGCCATGAAATCAAAAGATGTTTGCTCCTTGGAAGGAAAGTTATGACCCACCTAGACAGTGTGCTGAAAAGCAGAGACATCACTTTGCTGACAAAGGTCTGTCTAGTCAAAGCTATGGTTTTTCCAGTGGTCATGTATGGATGTGAGAGTTGGACTGTAAAGAAGGCTGAGTGCCAAAGAAGTGATACTTTTGAACCGTGGTGTTGGAGAAGAATCCTGAGAGTCCCTTGGACTGCAAGGAGATCCAACCAGTCCATCCTAAGGGAGATCAGTCCTGGGTGTTCATTGGAAGGACTGATGCTGAAGCTGAAACTCCAATACTTTGGCCACCTGATGTGAAGAGTTGACTCATTGGAAAAGACCCTGATGCTAGGAAAAACTGAGGGTGGGAGGAGAAGGGGACGACAGAGGATGAGATGGTTGGATGGCATCACCAACTCAATGGATGTGAGTGTGAGCAAACTCCGGGAGATGGTGAAGGACAGGGAAGCCTAGTGTGCTGCAGTCCATGGGGTCTTAAAGAGTTGGATAGGACTGAATGACTGAACAACAACATGTATACATGTATGTATATATATATATATATATAGCACTGCGGCCAGGAGTTAATCTCATAAACCACATAGATCAGGAGCCGTTCGGAGACTGCTATGTGAGGTTTCATCTGGCCCCTGGACGCTCTAAGAGCTCCCCCCACCCACGATTCGCACTTTCAGTGCCGGCCCCCTCTGGTCTCCTGACTGCGTCCGGGCTGATCCGGGAGGCCAAGGCCAGACCCCTGGGGGCGGGGGGCGGCACCCACCCTCCCACCGCCCCCGCCGGGGTGAACGGCACAGCTGTCCCTGTCTCCCCACGGCCCCACCTCCCCTCCATCCATCAGGCAGACAGCGACCTTTCTGACGGACACTTTGTCAATACTGTATGCACCAAGGTCATGACACATCTGCTTTGGTCTTCCCGCTAATCTGATTGGAGGGATTGATCCCTCGTTACTGCAACTCGAGTACACAAAGATGTGGACACAGGGCATGGCCACACCATGCTGGTGAGATAATTGGAAATAAACCATGACACACAAGGGTGGCATGTCCGGGACTGCCCCAGCGGCCCAGCGGTTAGCACTCTGTGCTCCCCCCGAAGGGGGCATGGGTTTGGGCCCTGCTTGGGGAGCTCAGATCCGCCATGCCACTCAGCACGGCTAAAATCATAACAAATAATTTTTTAAAAAAAGAATGGCATATCAGATGAGAACTTAGCACTGTAATGAGCAAGAAAAAATAGAAAATTCCCCTCCTGTTAAACATGTACATTCCCATGTGTAAAATCGACTGCCAGTGGGAACTGCCTGTATGATGCAGGGAGCTCAAACCCGGTGCTCTGTGACGACCTAGAGGGGTGGGACAGGGTGGGACGTGGGAGGGAAGTTCAGGACGGAGGGGGCACACGTACGCCTGTGGCTGATTCATGCTGATATATGGCAGAAACCAACACATATTGTAAAACAGTTATCCTCCAATTAAAAATGGCTGCTGTTCAGTCGCTGAGTCATGTCCAGCTCTCTGCCACCTGTGTGCTGTAGCCTGCTGGCCTCCTCTGCCCGTGGAATTCTCCAGGCAAGAGTACTGGAGTGGGTTGCCATGCCATGCTCCAGGGGGTCCTCCCAGGGATGGAACCTGAGTCTCTTACGACTGCTGCATTGGCAGGTGAGTTCTTTACCACTAGTGCCCCCTGGGAAGCCCCTGAGATCCCTAACCAGAGACCAAAGTCATGCCCCCTGAAGTGGAAGTGCAGAGTCTTAACCAGTGGACCACCAAGGAAGTCACTTAAGTGCTGGAGGAGACTCTTGAGAGTTCCTTGGACTGCAAGGGGATGAAAGCAGTCCCTCCTAAAGGAAATCAGTCCTGAATATTCATTGGAAGGACTGATGCTGAAACTGAAGCTCCAATACTTTGGCCACCTGATGGGAAGAATTGACTCCTTAGAAAAGACCCTGATGCTGGGAGAGATTGAGGGCAGGAGAAGAAGGGGGTGACAGAGGATGAGATGGTTGGATGGCATCACCCACTCAATGGACGTGAGCTTGAGCAAGCTCCAGGAGATGGTGATGGACAGGAAAGCCTGGTGTGCAGCAGTCCATGGGGTCCCAAAGAGTCAGACACTACTGAGTGATCAACAACAGCATCTTGATGGTAACGGCTGTAAACTGTACACTAAAAATGGACAAATCAAGTATATAGAAGTCATGCCTCAAAGACCTGAAGGGTTTTTTTAAAATTCCAAGCTCACAAATATTTGTTTCATGATGAGATGGTTCTTAGGAAGAGAATGCTGGGGGTGTCATGGGGGGGGTGGGGGAGGGAGAGATCCGTTCCCTCTGCAAACACTGATTAACCACCTGCTGCATGCGAGGCTGGACCCCTGAACCCACAGACAGCTGCCTCCGGAGTGCTCACAAGTGCCGTCTCTTGGTTTCCATGAATGGCCAGCGCGTGACCATGCTGATCTCAGCAGATCAGAGCTGACAAAACAGATGGGGATGGGGCCCAAGCCTTCAGTGCTCACGGCATGGTTTTCTCCGACCTTGAAATGCGTTCTCGGCGAGCTCTTTGGGGAGCAGCAGGCCATGGGGGCGTGGGAGCCACCGCTTCTTGTCTGAGTGAGAATTCCTTTCTCTACAGGAAGAGCTGCGTCCAGTTTCCACGACAAAGGCAGACCCCGGACTCTCAAAGGGGCCACGGCCCAGACTTGTGTCCCCAGGAGGAGTTCTCAGGGCCTGCTGTGGCTCTGCGGCTGCTTCTTCCTCCCTCCTACCACCTCTTCCCCTCCCGTGGTTACACTTATCGGCTTGTTTCTCCACTATTGCCAGCCCAGTGACCCCAGAGCCCAGAAACCCCTTTGGAGTGGCAGATAAAGTCCAAATCAGAAGATGCCTGACATGTCCATCTAGAGACGTTCACAATGGGTCTCATGAGAAATGAGAGACCAAGTCCACTGGTACGTCAGAGCCAGTCGCACGCCCCCCCCACCCCCCCGAAATGTATTAATACCTTCAGCCATTCTACTCACCCTAAATAACTCCCCAGTCCTCCCGTCCTCTCTTAAAACTCTGCCATTTCCCTGGCCTCCCTCCACAGTGTGGTATTTTAGACTGTGGTCTCAAATGTGGTCAGCCAATGCAGGAGGTACAAGAGATGCAGGTTCTATCCCTGGGTTGGAAATTTCCCCTGGAGGAGGAAATGGCAACCCACTCCGTTATTCTTGCCTGGAGAATCCCATGGACAGAGAAGCCTGGTGGGCTGCAGTCCATGGGGTCACAAAGAGTTGAATATGACTGAGTGTGCATGCACACACACACACACACACACACACACACACACACACACTGGAAGTTTCCTAAGTTTTACTTTGCACGTAACACTTTTATGTGAATACCATTTATAAATAAATTCATAAAGGTCCATGAGAAGAACGAACTCTATCCCTTATTTCCAGCCGACTCCTCTGGTATCTCTCTGTCCCCCTCTTTTCCTCCTGCCCCCTCTTCCCTGAAGCCAGAGTGATCTTTCAATCCTGTAGCCTTAACCAGGAGCCTTTCTGAGCTGGGTGGGTTTGGGCACTTGAACCTCAACAAAGTTCAAAATTGATCTCATCCTGTTCAACAAAGCTCATCCCTCAGCAGATACAGTCAAGGTTGTCTCTCAACGATCTTTCTGGTTACTGTCTAAATTGCTCTTGTAACCTTTCTGTTTTCCCTGATTACACTGTACACAGAAATTCAAATTTTAACCTGTCACGGGTAGACCAGCTGCTCCCAAACTGGACGGGTGTAAGGTGATCAGTGAACAAAGGTTCTCCATGGAGGTCTGTGCTAAGAAGACAGACAAATGACCCATGAGCTCATGAAAAGATGTTTGCTCTCATTAGCCATCAAGGAAATTCAAATCACAACCACCGTGAGACACTGCTTCATACCTGCTGGGGTGGCCATAATAAAAAAGACAGATTTAGGGAACTCCCTGAGCCATGGTTTTTCCAGGAGTCATGTATGGACATGAGAGTTCAACCATAAAGAGAGCTGAGCACCAAAGAATTGATGCTTTTGAACTGTGGTGGAGAAGACTCTTGAGAGTCCCTTGGACTGCAAGGAGATCCAACCAGTCCATCCTAAAGGAAATCAGTCCTGAGTGTTGATTGGAAGCTGAAACTCCAATCCTTTGGCTACCTGATGTGAAGAGCTGACTCACTGGAAAAGACCCTGATGCTGGGAAAGATTGAAGGCGGGAGGAGAAGGGGACGACAGAGGGTGAGATGGTTGGATGGCATCACCGACTCAATAGACCTGAGTATGACCAGGCTCCGGGAGTTGGTGATGGACAGGGAGGCCTGGCATGCTGCGGTTCATGGGGTCACAAAGAGTCAGACACGACTGAGTGACTGAACTGGACTGAGGGAACTCCTTGGTGGCCCAGGGGTTAGGAATCTGTGCTCCCACGGCAGGGGGCATAGGCTCCACCCCTGGGGGAAATAAGGTCCAGCAAGTTGTGCTTTGTGGCAAAAAAGATGGCTTTAAGCAGGTATTGGTAAGGTGTAGAGAAATTGGAATCCTCGTAAATGCTGCTGGGGATGTAAAATAGTGCAGGCGCTTTGGACAGCAGTGGCAGCCCCTTGAAAGGTTATGATGGGATTACTGTATGATCCAGGGTCTCCACTCCTAAAGAAATGAAACCTAACTTTTTACAAAAACTTGTACCTAAATTTTCATAGCAGCATTGTCCATAATAGCCAAAAAGTGAAAAAACTGAGATGTCCATCAACTTATGAGCCCACAAATAAAGCATGGTCTATCCATACAGTGAAATATATTTACCCATAAAGAGAAATTAAGTGCTGAGACATATTAGAATAGGGCTTCTCTGGTGGCTCAGTGGAAAAGAATCCACCTGCAATGTGGGAGACGCAGGTTTGATCCCTGGGTCGGAAAGATCCCCTGGAGAAAGAAATGGCAACCCACTCCAGTATTCTTGCCTGGAAAAATCCCATGTTACAGGTAATAACATGTTACAACATAGATGAACTTGAAAAATTAAGATAAGTAAAAGAAGCTGACCACCAAAGGCTGTATGTGACTCGGGACAGGAAACCTACAGAGACAGAAGGTAGGTCAGTGTGCTGCCTAGGGCCCAGGGGAGCTGAAAGAAAGGGACAGCGACCACCAACGAGCCCAGGGTTTCTTTCTGGACAGAACGTCCTAAAACTCACTGTGACCGGGCTTCCCTGGTGGTCACGGGGCTGACTCTGAGCTCCTGGTGCAGGAGGCCTGGGTTTGACCCCTGGTTGGGGATGAGATGCCAGCGCAGCAACTGATGTTCCCACAGGCCGCGGCTAAGCCGCTGCACAGCCAGATAAACAAAAGTAAATAAATAAAATAACATGCATGGTGGTGGTGACTAATGTGACTCTGTGAATACTCTGGATGAACTGTAGAGTCTGTGAAGGACATCTCAGTAAAGCTGTTATGAAAACATACCAAGGTGAATTCCTACGTGTCCAGCTCTGCTCTGAACACATGACAGAGTTCCCTTCAGCTGGGGGTAGGCTGGCATCAGGCACCATAAGGTGAGATATCCACACGCAGTGGATATCTACACAGTGGGACCCCCAAGAGACCCTCGAGCCAGGAAGCGGGACCAGAGAGGGCAGGACACTCACCCCCAGAAAATGAAGAGGGTGGGGGGAAGGAAGTCAGTGAAGGGACGCACTCCACAAAACGGATGGCTGGCATTTCGTCTTTTTATGGTCTGGAAAGAGGTTTCCAGAACACTGGCTGGGTTGTGCTCTTTCTGAGAAAGTCGGTCCCTCCCCGGGTTGGATGGCAATGTATATATTGCTCAGATTCCAGTCCAGCATCCAGCTCATTAATCAGGGAAAAAATTCCATGGTGGGTCGTTGAACTGGGGTTTTATCTGGCAGCGGGGCCTGATGTTGACGTTCAGACCACTTCTGGTGGACTGAGAGTCTCCAGTCAGAACGGCTTCTGCCGTCTGAACCTCTTCGATTTGTTTCAGTTGGGCCCAGATCCTTCCTGTGACTACAGATGCTGTCTTTTTTTTTTTTTTTGGAGGCTAATTACTTTACAGTATTGTGATGGTTTTTGCGACACATCAACATGCATCATCTGTGGGTACACATGCGCACCCCATCCTGACCCCCCCCACTCCCTCCCCATCCCATCCGTCTGAGATGTCCCAGAGCACCCGCCTTGAGTGCCCGGCTTCATGCATCAAACTTGCACCGGTCACCTATTTCACATCTGGTAATATACACGTTTCAATGCCCTCCTCTCAAACCATCCCACCCTCGCCTTCTCCCACAGAGTCCAACAGTCTGCCGTTTACATCTGCGTCTCCTTTGCTGTCTCGCATATGACGCTGTCTTGAGGGCCCTGGAGCGATGCTGCCAGATCGCGATGCGCACCACCTTGAAACTGAGTTTTCTGTTAGCCGAGGGGGCACACCACCTTTATTCCCTATTACCTGTTTTGAAGGAGGTGGGGTTACTCAGCCACAAAAGGGAACGCAACAGTGCCATCAGAAGAGACACGGATGGACTGAGCGGCTGTCATACAGGGTGGAGCCAGTCAGGCCGAGGAAAGACAGACGTCATACGATCATCGCTTACATGTGGAGTCGAGAAAAGTGGTGCAGATGAGCTCATCTGCAGAGCAGAAATAAGAGCCCCAGACGTAGACAGACAAGTGCACAGACAGCAGGGAGGCGGGATGAGCTGGGAGGCTGGAGGGACACAGGTCCTCGACGGACGCTGCGTGCAAAGCAGGTGACTGACAAGGACCGACGCGGGGTGCGGGGACTCTCCCCCGCACTCTGCAGTGATCTCAGTGGGAAGGACGTCCGGAGAGGAGGGGGTGCACGCACGTGTGCGGCTGAGCTCTCTTCGCTGGACAGCAGAAACGAGCACAACGCCGCAAAGAACTAGACCTCAATGAAAATCAATTCTTAAAAAAGCATTAAGGACCTGGCTCAGCTTCTGGCACGGCCTTCAGAGATACAAAAAAGGTCTCAGCTGATATGAAAGTGTCTACACCTGCCGTTCTAATTCATATTTGACAGCTTTCGCAAGATACCCTCACTGTGGAGCATAGCATGCTGAGGACTTTTGTCACGAGCCAGAGTCTCTCATTTGGGGTATGGGAAGGACTGAGGCAGAAGCTGAAGCTCCAGTGCTTGGCCGCCTGAGCTGAAGAGACGAGCTGGAAAAGACCCTGATGCTGGGAAAGACTGAGGGCAAGAGGACGGGACGACAGGGGTTCAGATGGTTGGAGGGCAGACTCAATGGCCGTGAGTCCGAGTAAACTCTGGGAGATGGTGGAGGACAGGGAGGCCTGGTGCACTGTCGTCCACGTGGTCGCAGAGTCAGACACGAGTTAGGGACTGCATAACAACACTAAATTAAAGTCAGACCTGTTTCTCCCAGTCCACATAAATAAAACCTAATTCACCAAAAACAAAAAAAATGAGGTGGAATTGATTTTACTAATACATTGTGTGTAGCCCAATACATCAGAAATTCTACTGTTTCAACACATTATTGATGTAAAAGTTGTCGATGAGACATTTCACATCATTTTACTCATACCGAGTGGAGAAGGAAATGGCAACCCACTCCAGTATTCCTGTCTGGAAAATTCTATAGACAGAGGAGCCTGGCGTGCTGCAGTCCATGGGGGGGTCGCAAAGAGCCTCACACACGACTGAACACGCACATTCATACCAAGTCTTTGAAACCCACCATGTGGCACATCTTAATTCAGCCCAGCCATGTCTGAAATGCTTATCAGCCACAAGTGCCCCGTGGCGATTCTCCTGAGCAGTCTGGCCTGAGAGTTCTGTCTGGGTAGGAAAAGCAGTGTTTGGAGCAGAGGACAGGACTCCTGGCTTTCGATTCATAGTCATGGCAAGAAAACAGAAGAGACTATTTTTGAAGCAAGAGGATGAAGGCGGGTTTACTAAACATGGCCAAAAGTCAATGAGCACAAAATAGGAACAAACCTGCAAAGCTGACACCACTAGCATTGAAAAATGTATGTAAGAGAGGAACTTCCACTGGACCTACGACTGAAATGGCCACCCCAGGGCAAATACGTAGAAACACAGGTGACGGTACAGGGCTTTATTTCACAAGTACGTGAAGAGTCACGCAGAGAGAAAGCTGAACACCGAAAGTAGAAGAATGCGCAAAGGATGTGAATCGACTATTTACAGGAGGGTGTTCGCGTGTGTGATAACCACAACAAAGACACGCCATCACAGTTCTAGTATCAAAACAGACATCCGGCGCAAAAGGGCTTGGGGAAGGTGATATTTTGAAGTGGCAAAGTTGAGGAAAAAAGTCAGGAAGGTTCCCAGGAAATGGACATTCTCAAATGCTGGTGGTCGAGCGTGTATTTGACCATAGGTACTGTATCCTAAAATGTGTGTGTGCTTTCTATTTACAGCAGCTAGGACGTGGAAGCAACCTAGATGTCCGATGACAGATGAGTGGGTAAAGAAGTTGTGGCACATATACACATGAGTGGAATATTACTCAGCCATAAAAAGGAATGCTTCTGACTCAGTTCTGATGAGGTGGATGAGCTTAGAGACTGTTATAGAGAGTGAAGTAAGTCAGAAAGACAGAGAAAGGCAAATGTCACATACTAGCGCTATATATGGAGTCTAGAAAGATGGTACCGATGAACCTACCTGTAGGGCAGCAATGGAGATGTAGAGAACAGACTTGGGGACATGGCAGGTGGGGAAGGAGATGGTGGTATGCATTGAGAGAGCATTATTGAAACATCGACATTACTATGTGTAAAATTAGACAGCTGGTGGAAATCTGCTATGTGACGCAGGGAGCTCAAACCCTGTGCTCTGGGACGAGCCAGAGGGGTGGGATGGGGTGGGAGGCGGGAGGGAGATTCACGGGGAGGGGACACATGTAAACCTACGGCTGATTCATGTGGATGTATGGCAGGAACCAACACCATATTGCAAAGCAAGTATCCTTCAACTAAAAATACATTTATAAGTACATAAGTGTGTGTGCTTTGATATAGCAAGTCCATTTCTGGGACTCTAAAGTCTATGAACATTCACGAATATTCAGAAATCTACAGAGCGGTTATCACCTCTTTGGGACGGCAAGAAATTGGCTACAAGTGTATACAACACATGCACATGATCATCGCGTGAAATGAACTCTTTCCTCCTAAAAGGTCTTGTCTCTTGAGGCACATCAGATGTTATAGTACGTTCAATGAAAAGGCAGGATAAACATATGAGTAGACGGCTCAATGCCAATTTTGAGGGGAAAAAAAATGCATCCATTCATGTACTCACCCATATCTGAGATACGCAAACCAAGGCTCTATGACACTTTGCACCAGATGCTGGGAACGTTTTGAAGGATGAACACAAGGCAGGTCCTTGCATATGGAGCTGCCAAGAGAAAATGAAGAAAACACAGCCTCAGGAAACCCAGCACCATCTAAAAACAGAATTCGCTTCCCTCTGTGCCTATCTGAGCTGGAGAAATTCTGCAGCACGTGGATAACGCAGCCACAGGATGTTCCCCGCAACCTCCATTCATTCAGTAAATACCTGCACTGGGTACTGTGTGAGATATTTGGAGGGATTGCGATACCAAAGGTAAACAACTCAAAAATCAGGATGCAGAGCAGCCCCAGTGCCCACCACGAGGAGGAGGAATAAATGCATGATGATGTGGTCACAAGGTGATTACCATATACAGCCAAGGCCACCCAAGTGGACAGGGACAAGTCTCAAGAACAGGATGCCAACCAAAGGCAGCAAGCTGCAGGCTGAGGCGGGGTCACAGACCTCACCCCCAGGGCCCCACGGGTTGACGCCCACAGGTGGTAACTGCTGCGTCCCGGCTTGGTTTAATTTTCCTCACTGCTCTGCCATCATCTGGGGCTTCCCAGGCCCGCCAGTGCAGGAGACGTGGGAGACGGGGGCGGGGAAGGGAATGGCAACGTGTTCCAGTGTCCTTGCCTGGAGAACCCCGTGGACAGAGCAGCCGGGGGGCTACAGTCCCTGGGGTGGCAGAGAGCCGGACATGCCTGAAGGGACTGAGCGCGCAGCACCGGCTGAGCGAGCCACGCTCCCTTTCCCCCTGCCATCTCCGTCGCCCACGGATGAGCTGTCATAACCGGGAGGACTAAAGCAGCCGCCCCAAGACTCCAGTGCCGCTCTCGCCCAGCAGCTTCTCTGTGACACGCAGACAGACAGGCTCACGGCAGGGGCTGGGCTGGTGGCTTGCCCAAACACCTGCAGACGATGCCCCACGGCGTGCCCAGATGCTGCTCTGAGCCTGCACGGATCTGTTTCTGCGGGGCTCGGAAAACTCCAGTCTCTGAAGCTTCTTCCTCAGCCCCCCACCCCTACCTGGGGCTGTTCCCACGGCAACAGCCTGAGCCTCTCACCTGCTGCAGACAGACAGTGAAACACCCCCGTGCGGAGAGCTGAGGCCTTCCGGGACGGGCTGGGGCCCACCGAGCCCCAGCAGGCGTGCGTGCCACGGTCCCACGCTCAGAATCGACTTCACAGGAAACCAGGTCTCTGCATCCTCGTTTCCAGGTCCTCCATGGCTGGAGACGCCACCCACGTAGAGAATGTGGTGACCTGGGCAATCGGACATCGCTGAGGTGAAGGCGGGAAGGGAACGGTGGGGATGAGAGACACGTGGCTGAACCGTGCATGAATGCCCTGGAGTTTCCACGCCGTTAAATCTGGGTGGGCCTGCGAACCTGCATTTCTAACCTGCTCCCACGGGATGCTTCAAATGGGCCACAGCAGACGTTTCCAGAATGACGGGCCTTAACCCAGTGGTTCAGCAGTAGAGAATCTGCCTGCAATACAGGAGACCTGGGTTCGATTCCTGGGTCAGGAAGATCCCCCTGGAGAAGGGACTGGCCACCCATTCTAGTATTCTTGCCTTAAGAACTCCATGGACAGAGGAATCTGCTGAACTACAGTCCATGGGGTCACAAAAGATTCGGGGAGAAAGTAACTTCTCCCTGGAGGAGGAAATGGCAACCTAGTTCAGTATCCTTGCTAGAGAAATCCCATGGACAGAGGAGCCTGGCGGGCTACAGTCCACGGGGTCGCCAAGAGTTGGACACGACTGAGCGACCCCGCCGAGCTCACCTCTACGGGCCTCACTGCTTGGCGTGGTCCGCAGACCAGCAGCACGGGCGTCCCCTGGGGGGCTTTGTAGAAACGCAGGATCTCAGGCCCCCATCCCAGACCTTCCGTTATGGATGGAGCTGCATCCTCCAAAATTCATGTGAAGGAGGTGATTATTAATAACCTTTTTTTCATTTAAAAATTGTAATGAACATTTATTTTATTCCCTCTCTCTCTCCTCTCCCCACACCACGTCATCCTCTCCCCGGCTCTGCTCAGCCTAAATAAAGTTCCCACGTCTCCACCCCAGCCCAGACCTCTCCCTTGAATTCCACTGCGTTCCACACCACATGTGTGACTGGATGGAATTCCACGTCTACAGATGTCAAAACCCACGTCTTTGTGGACAATGGAAGGAGTCTTCTCCTAGGCCATGTCTCCACTTATTTCATGGAGGACTCTCCTTTTCTTTATTTTTTTTCCTTCCAGTTTCACTGAGATATCTCTGACATCCAGCATGTAGGTGTAAGGCACACAGCATCACGGTTTGACTCACAAACATCGCGAAGCGATGATCACAGTAAGTTTAGTGAATTTCCATTGTCTCATTAGCTGCAGGACAGAAAAAAGAAAAAGAAAGCTTTTTCCTTGTGATGAGAACATTTAGGATTTACGTTTCTTTTTTAAAGCGAAGTCTATCTATTTATCTGTTTGGCCATGCCGGCTGGCTTGTGGGATCTCAGTTCCCCGACTTGGGATTGAACCCATGTCCTTGGCAGTGAAGACACAGAATCCCAGCCACTGGATTGCCAGGGAGTTCCCAGGATTCACTCCTCTTAACATTCACACATAACACACAGCAGTGTTAACAATATTGATCACATTGTACATCACACCCCTAGTACTCATTTATCTCACAATCTGAAGTTTGTACTTTTTGACCACCTTCATCCAATCCTCCCTCTCCACTTCCCACCTCTGGTAACCATGAATCTGATCTCTTTTTCCTTTTTTTTTTTAAACATTAATTTAGTTTTTTATTGAAGGATAATTGCTTTATAGAATTTTGCTGTTTTCTGTCAAACCTCAACATGAATCAGCCATAAGTATATATATATCCCCTCCCTTCCTTTTTTTAAAATAAAGTTTTTCAAAGATCACTTATCTACTTATTTATTTGGCTGTCCTGGGTCTCAGCTGGGGCCTGTGAGCTCTTAGTTGTGACACACGGGCTCTAGTTCCCTGACTAGGGTTTGAACCCAGGCTTCCTACAGAGGGAGTGGGGAGTCTTAACCACTGGACCACCAGGGAAAAGTCCCTGATCTCTTTTTGTACGAAGCTATCCTTTACTTTCTTCGCTTCTCTGATTTTCTTTCTTTTTTTTTTTAATTTATCTATTTTTAATGGAAGGATAATTGCTGTACAATCTTGTGTTGGTTTCTGCAACACATCAACACGAGCCTCTGATTTCCTAACCGCTGGATGAAGTCAGTGAACGGGCTTTTTTCCTCTGCACCTAGAACGGTTTTAGGGAAACAGCATCCTCGGGGCAGCTGAGAAACAGAGGCTGTGACACCACTGTCAGAGTTGTATGGCTCACACGAGGAACCCGCTGAAGAGAGGCTATTTCTAGGCCAGCATTTCTCAAACCCGAGGGTCATGGGAACCCCTTGCGGGGCCAGTTTGTGGTCAGAGTGGTGGCTCCCACCCCCATAATTTCTGAATCAACAGGTCTGGGATAAGGTCAGAGAACGTGCATTTCTAACAAGTTCTTGGCTGGCCTAAGGAACACACTTTGAGAACCACAACTTTAGAGTACCAGATGACAGAAAGAATCTGGAAGAAAACGGGTCACTGAGGAATAACTGTGAGTCAGACCTGGGGCAGACACTGACGCTTACAGCCTGTAGGGAAAGCTGGGTTAGAAAACCGTGCCACACACGAACGTACCCAGTTGTTGTTGTTTTTTCTAGTAGATTTTTTTACAGCAGCGTAGGTTCACAGAAAAGTTGAGCAGAAAGCATGACGATTTCCCACACCCCTGGCCCCACGTACAGAAAAGCCCATTACTGACACCCCCTCCCCCACCCAAGGGTGGGACACTTGTTTCAGTCAATGAACAGAGTGACAAGTCACTGTCAGCTAAAGTCGTTGGGTTACATTGTCGTGCGTTCCTGGTGCCGTATTGATACATATTGTTGTTGTTTAGCAGCTAAGTCATGTCCAACTGATTGTGACCCCATGCACTGCAGAATGCCAGGCTCCTCGGTCCTTCACCATCTCCCAGAGCTTGCTCAAACTTGTGTCTACTGAGTCGGTGATGCCCTCCAACCATCTCATCCTCTGTCGCCCCCATCTCCTCCTGCCCTCAATCTTTCCCAGCGTCAGGTTCTTTTCCAATGAGCCAGCTCTTCGAATCAGGGGGCCAAAGTCTTAGAGCTTCAGCTTCAGCATCGGTCCTTCCAATGAATATTCAGGGTTGATCTCCTTTAGAGTTGACTGGTTTGATATCCTTGCTGTCCAGGAGACTCTCAAGAGTCTTCTCCAACACCACAGTTTGAAAGCATGAATTCTTTGGTGCTCAGCCTTCTTTATAGTCCAACTCTCACATCCATACATGACTCCTGGAAAAACCATAGCTCTGACTACATGCACCTCTGTAGGCAAAGTGATGCCTCTGCTTTTTCACACACTGTCTAGGTTTGTCATAGCTTTTCTTCCAAGGAGCAAGCAACTTGAAAAATTTTAAAAAGAATTGATACATGCATATGTACAGCTGAATCCTCAGGTTGCACACCTGAAACTCACACATCGTTGTTAATCCACGATGCCTGCGTGCTCAGTCACTTCAGTCGTGTCCGACTCCCTGCGACCCCGTGGACCACAGCCCCCCAGGCTCCTCTGACCACGGGAGTCTCCAGAAAAGAATACTGGAGCGGGTTGCCATGCCTTCCTCCAGGGCATCTTTCCCGACCCAGGGATCAGACCTGCGTTTCTTATGTCTCCTATATTGGCAGGCAGGTTCTTTACCCTAGCGCCACTTGGTAATCAACTATGCTCCAATATAAAATAAAAATTAAAAAAGAGAGTGCAGTGCTAGTGAATCTGTGATCACCTCAAGCTAAAATCTTTCAGTAAAAAGCCAGCCTCTACACAAGTCCTCTTCTAAATGATGGACTGGAATATTCTGTGTGTTCATGTCACTCATTCATATAGGGCATTTCTCTTTTAAAAGCATTTTATCTACGTGCGTACTTCCGGCTGTGCGGGGTCTTCGTGGCTGTGGGCAGGCCTTCTCTAGGTGCAGAGTGTGGGCGTCTCGCTCCGGTGACCTCTCGTTGTGGAGTGCAGGCTCCAGGGTGGGGCCCGGCGCTTGCGCCTCCCGGGTTCTGAGAGCGCGGTCTCGGCAGCTGCGGCTCGTGGCTCAGCTGCCCTGTGCAGCTGGGCTCTTCCTGGCCCGGACTCCTGCGTGGGCAGGCGGATTCTTTAGCACCAGGGAAGCCCCGCAGAGGGCATCTCATAATGTAAAGTGATGAACTTTGAAACAGACACATATACACGGCTAAAATATATACAGCCACAGGTTCACAGGGGTCTAAGCAAAGTGTTGGGCAGATAGGTAGGTGTTCACTGCACTCTGCCTGCTCCTGTACAATTCAGATATTTTACTGTGAAAAGTTTAATTGAAGTATAGTTGATTTAGAGTGTTGTGCCCATCTCTTGTACAAGTGACTCTGTCATATACATATATACATTTTTTTACTCTTTTTCAAGTTTTTATCTATAAATTGTTTTTTACTTAAAAAATTTTTTATTTTATATCGGAGTAGTTGATTAACAATGTGCTAGTTTCAAGCGTGCACCAAAGTGACTCAGTTATACATATACATGAATTTATTCTTTCAGAAGTTCTTTTCTCTTTTAGGTTATTACAGAGTATTGGGTACAGTTTCCTGTGCTGTGCAGTAGGTCCTTGTTGGTTACCTACCTTACTTTTTAAATTAATTGTTACTGGAGTATTCTTTTCTGAGATGGTTGATCCCAGGAGACTGGATATAGTCCTTCTGCTACACGGTAGGACCTCTCCTGTTGTTCATCCATCCTAAACGCATCTGCCAACCCCAGGGATAGACTGGGAGTTTGTACACAATTTCATCTCTTTGACCCGTGCTTCAGTTCCGTGTCTAGGAATTTATCCTCAACAGAAACCCACAAAATGTGCCAGCGGCGGCTATACAACGGGGATCTGAGCAGCCTTATGTTCAAGAGACACAGGCAGCAGCTGGGTCTGTAAGATACCCCGACCAGGAGGCTGAGTCCAGTGACTGGATGCTGTCCGTCTCCGCTGAGCAGGATGCACGATCGCTGGGCTTCATCTGTGCCCCACTGTACCTGCAGCCAGCAGCACCGCATCATGCACTAAAAAGTGTGTTTATGCAGACACAGAGAACCGATCTGTGGTCACAGCCAGGGAAGGAGAGGGTGGGACACGCTGGAACAGTAGCGCTGACACACACCGGCACCATGTGTGACGCGGACAGGGACACACACACACCCCATGTGTGACACAGACAGGGACACACCCCCCCCCCCGTGTGTGACACAGACAGGGACACACACACACACCGCTGTGTATACACATCCACATCCACACACAGCGGGAGGGAAGCTGCCGAGCCCCACGGGGAGCTCAGCCCAGCGGGGCGGGCGGCTCAGGGGGAGGAGATGCACGTCGGCAGACCCGTTCGCGCCGATGGACAGCCGGAGCCAACACAACAGCCTACAGCCACTGCACCCCAATGAAAAGGTTTTTTAAAAGATAAAGCAGGAGGGCCACGCTAAGGAAAAAATTAATTAATTAAAAAACTGGAACTCTGCTCAATGCTGTGTGGCGCCCTGGATGGGAGGGAAGGTCAGGGGTGAATGGATATATGTACATACATATATGGCTGAGTCCCTTTGCTGTTCACCGGAAACTATCACAACACGGTTATTAATCACCTATACCCCAATACAAAATAAAAAGCTTCAAAAAATGTGTTAAGAGGGCTGAGCTTAAGTGTCCCTGCCATAATAAAATAAGATGATGAAATTTCAAAGGGAAGGGGGAGAAATAAAGAGTCAAGTTCTTCTTCTCTCTCAAAATTTTCTTTTCTTTTTTTTTTTCTTTTCTTCTTTCTGGTCATGCCATGGTGCTCATGAGACCTTAGTTCCTGACCAGGGACTGAACCTGGCCCCAGTCAGTGAAAGCGCCAAGTCTTAACCACTGGCCTGCCAGGGAAATACTCTAAAGGCATATTTTGCAGCAGATTTCATGGCATGAGAAAATGCTGAGGTATTAACAGAGATATTAGGATGAAAGTAAATCAACCCTGAATATTCACTGGAAGGACTGATGCTGAAGCTGAAGCTCCAATACTGTGATAACCTGATGAGAAGAGCTGACTCACTGGAAAAGACTCTGATGCTGGGAAAGACTGAGGGCAGGAGGAGAAGGGGACGACAGAGGATGAGATGGTTGGATGGCATCACCGACTCAGTTCAGTTCATTCACTCAGTCGTGTCTGACTCTTTGCGACCCCATGAACTGCAGCACACCAGGCCTCCCTGTCCAACACCAACCCCTGTAGTTTACTCAAACTCATGTCCATTGAGTCGGTGATGCCATACAACCATCTAATCCTCTGTTGTCCCTTTCTCCTCCCACCTTCAATCTTTCCCAGCATCAGGGTCTTTTCCAATGAGTCAGTTCTTTGCATCAGGTGACCAAAGTATTGGAGTTTCAGCTTCAACATCAGTCCTTCCAAAGACTATTCAGGACTGATCTCCTTTAGGATGGACTGGTTTGATCTCCTTGCAGTCCAAGGGACTCTCAAGAGTCTTCTCCCATACCACAGTTCAAAAGCATCAATTCTTCAGTGCTCAGCTTTCTTCATAGTCCAACTCTCACATCCATACATGATTACTGGGAAAACCATAGCCTTGACTAGACCGACCTTTGTTGGCAAAGTCATATCTCTGCTTTTTAATATGCTGTCTAGTTTGGTCATAATTTTTTTCCCCAGGAGCAAGCATCTTTTAATTTCATGGCTGCAGTCACCATCACTGACTCAATGGACATGAAATTTGATTGAGCAGGAGATGGTGAAAGACAGGGGAGCCTGGCATGGTGCAGTCATGGAGTCCCAAAGAGCCAGACATGATGGAATGACTGAACCAACACATGTCAATTTTTCTCTAAAACTTCATGTGGAGATGTTCATAAGAGAAAAAGATTGGAAAAAACTGCGGCTAGATATAACTGATGTTTTTCACTGGACGGTCTGATAATGGAGGAAAATGTGGTCACTGAACTCCAGAACCCTGAATATATTCATTCTCTGTGACCAATTTTTGGAGACACACACACACACACACACGTACACACACACACATGTACACACGTACACACACACACACACACACACACATATACACAGATAGAACTATCTAACACCCCTTCCCCACCCTAAGACCTAACAGGTCCCTGAGGAAAGCAGGGCTGTATCTCAGCTTAGTTCACTTCGATGGATTCCCTCTGCTCTGGAAGCAAAGACTCAGCTCCCTCCTGCGAGACGCCAGCGGTGGGTGGGCGCTCCTCCAGAAAGTCTACCCAGGCGGGGCTGAAGAAGACGGCGGGGCTTCCCGCGGCTAAGATTCATTTGCATGATGTTTCGACTCTCACCGGCTGCCTTTAGAAACAATGCAAACGCTTCCTTTGAATATATGTGCATATGCTGGTGCGTGTGTGAACACAAAGGAACAGAAGTGAAATTCTTCTCACTGACCCAGCCACACTGCCGCGCATTGTGTAATTCGGTTTAGCCAAGCATATCCAGAACCAGATGGCTTTTGTGTATAAAAACCTGCCCCATGTGCACACAAGCCCCCCCACCCCCCACCCCGCATTTTGTTGCCGCCAGGACCCAAGCAGGCCCCCATTCCATCAGGAAGCAAAAGAGGAGGCGGGGATTTCGCCCCAGAAAGCTAAGGGGACAGCTGAGGAAGAAGAACATGAAAGAGTGGGGTCTGGAAGGGAGATGGCTGGCGTGAAATATTTTCATGATTTGAAAACTCGTGTCTTCGGAACAGAGGTCAACGTTGACTCATTTCCAAGAAGCTCAATTGCTTCCTGCGAGGGAGGCAGAGTATGTGTTGTTTGGCTGAGCTGATGAGCTATGGTGTGTCTCTGAACTGAAATATAACGATGATTGGGCCAGGAAGCGACACCCAAGCTCCTTCCTTTCCAGGACCACCAGTCACCAATCAGACGTTTGTCTCCTGACTGAGGGGCTTCTCTGGGGTCTCCGGCCTGCCTGTGCAGGAGACGTGGGTTCGGTCCCTGGGTCGGGAAGACCCCCTGGAGAAGGGAAAGGCAGCCCACTCCAGGACCCCTGCCTGGGGACTCCCAGGGACAGAGGAGCCTGGCGGGCTGCAGCGCAAGGGGTCGCCAAGGCCGGACACGACTGAGCGACGAAGCAGCGACAGCTGCCAACTGAGTGCGGCTGTGGCCAGTGCCTGCTAGGCCCGGGAGCCTCCGTCAGCGCTAGAGTTTCTGGGCGTAGGAAGGAGAAGCTGAACAGGGCCAGCGCCCTTTTCTGAGCCCACGGAGAGGGACATCCCCGCAGTCCAGTGGTCACGGCTCTGACTTGCCCCGCAGGAGCACGGGGCCCGTCCCCGCCGGGAAGGTGTGGCCAGGCACACACACACAGAGACTACAGGAGAATATGTTTCTGATTGCGGGGTGTGGGGAGAAATGCTTAGTTCAAGACAATCCAGGGCTTCCCTGGAGGTGCAGTGGTTAACAACTCGCCTGCGAATGCAGGGGACACAGGTTCAGTCCCTGATCCAGGAAGACGCCACATTCCTCGGAGTCGCTAAGCCCGTGGCGGTGACTGCTGAGCCTGCGAGCCTGCGCTCCGAGACAGGAGAGGCCACTGCAGTGAGAAGCCCAGGGCCACGGCACCCGGGAGCAGCGCCGTCTCTGCCCCGAGAGAGCCCACGCGCAGCAACAGAGACCCAGCTCGGGCAGGAAGGAACGAAGGAATCTAAGCAAGCACAGGCTGGACTCAAGATTGCCGGGAGAAATATCAGAACCTCAGATAAGCAGATGACACCACCCTTACGGCAGAAACCAAAGAGGAACTAAAGGGCCTCTTGATGAAAGTCAAAGAGGAGAGTGAAAAAGTTGGCTTAAAGCTCAACATTCAGAAAACTAAGATCATGGCATGCGGCCCCATCACTTCATGGCAAATAGATGGGGAAACAGTGGAAACAGTGTCAGACTTTATTTTTTTGGGCTCCAAAATCACTGCAGATAGTGACTGCAGCCATGAAATTAAAAGACACTTGCTCCTGGGAAGAAAAGTTATGACCAACCTAGACAGCATATTAAAAATCAGAGACATTACTTTTCCAAGAAAGTTCTGTCTAGTCAAAACTATGGTTTTTCCAGTAGTCATGTATGGATGTGAGAGTTGGACGATAAAGAAAGCTGAGCACCAAAGAACTGATGCTTTTGAACTGTGGTGTTGGAGAAGACTCTTGAGAGTCCCTTGGACTGCAAGGAGATCCAACTAGTCTATCATATAGGAAATCAGTCCTGACTATTCATTGGAAGGACTGATGCTGAAGCCGAAGCTCCAATACTTTGGCTGTCGATGTGAAAAACTAACTCATTGGAAAAGACCCTGATGCTGGGAAAGATTGAGGGCGGGAGAAGAAGGGGATGACAGAGGATGAGATGGTTGGATGGCATCACTGACTCAACGGACATGAGTTTGGGCAAGCTCCGGGAGTTGGTGATGGACAGGTAGGCCTGGCGTGCTGCAGTCCGTGGGGTTGCAGAGTCGGATATGACCGAGCGACTGAACTGAACGGATCCGAAAAAGAAACCCAGGCAATCCAAACATCAACAACCACAAAGAGAGTGCTTCACCTGATTCCATCCATGAACACTAAGGCAAGAACATGAAAACCCCCATCACGAGTAAGCTTTAATGACCCACGAGATGAGCACCCACACTTTAAGTCAGGCGAGACAAGAAAGCAGACAGAGAGCCTGTCCTCTGCCCTTTGGCCTCCTCCCTCCCCACTGCTGTGTTGTGCCCTGGCACTTTGGGTTGACCTCCTCTCCCCAAAGGCAGAAATACCTGCTCCACCATCAAGATCAACCTTCTTCCTTCTGGAGCCAGCCATGCGGCTCCTCAGAAGATAACATTCCTTCCTCAGTCCTGGAAGGGGTCAAGATGAGTCACTGCTTGCCGTGTACGTGCAGACATCTTTGGGGAACTTTATTGTTGTTCAGTCGCTCAGTTGTGTCTGACTCTTTGCGACCCCATGGACTGCAGCACGCCAGGTGCCTCTGTCCTTCACCAACTCCCGGAGTTCACCCAAACTCATGTCCATTGAGTCGGTGATGCCATCCAACCACCTCACCCTCTGCCATCCCCTCTCCTCCTGCCTTCAGTCTTTCCCAGCATCAGGGTCTTTTCCAGTGAGTCGGATCTTCATACCAGGTGGCCAAAGTACTGGAGCTTCAGCTTCAGCATCAGTCCTTCTAGTGAATACTCGGGGTTGGATTCCATTAGGTTTGATCTCCTTGCTGTCCACGTGACTCTCAAGAGTCTTCTCCAGCACCACAGATGGAAAGCATCAATTGTTTGGCCCTCTGTTTTATGGACAAGAACAATAAATCTTTTCCTCTTAAAGACTGGTACAGAACTGACTGGTCAGATGACCTGGGGAGAATCTGAGCTGCACCTAATAGAAGATCTTAATTCAAACATTTGCTCAGGACCTTGTCAGGGTTATGACACATGTTACTTGTGTTCTGCCTCCGTTATGAGGTGATTGTTCCTGCGGTTACCAAACGTGTGACCGAGACCCCCAGAGAGCGACTTGAGACAAAGTATGAGACAGACAGTTCTGTAAGATCAAGGACTGCCATATATCGTGACTCCAGATACGGGAAGAAGCGGCAAGAGGGAACCTGGAGCACAACACACGAGCAAGATGGCTGGACCATGGAGAAGGCCGAGGGCCAGAGAAGTGATGGTTTGAACCGTGGTGTTAGAGAAGACACGTCAGAGTTCCCTGGACAGCAAGGAGATCCAATCGGTACATCCTAAAGGAGACCAACCCTGAAGATTCGTTGGGAGGACTGATGCTGAAACTGAATCTCCAGTACTTTGGCCACCTGATAATGAAGAGCCGGCTCACTGGAAAAGACCCTGATGCTGGGAAACATTGAAGGCAAAAGGAGAAGGGGGCAACAGAGGATGAGATGGTTAGACAGCATGGTTAAATAGACAAGAATTTGAGCACACTCCAGGAGATGGTGAGGACAGGGGAAGCCTGGCGTGTTGATGTTTTTGGGGTTGCAAAGAGTCAGACACAACTTAGCAACTGAACAACAGCAAGTTGCATATGAAATCGCTAAGAGAGTAAATACTGAGAGTTCTCACCACAAGGGAAAAAGATATATTTCTCCACTGCTTTAATTTTGTATCTATATTGGATGATGGATGCTGACTAAACTTATTGTGATCATCATTTAATAATGTATTAGTCAAATCACTATGCTCTACCCATACCTGCTATACATCAACTACATCTCAATAAATCTGGAAGACATAAACAGTGGGGGAAGAAAGGAAACTTAGACGTCAAAACCCAGCTGAAAGGCCAGTGCTCTTACACAGATGAACAGTGACACTCAGCGCTGGCGGGAGCAGGAGGTAAGTGGGCCCTCTGAGGCCCGGCCAGTGGGAGGGGCACGGGCACAGGCAGGTGTGCCTCACAGCAGCGTTTCGGCAGCAGGCCTCAGAGCGCCCAGAGTCCACGGGTGCCCTTCGGCTTGGCAAGCCTGCGTCTGGGAATCTGGTCAACAGAAAGTCTGCCTGTCTACAGGCGGCCATGCCGACACTCTAAGTGACAGTGGGGCTGCAGAAGCGGGTGCGTGGAACGAACCCACGAGGGTGTCGACTGCCATGACGGCATGGCGTCTTACAGTCAGGACCAGGAGGCTCCTTTTTTAAAAGTATAAATGGTGTCTTAATGCCAGGCTTGGAAAATGCTAATTAACTCCCACTTTAATCCACTACTGAAAACTATTATCTATAAACTTGTCAACAGACATTTAATTACCTACTGAAGCAAGAAATTGTTTGAGAAAGAAAGCAGGACAGAAAATAGTACACGACAGTTCCAGTTCTGACCAATAATCTTTCGTTCATTCATTCACTTACATATGCTCTTGAAGAGCTCTGTGCAATAGAAATATAACAGCCACAAATTCAAGCCACATATGAAACTCTACGTCTTCTAGGGACTGCTTTCATCCAAAAAAAAAAAAAAAAAAAGATGTGAAATTAAGAATACAAAATATTAAACCAGGCATTTAAAGTTTTTTGCACTAACTTTTTGGAATTGATTGAGTGTTTTGCAATGAGAATACATCTCAAATTGCACCAAATTATCTTTTTAAAAACTTTTTACTGGAGTTGGAGTTGATGTACAATGTTGTCTTAGTTTAAAGGTGTATACCAAAGTGAGTCAGTTATGTGTGTGCACATATTCACTCTGTTTTGGATGCTTCTCCTCTCTGGGTCATCACGGAGTCCGACAGCCTTCCCCGTGCTCCACAGCAGGTCCTTATCAGTCACCTATTTTCTATATAGCAGTGTGCCTATGCTAGTCCCAAAGTCCCGATTTATCCCTTCCCCACCCTGTTCCCTGGGAGCCGTAAGTTTGTTTTCTACACCTCTGACTCTATTTCTGTTTTGTACATAAATTTACCTGCACCATGTTATTTTAGAGTCCACGTATAATGAATCTCAATATTCGAGACCAGATATATCTCAAGCTTGCCATGAGCTGAGGGTGGCCGGTGGCTTCCATGTTTGATGCCCCATGTCTAGGGTGTGTTGAGGCACCTCCGAAGCCACCTGTGTCCGTCTTCAGAGGCTGGAAAATTCCAGATTCTGCAGGTCTTTCTCTGTCTCCACAGCCCTGCGCTTCTGCCATGGCCCTGGATCCAGTCTCCATGGCAACAGCTGCAGGGAGAAAGCGCTCGAGGGATGAGCACAGCAAAGCAGCTAAACCAATGCAGCCCGGCCAGGGGGCCGGGGAGGGTACAGCGGGTGGCCCCTGCCCCCTGGGCACATCGCAGGCACAGCCTCTGTGCCTGCAACATGGTGTAAAAAAACAACAGCATCAACAGGCAGGGTCTCTGCAAAAGGTGACAAAACCGTGTTCTCCGGAGTCTCCTCACACAACCACCTCCACCTTCCTCCCCGACCCCCGCAAGCTCCAGGGGTAACCAACACTGTCCACTTCACCGTTCACACATTCTCGCGTTTATTCACGTGGTGAAATCGGGCTGGGTCCTTCCTGTTTGCCACACCTAGGGCTAGGAGTCTCAGCCACAGGAGACACTACCTCATTCAGAGAGTATCATTTCATTCACTCCTTCTTACACAAGTTCCCACTTGCAGGAGACCAGGGATTCTCTGAAAGCAGCGGGAGAGGACTTGGGTCACCGGGAACTGGTATTCTCGTCCAGGAGGTGGGCTGTGAGCACGCATGTGAAGTGACGGTGGGGTGCGGAGTCCTAAGATGAGGACTAGCTCAGGGTCCTTGCACCGGCAGTGAGGCACGGGGATCGGCTTAGACACGGAGGTCTGGAGGCTCTCTCCAGGGGCGCAGGGCTGGGGCAGATAGGAGGAGGAGCCTCCCCGCAGAGGGCACAGCACACAGGGATGCAGAGGGCCTGAGGTGGGAGCAGGTGTCGAGGGGAGCTGGCTGGAGCAGAGGGAGCTGAGGCTGGCAGGGGGCGGCCGGGCCCTGCGCTCCGGGCGCCCGCTCGGGCAGCTGTGAACCGAGTGGGAAATCACCGAGGGTCCGTGCTTTCTGGCGTCTGTGGTCCTCAGTCCCGTCCGCCTCTTTGTGAGTTCACGGACTGCAGCCCGCTAAGCTGCTGTGTCCATGGGCTTCTCCAGGCAAGAACACTGGAGTGGGGTGCCACGTCCTCCTCCAGGGGACCTTCCCGATCCAGGGATCAAACCCTCGTCTCCTGTGCCTCCTGCATTGCCGCTGGATTCTTTACCCCTGAGCCACCTGGGAAGCTCCGAGTGTCCACAGGATTCACCTTTTTAAAAATTTCCTCTCTGGCTTCATCGTTGACTTGTTGGTTATTTTTTTGTAGAATGTTGTTTACTTGCTGTGTAATCATTATTGTAATTATTATTGTAATAATGTATAACATAATTGTATTGTAATTATTGCTATTGTAATAACGTATAACATTATTGCAATAATTATTGGAGAAGGAAATGGCAACTCACTCCAGTATTCTGGCCTAGAGCATCCCAGGGACGGCGGAGCCTGGTGGGCTGCCATCTATGGGATCTCACAGAGTCAGACACGACTGGAGTGACTTAGCAGCAGCAAGAATCATTTTTTCAATTTATTTTTTAATTGGAGGATAACTGCTTTACAAACCGGCGCTGGTTTCTGCCACATGGCAACGCGCACCAGTCCTAATGACACACAGGTCCCCTCCCTCTCGAGTCCCCCCACCCCCCACCTCGGCTGTCACAGAGCACGGGGCCGGGCACTCTGCGCCATGCAGCGGCTCCCCGCGAGCTGGCTGTCTCACCCACAGCAGTGCGTATGTGTCAGTGCTGCCTTCTCACACTTTTTTCTCTTTTCTTTTTTCTGTCGTTAATTTGTTTCATGGCATTGTGGTCACAAAAGATGCTTGGGATGTAACTTCTACCCTCTCAAATTTGTTGAGGCTTGTTTCATGGCCGAGTAAGCAGCCAGTCCTTGAGACTGCCCCGCGCGCATGTGAAGCGCATGTGTATCGTTTCGCTTTGGGTGTTTTGGCCATGTGGTTCACATTAGCTGTGCACTTACTATACGCTGGCTCTGGGCTGGCGACTCATGTTACGCCTTTCTTGAGCACCTCGCCTGTTAGGGTGATGTTGGGGCTTAACTGAAGTAATTTAGACAAGCAAAATGATTAGCACATGGCAAGCCCTCTGAAGCGCCAATACTTTGGCCATCTGATGTGAAGAGCTGACTCACTGGAAAAGACCCTGATGCTGCGAGAGACTGAAGGCCAAGGAGAAGGGGGGCAGGGGTAAAGTGGCTGGACGGCATCACTGACTCAGTGGACACGAGTCTGAGCAGACTCTGGGCGATGGTGAAGGACAGAGGAGCCTGGCGTGCTGCAGTCCCCGGGGTCGCAGAGAGTCAGCCATGACTGAGCGACTGAAAGACAGAAAAACCCGCACGACTGCCAGTCTCTCCGGCCTGCCTCTAGGAGAAGACAGGAGGATCCATCTGCTTTCCCACACGCAGAGTGATAAAACCTACATTTGAAAGCGTGGCAGCAGGGAGGTTCCGTCGCTGCACAAGCGACCATCCGACTGTCCTGGGGAGGGCACGGCCATCGGCACCATCAGCCACTGCCGGCCCTGAGAACCAACCCGCCCAGAGGGGCCCCTGCCAGCAGGGTGCCATCTCCCAGCGCAGATCCGCTGCAGCGAAGCGGGGAAACCCCTGCCCAGCCAAGGGCAAAAACAGAAATTTGAATATATTAAATGTGTGTCTCTATTTTTACACTGTAACAAAATTAGGAGATAGGGAAGAGCATACTGACATTACTATATATATTAATTTACATATATATCTATAAACAGGGGGTCTTCCTCGGTGGTCCAGTGGCCAGGAATCTGCCTTCCAATGGAGGGGGCACGGGTTCCATCTCTGGTGGGGAACTGAGTCCCCACGGGCCACAGCCACTGAGCCTTCAGGTCACACCGAGAGAGCCCGCGTGCGCCACAGAGCCTGCGTGCTGCAAGGAAGACCGCGTGCAGCCACAGGTTAAATCAAATAGGCGTGTTCGAACAAGGGCCTGCTACACAGCACAGAGGAGGACACGCAGCATCTTACAATAACCTACAGTGGAAAAAAGTCAGAGAATATGTGTGTGTGCGCGAGTGTGTGTGTGTGCACTCAGTTGCTCAGTCGCGTCTGACTCTTTGAGACCCCGTGGACTGTAGCCCGCCAGGCTCCTCTGTCCATGGGATTCTCCAGGCCAGAACACTGGGCTGGGTGGCCGCCTCCAGGGGATCTTCCCCACCCGGGGATGGAACCCGAGTCTCCTGTGTCTCCTGCATTGGTAAGAGCATTCTTTACCACTGGGACCACATGCCGCTCCCCCGACTGGCAGTTCAGTTGTTGAGGTATTCACCTGCAGGACCTCTAAATGTGACCCTATTTAGAGAGGGGGTGTTTGCAGAGGTAACCGAGTTAAAGTCAGGCCACAGGGTGGACCCCAGTCCAATATGCCTGGAGTCCTTTTAAGAAGACATCTGGGGACAGATGGGGATGGCAGAGGGCTTCTCAGGTGGCACTACTGGTAAAAATCCCGCCTGCAATGTAGGCAGCTATAGGAGATGGGGCTTCGATCCCTGGGCTGGGTAGGTCCCCCGGAGAAGGAAACGGCAACCCACTCCAGTATTCTTGCCTGAGAAATCCCATGGACGCAGGAGCCTGGCGGCCTACAGCCCATGGGGGTCACGAGGAGTCTGAAGTGACTTAGCACGTACACAGAATCCTTGCCCCGCTGAGGGCAAAAGCCCTGAGGAATCTGCAACGGAGATCTGCAGATAGACAGGTGCAGAGAGAGGGCCAGGGAAAGAGACCGGGAGATGAGGGCCGTCGGTCAGCGGGAGGGGAGAGCCCCGAGCCACCTTCCCACATGACTCAAGAAGGAGCCTGCCCTGCTGACACCTCCGTCTTGGCCTTGCAGCCTGCGGAGCCAGGAGATAAAATGCTTCTGATGCTTAAGACGCCTGGTCTGCGGCACTCTGTACCGCAGCCCGGGGAAAGCCCCACGGTCACCATGAGCAGAATTCCAACGGCGCGCTGGGCACACCCGCCCCCCACACGCCTGACCGGCAGATCCCTTGCCCCAGTCACTAGCTGCGTGCGTTTCAGTCACAGATGAGTAAGGAGGGGTCGCTCTGTCCCGGTTTCCGAAGGCTGGGGGGACACATGACCACTGACTGCTGTTGCTTCGTCGCTCTGTGGTGTCTGACTGTCTGCCACCCCATGGACTGCAGCACGCCAGGCTTCCCTGACCTTCACTGTCTGCTCCAATTCATGTCCATCCAGTCGGTGATGCCATCCAACCGTCTCATCCTCTGTCGTCCCCTTCTCCTCCTGCCTTCAGTCTTTCCCAGCATCAGGGTCTTTTCCAATGAGCCAGCTCCTTGCATTAGGCAGGCCAAGTATTGGAGCTTCAGCTTCAGCTTCAGTCCCTCCTGCTATGAACCTGTCTCTTGGTTCAGGGCACCAGAAATGTGAGAAGAAATAAGGTTTAAGAGACACAAGGTGGAAGCCAGTTCATGGAAAACTCTTCTAAACATGAGAAATGTGAAGCCAGTAAGCAAAGATTCAATCATCACCAATGCCTGGCTATGCACCAGTCACTCCCTGCCAGCCGTTCACTCCTCCTCAGGGCAGTGTCTGTGATGATGCCATTTTGGTAAATTGTGGAAAAGATTTTTAGCAGAATCTCTGCTTTGCTTGGGTCAGACGTGATGGACAAACACCAAGTAAGACCGTTTGAGAAGACTTACGATGAGTGTCTGACGCGTGTGGTCCCGACGAGGTCTGGTGGTTCCAGTCAAAGTGTCACATACAAGGCCCTCCGACGCAGAGGCGACAACCGAAGAAGGAAGTGCTTCAGTGGCCTAGTTCCTGTATGTGTTCATTCATCAGAAAGTGAAAGTGACCGTCTTAGGCCCTGAGTCGTGTCTGACTCTTTGAGACCCCATGGACTGTAGCCCGCCAGGCTCCTCTGTCCATGGGGTTCTCCAGGCCAGAATACTGGAGGGGGTTGCCATTCCTTTCTCCAGAGGATCTTCCCAACCCAGGGATCGAACCGGGGTCGCCCTCAATGCAGGCAGATTCTTTACTGTCTGAGACACAGAGAAGCCCTCCTTCACCAGTCTGTCCATCAATTACGCTAGTGAAACAGTGATCTGATTGCACGGCTTTTCAGCACCACCCTGTACATACAACATGATGAAAATTTAAAAAAGCATTTCAACTGCCCTTGGGTATGATTTAGTTTCAGATCAGATTTACATATATATATGTGTGTATGTATATGTGTATGTATATATATATATATATATAATTTTTTTTCAGAATTATCAATCACATCAGCATTCAAATATGCCAGAGATTGAAACATGCCCGTGGAAGCCAAGTTTCAGCCTGAAAGAAAGAAAGTCTGTGAGGGCCTTCCAAATTTGAAGATAACTGAAAACGCTGTTAGACAAAAGTCGTAATGAAAAGAAACAGAGCTATGACAGCCAAAAAGATAGAAGTCGTGAAAACAACTGCAGAAGATTTTGGGTTTTTTTTTTCCCCCTCATTACAAGAACCCAGAACTCTTCCAAACAGGAAATTAAAAGCAGAAGGAGACATGGACGTGAGAGCAAACACAAGCCGCAGTTTCTGGGTCGCCAAGAAACGGGCCGGGAGGTCAGCACAAGCCCCGTTTGCATACACTTATGCTGGTTTTATAGGAGATACGGTTATGCTAACAAACACCATAAACACCCAGAGGGTCGTAAGAGGCTGTGTGAACAACTGCACCAGCCAACCGTGCAACCTAGGAGCAGTGGGAGCATTCTCAGACACCCACAAGCTACCAAGACCAACCCAGGGAGAAACAGGCGGCGACCACCAGAAGCAGAGTGGGAAGAGGAGGAATTAGAGGCAGGGGGTCAAAAGGTGCAGCCCTCCAGCCGCGGCGATGTGGAGGGGACATGAACCTGCGCAAACTCCGGGGTGCGGTGGGACACAGGGGGGCCTGGCGTGCTGCGGTCCAGGGGTCGCAGAGATCGGACACGAATGAACGACTGAACAAGGGTACGTGGGAGGGACATCACACACAAGACGGCTACTGGGGCGGGCGGCTATGCCCTCCTCCAGGGGATCCTCCCAACCCAGGGAGCGAACCCAGGTCTCCTGCATCGCAGGCGGACTCTTCACCACCTGAGCCACCAGGGAAACTCATCAATACTGGAGTGGGCAGCCTATCCCTTCTCCAGGGGATCTTCCCAACCCAGGAATCAAACCGGGGTCTCCTGCATCGCAGGCAGAATTTTTTACCGGCTGAGCCACCGGGGAAGCCCATAGCCAACAGTGTTGTATGATATGTAGGGAAGTTCTTAAGAGAGAAATCCTAAGAATTCTAAACATAAGGCGAATGTCTCTCCTTTACTTTTTTCACCTCTTCTCTCTCTGGTATCTGTAAGAAGGCGGTTGTCAGCTGACCTCCGGGGATAATCATTTCACAATAGATTTAAAGCAGACCATCACGCTGCCCCTCTTGGACAGTGATGTTTGTCAGTCATTTCTCAGTGAAACCTAAAAAAGTTAAGCTAGAAAAAAAGTTGCTGATTTTAGTAAGGACTCTGAGCTTTCACCATGAACTGCTGCAATGAGCCATCTTCCATTCAACTCAGTTTTCTTCCCCTCAAAGTGTGATCTCAGTAATATTTACAAAGAACCCACTGAGTAGGCCATGACAGTACAGAGCTTACCTTGAGATCCAGCCTAGTTATTCTGAACACTAACGTCTGCACATCACTGTTTTGTTTGTATACAGTTTTCAACCAGAACACCATTCCTTGCATCAAACAGGTTTTCAAAGGAGGAAAATATACCTCGAGCTATGCAACACGGCAAAGACTTTACGCAGAGCACAGAAGGCCGTGTTGACTCAGATGATACATTATTCAAATACAAATGCACTAGGCCAGACAAGAAGGGATATTTACTCTTCGAATAACTCTTTAAATAAATTTCATGGGAGTTGTCATCATACTCATCTTGGGCACTCAGGAGGAGGAAAAAAAAATCAAAGTGAGAAAACAAATGCGCCTTATTTAAACAGAACTGTATATAAAGAATTAATTTAAATAACGGGGGAAGTGTTTACTAAACGAAGTGGCAGATCGGACTCTCCACGCCAGGCACCAAGTAGGACACAGCGTCTAGGCTGCTGCTCTGGACACTGCGGGGACTGTGCAGACATGGCCCACCTTGGGCTTGTCACCCTGGGGCGCTCTGAGAGACCGCGTGCCTGGGAGCTGGGCTGCTTGCTGCTCGCTCACCCTCTCTCTGTTACTCAAGAGAGGAAAACAAGTTCTGAGCGGCTGTCACCCACCGCGGACAGCATTCTTGCAGCTGTTCAGGAATTTGAAAGCGAAAAAGCAGCACCTCTGTTTCAAAAACACTGATAAATCCGTGGATCTGTAGGAATGCGTCTCATGCCGCTCATTCCCTTGATCTCGGCAGGGAAAGAGGCGCCTTCACGGGGTCTGAGGTTGCTCACTGTCTCCGTGTGTTGCAAGAACAGTTAACGACTTTTCTATCTGGGGCGCTCATCTCATTTTTACCATTTCTAAGGGGTGGAAAAATGCACGTCGCATGACTTTCACCTTTGAAACCAGTTTTTATGTGCAGTTGTGCACTGCTAGGGACGTTCCCGCTGTGGTGCGGCCAAGGGTCTCATCTTGCCAAACCTAAACTCTGTGCCCAGCAGACTCTTCACCGTCCACCCCTGGGCACCCCCGTCCTCCCTCTGATTCTGACTCTGGGGGCCTGACATCAGTGGGATCCTACAGCTGTTGTCCTTTTGGTCTAATCACTCTGGAGCAAAGTTATTTTCACAAGAAGAGGCGATGCAGCCAAAACCAGCAAGCAAACATGCACGACACACAGGAGGTGCAGTCCAGAGGTGCCCAGGCCGGCAGTTAACAATATATTGTGTGTCCCTTAGGCGACACTTCTTGTGATCTGAGCCCTTCCGTGGTATCTGGGGGGCGATTTCCTGCTGACTTGTACACTCATCCTGAGCACATTTTCACTTGTGTATCACGCTTTCCGATTTGTTGTTTTGCATGCTCTTCCTCAGAGAGGCTCCCCACCCGCCCCCCACCCCAATTGCCCAACTTCAAAGCCCACTAAGCCCGGATCTCCTCTGGGTCAAGTGTTCGATAACTTCTCTCTTATGTTTCAAAACCCAGACTTTGAAACCAAACTGAGACGTCATTTCCCTCCTTATCAGGCAGATAAAGATGAAAGAATTGATACCACCCAAGGTTGACGGGGACTGGAGGAAGGGGTGTCGGAGGGGGATGGCTGGTTCATCCTTCCTCGCAAACATTCTGGCGGGGATTATAGAGTTTAGAGTGTACATTACCCTTTGATCCAATAATTCCACTTCTGGGACTCTGCCCCTGCAAGTCAGCATCCACACAAGAGCACCCACCCACACGGGGGTGAGGCGAGGCCTTGACTCTGACAGTAAAGAAACCAAGAACAAGGACGTGTCACACAGCCCTGAGCGTGTCAGAGTAAGCGCTCCAACAACAGCTCTGAGCCTCTGTGCAGGGCCGTGATGGAGACGCAGACGTGGCTCACAGGCTCACGGGAGCGGTGGGGATGGGCTGGGATGAGCCCTGACACCCGCACCACCGCGTGTAACACAGACTGCAACGGGAGCGGGTGCCCCACACAGCTGGTCCACTCGGCACTGAGGACCCAGAGGAGACCTGGGCCGAGTGGGCTTTGGAGTCTGGCCGTTTGGGTGGGGGGAAGGTGGGGAGCCTCGCTGAGGAAGAGACTGCTGCTGCTGCTAAGTCACTTCAGTTGTGTCCGACTCTGTGTGACCCCATGGATGGCAGCCCACCAGGCTCCTCTGTCCACGGGATTCTCCAGGCAGAACACTGGAGTGGGTTGCCATGTCCTTCTCCCGAGGAAGAGAACACAAAACAACAAATCAGAAAGCGTGATACACAAGTGAAAATGTGCTCAGGATGAGTGTACAAGTCAGCAGGAAATCGCCCCCCAGATACCACGGAAGGGCTCAGATCACAAGAAGTGTCGCCTAAGGGACACACAATATATTGTTAACTGCCGGCCTGGGCACCTCTGGACTGCACCTCCTGTGTGTCGTGCATGTTTGCTTGCTGGTTTTGGCTGCATCGCCTCTTCTTGTGAAAATAACTTTGCTCCAGAGTGATTAGACCAAAAGGACAACAGCTGTAGGATCCCACTGATGTCAGGCCCCCAGAGTCAGAATCAGAGGGAGGACGGTGGTGCCCAGGGGTGGACGGTGAAGAGTCTGCTGGGCACAGAGTTTAGGTTTGGCAAGATGAGACCCTTGGCCGCACCACAGCGGGAACGTCCCTAGCAGTGCACAACTGCACATAAAAACTGGTTTCAAAGGTGAAAGTCATGCGACGTGCATTTTTCCACCCCTTAGAAATGGTAAAAATGAGATGAGCGCCCCAGATAGAAAAGTCGTTAACTGTTCTTGCAACACACGGAGACAGTGAGCAACCTCAGACCCCGTGAAGGCGCCTCTTTCCCTGCCGAGATCAAGGGAATGAGCGGCATAAGAGGCATTCCTACAGATCCACGGATTTATCAGTGTTTTTGAAACAGAGGTGCTGCTTTTTTGCTTTCAAATTCAAATTGAGAGAGTGGCATTGACGTATGTGCACCACCATGCATGAAACAGATCACTGATGGGAAGCTGATGCATTAGGCAGGGGGCCGAGCCCGGGGCTCTCTGCCAGCCTGGAGCGGTGGGCTGGGGTGGGAGGCGAGAGGGAGCCTCCAGAGAGAGGGGGCACATGTGCAGCTACGGCTGACTCCTGTTGACGTATGGCAGAAGCCAGCATACACTGTGAAGGAATCACCTCCAACTGAAAAGAAGCTTTTAAAAAATGAAAACAACTTTTAACAAACGACTTAATATCATAACAACATAGTACATGAAAAAGATTAAAATTCATGTATGTGCCACGATCCCAATTTTGGGCAAAAAAATAATTTGCACTTTCATGACTCATCTACAAATTGCACTGGGTATTGACCGTCTACCTGGTGTTCTGACATGATGGAGAGGGAAGACAGAAGATGTCTCTGCCCTCTGGGGGCCTCCTTTTAGTAGGAGAAACAGAAAACAAAACTACCCATTGGGACAGCCATGTCACAATGTGCAGACAGGTTGAAACAATGAATTCCAACATCGGCCACTAATTCCCTTCCTGGACAAACACCCTGGAGAGACTCTCCACATAGAGGAAGGAGAAAAATACCAGAATGAACCCAGCAACAGTTATTCATCTGACGAAGACTCGCGCCAACTTCTCTTAGTGTGGTGTGTACTACCGAAAACCTGGCGGGGGTGTGGGAGTCTAAAGCTACCCATGGACCTGTTACAGAAAACAGAGCATATTCACACACTGCACAGCCACTTGAATGAATGAACCTCAGCCCCAAGCTTCCACACCAACACATTTGGGCAACAGAATTACTGAGTCAGGAGCTGAAGTGCCAACATGGCGCCATCATGGATGGAAGCTGTCCATCACCTCCCCAGCAAGACTTCTCCTGTGCGCTTGTTTTGAAACCATCTTCTTGGTGTTTTTGTTTTCTCTTTCCCTTTCTTTCTTTCTTTTTTAATTGGAGTAGAATTGAATGAGTGTAGTGTAGTTGAAGTGGAGTACACGTGAATGCACCCCCTGCATTACAGGTGGGTTCTGTACCAGCTTAGTCGCTAGGGAAGCCCACCGCTCACTCACCAAGGTGTGTTAGTTTCAGGCACACGGCAGAGTGCTTCAGCTCTCTACATGTACTCATATATACTCAGTTACACATGTATGTACTCTCTCGCATGCACTCTTTTCTATCATGGCTCATCACAGGATACTGACTGCAGCTCTCTGTGCTATGCGGAAGAGACTTGTTTATTCATCCTCCGTAAAAAAGTCTGGGGGCTTCCCTGGCGGCTCTGTGCTAAAGAACCTGCCTGTCAGTGCAGGAAACACAGGAGACTCGGGTTTGATCCCCTAGGAAAGATCCCTTGGAGGAGGAAATGGCAACCCACTCCAGTATTCTTGCCTGGAGAATCCCATGGACAGAAGAGCCTGGTGGGCTATATAGTCCATGGGGTCGCAAAAAGACTCAGACACCACTGAGCGACTAAACAACAACTATAGAAGCTTTACATCTTCTAAAAAAGAAACTACAGAATGGCTATATCCTATTTCAGATTACTTTTCCTTCTGGGTTATTACTTGTTGTTATCTGTTTTGTGTGTTTATGTTAGTCCCAGACTCCTAATTTCTCCTTCCGGCCCCCTCTCCCCTTTGGTAACCCAGTAAGCTTGTTTTCTGTGTCTGGGGTCTATTTCTGTTTTGTAAACAAGCTCATCCCTATCGCTTTTCAAAGACCACCCAACACCCCCCCAGGCTGTGCCCCGGGACATTTGTCTTGCTCCGCCTGGCTGGATGCCTTAGTGCGGTCATCTCCAGGCGCACCCATCCATCTTCTTTCTCTGCGTGTTTACAGCTCTCCTTACTGTTTTGCCTCCTACCAGCCATAATTCAATTAAAAAGGGCGGTTCAGGGAGTCGACTGCCTGCTGCAACGAGATGCCCACTCGCGGGATCGCTGACCCTCCCAGGAGGAATCTAATACTGTAGCAATTAGACGGGCCGTCTCCCTCCTCTGTCAAGAAGCGCAGAGACGTGACAGCGACGTGCTGGCCCGTGTTTCTCAAACCCGAGCATGTTTACCTCCGGAGCCTGGAAAATTCCAGGCTCGGAGGCTCCCTCTCGGCCGCTTCCACCGGCTCCCGCCCCTCCCACGCCAGGCGGCAGTTTCCATGGCGACCGATAAGCCTGCCCGCGGCCGCCGCTGGTACCGCAGAGAACAAAGCGGAGCCGCGATAATGGCATTGCCTGGCGGGGGATGGGGCCAGCCCGGCCGAGGCCGCCATCCGCGCCACCGCCCCGCCACCCATCCTCTGCACAAGCGAGTGCATGCGGGACCAGATTTCTGCATTCCAGAAAACCTTCTGTTTTTTATCTTTGGACTTAAAAACGTCTTCTTTCCATTGAGATAGAACTGAGCTATACTCTTGTATAGGTTTAAGGCCGGCAACGTCTTGAGCTGATACATTTTTGAGTCACAACAGGCTCACCACTGTCCCCTCAGCTAACACCTCTGTCACACCACATAATTATCATTTCCTCTTCTTTTTTAAGAGCAGTTTCTCCTCCATTGAAAACTCCTAGAAAAGCTTAATTTGGAAAACGGAGTTCTCCAGGGCGACGGGAGGATGGGGAGGCTGGAGGGGCCCATGAAGACGATGATGAGTGACTGGCCGGTGTTTGCACAGTGGAGGGGAGCCCCTGAGACCCGCGGCGGCAGCACCTGAGAACAGGGGGGACGTCCAGTTGGGGGGACGCCTCCACGGATGTTAATGGGCGCACCAGGGTGTCTGATGCTCCCCGGAGTTCGAGAGGCACTGGGCTGCACCTTTGATGAACACCCACGGGGGTGGCTGATATTTCTGCCTTCTTCTGCAGTATTAGGGAAAGACCTGAGTGGAGTTCTCCGCACTGTGTCCGCACTGAGCCCCGGGATGTCCTCCCGTTTGGGGTCACATCCGCCTACCGACCCTCCAATTCCTCTCCCGCGAAGCCCCTTGCCCACCCAGATGGCCAGGGCCTGAACGGAAGCGGGGGGATGGGGGAAGGGCTGCTTAGTGGACTCAGGGTTTCCTTTGGGGGCAAGTATTTTGCTTCTAGATACAGGTGGTGGCTGTACAATGTTGTGAATGCACCAGACACCACTGCATGGTTCTCTCTTTGGAGGGGAAATGTGGCTGACTTTATTTTGGGGGGCTCCAAAATCACTGCAGATGGTGACTGCAGCCATGAAATTAGAAGACGCTTGCTCCTTGGAAGGAAAGTTACGACAACCTAGATAGCATATTAAAAAGCAGAGACATTACTTTGCCAACAAAGGTCTGTCTAGTCAAGGCTATGGTTTTTTCCAGTGGTCATGTATGGATGTGAGAGCTGGACTATAAAGAAATCTGAGTGCCAAAGAATTGATGCTTTTGAACTGTGGTGTTGGAGAAGACTCTTGAGAGTCCCTTGGACTGCAAGGAGATCCAACCAGTCCATCCTAGGGGAGATCAGTCCTGGGTGTTCATTGGAAGGACTGATGCTGAAGCTGAAACTCCAATACTTTGGCCACCTAATGTGAAGAGTTGACTCACTGGAAAAGACCCTGATGCTAGGAGGGATTGGGGGCAGGAGGAGAAGGGGACGACAGAGGATAAGATGGCTGGATGGCATCACTGACTTGATGGACATGAGTTTGCGTAAACTCCGGGGGTTGGTGATGGACAGGGAGGCCTGGCGTGCTGCGATTAACGGGGTCTCAAAGAGTCGGACACGACTAAGCGACTGAACTGAACTGAACTGAGTTATCTATTTTATATGGTTCTCTTGAAAATAGTTAATTTTATGGCATGGGAATTCCACCTCCATAAACTTATAAAGCAAAATTCAAACTCCACACATTTCAAACCTGGGGGCATTGTTTACAAGAAACCTTGATGATCAAAAAGTTAGCACATGGCTCTCCCTAGACCACTGCTGTCCAACAGAAATAGAATCCAAGCCGTGTAAATAAGTTAACATTTTCTAGTAGACATGACTTCAAAAGGGGAAAAAAAAAAGAAAGCTAAAATGAATGCTAGTCAAAAATTTTATTTCACTCACCATACCTGCAAACAAAAAAACCAGAACAGCAATGCTAGCTCCCTGTTTTCATAGCCCTGTAGCCGACTGCTCCCCAAACCTTGCGGTTCTGCCTTGGAAGGAGGGTTTGGGGGCCTCCCTGGTGGTCCAGGGGCTAAGGCTTCTCGTGCAGGGGGCACAGGTTTGATCCCTGGTCTAGGAACTAGATCCCACATGTTGCAACTAAAACCTGGCACAGCCAAATAAGTAAATTTTTAAAAAAGAAATTGGGTTTTCACCAGCCCACCCTGTTTACCTGTTGCTCAAGTGACCGAAAAACAACCCTCACTATTCTTCCTTCTCTAAGGAAAACCTGGCCAAACCACCATCTGCCAGGCCTTTCAGCCCATTCTTGTTCTGAGGATAAATTCCACCCTCTTCAAAACAGTCCACAGGGGTTTCCCAGGTGGTTCAGCAGTAAAGGACCCGCCTGCGAAGGCACAAGATCCAGGTCCAACCGGTGGGTTGGGAGGATCCCGTGGAGCAACCCGCTCCAGTGTTCTCGCCTGGGGGAAGCCCTGTGGACGTGAAAGCTGCGTTGCCCGGGTCACAGAGAGTCAAACACGAGTGAGCTTCTGAACAACAACAACAGAACAGTCCCCGAGCTCTGGGGGCCCCAGACTGTCTCTTCAGAGGAGTGTGGGGGTGCCAGCTATGCTGGAAGGGGCTCTGTTTGAGCACTTCTCAAAGCTGGGTCCATGTGAAGTTCCGAACCATGAGACACACGGGCTGAGCTGAGTTCTTCCTGCAAGGTGTCCCAGAGTAAATATTTTAGGCTTCGGAGGTGATGTGGTCTCTGACTCAACTACCACTCAGTTCTGCCTCTGGGGCATGAAGCGGCCATGAAGAAAGTGAAAAGTAAAAGTGTTCGTCGCTCAGCTGTGTCTGATTTTTGCCCACCAGGCCCCCCTGTCCTCCACTATCTCCCAGAGTTTGCTCAAAGTCCTGTCCATTGAGTCAGTGATGCCATCCAACCATCTCACCCTCTGTTGTCCTTCTCCTTTTGCCTTCAATGAGACGAAGTTGTATCATTAAATCATCATAATAAATTGGAGGGTCAGATGTCAAGAAAACCAAGAAGAGATGTGTCAAGGGAAGATAGGGTCACGGCCGAGCCAAGAACACATCAGGAGCTGGCGTCACTCTTTGAATGCACGCCCAGCTCTTCATGAGGAGCTACGAGCAGAGGGAACTCTGGAATTTCCACACGGAAGGGGGTTGGGGGGCAAGCTTGGAGGTTGGGGGGTTCAGGGATGTGCCTGGCAGAAGTGTTTGCACCATAATGGTTGCTGTTACACGAGACAGCCCACTGGAAAGAAAGCAAACAACCCCCTTGAATGCACGTATTTAGGGATTTATAAAGTCAGCTATGGAGGAACAGGAGCAGAAAGGGACTCACTGTCGAGCTATTATCCCTGTGTTTATGTGACTTAGCTCAACAAACACACCTGGAAGTAGACGGCCGTTGTGTGTCGACATTTAAAACCTTCATATATGAGACAAACAGTGGACTATGCGCACGGGGAACAAACATTCAACTCATCTCCAAACAAGGACATGAGATCTCTCACCCCAGAAAACCAGAGAAAACCCAGCTATGTGCATGGCTCAGGGATCCAATCTGTAAACAGGCAGCTAATGTTAAACCTCTTTATGGTTTAGAAGTGGACGTGGCCAGAATACTGGGCATTTGTGCCTTTTCTGGGAAAACAGCTCCCTTCCTGAGCCGGGTGTCGATGTATACGGAGCTTGGACCTGAGCCTGGCCTCCGTAGGTCATTAATCAGGGGGAAATTCCACGGTGGGTGTCTGCCCTGGCGTTTTATTTGGCAGCTGGGTCTGAGCTGACATCCTGATGGCTAGTTTTCAGCGTCAGTTCGTCTCTGCTGAGAAACAGCCACCTTCAGCAGGACCCTGGCTTATGTCCGTGTTTGGTCCAGGTCTGCGTTGGTGCCTGGCCTCTAAAGGACCCTGCGTGTGTGTCTGCGTGGGGTGGGGGAAGTGTTTGGAGCAGGCAGAACACGCCTTTGCTCACCTCACCAGGAGACAATGTAGGTGAAGATGCACTTTCATAGTCGTGGGATGGGGCAAGGGCCCAGTAAACGTAGCAAAGAAGCCGGTGAATATAAAGGAAAACATTGATAAGTCTGTCTCCACAAACTGGAAAAATGAGAGACAGGGAAACCCTGTCAAGAATAAGCCTTAATGAACAACTGAGTGAAAATGTCACAAAACGTATATTCAAAGCATATCTACACAGGCACAGAAGCCCAGACCGCAAAGAGGTGAAAGAGAGGGGAAAACCTCAAGATAAAAATGTAGGCAAAGGATATTGGCAGGGGCTGGGGGGGGGGGGAGGGGCTCAAATGTTGAAAAACACTACCTTACTTGGGACCCAAAACCTGGACATCGAAACCAAAATGAGAGGCTGCTTACTCCCATGAGACTGATAAATTGTATCTGAGACGTGTTGTCTTCTCAAGACATTGAAAGCCATTTGTCATAATTTTAAAAATACATTTATTTACTTGGCTGTGCCAGGTGGTAGGTGCAGCATCCTCATGTGAACTCTCAGTTTCAACATGTGAGATCTAGTTCCCTGACAAGGGATTGAACCTGGGCCCCCTACACTGGGAACATGGAGTCTTAGCTACAGGACCACCAGGGAAGTCCGTATAATCATTCTAATGTCACTGATGCATGCTACATGCTTATTAAATATTCTTCTCCTTGCTTCCTAAGTTGTATAAATATACTACTATTAAAAAATAAAAGTGAGAAAGATAAAAAAAAGCAATAAAATCCAGGGCTGTCAAAGATGTGGAGAAAGGGGCAAAGCCCTAAGCTAGCTGCGTGTGGTTGGCACAGGCTTTGTGGAGAACACAGAACACAGGCCTCAGAGTTAAGGACAGACATAACTCAACACACGCAAGCCCGCTTCTGGACTGTGAGGACATTCACAATATGACACACACACAGGGCGTCATTGCAACATGAAGTCAAGGAGACTGGGGGCCGGGGGGAGAAAACACGACGCCTACACGAGAACATCAAGTGTGAAGATGAGGCAGTGTCTTACTGTCAGAAAAAGCAAATGCTTTCCTTTAAAAGTGTGTCAGACAGAGAAAAACAAATGTCATATATTAGCACATACATATGGAATCTAAAATGATGGTCGTGATGAACGGATACGCAGGGTAACTGTGAAGATGCAGACTAGAGAACAGACCTGGGGCCGCAGGGTGAGGGAGAGGGTGGGCCCGTGAGAGAGGAGCGCTGAGACACACACAGCATCGTGTAAAACAGACAGCTGGTGGGAACTTGCTGTCTGATGCAGGGGGCTCTGATGCAGGGGGCTCTGATGCAGGGGTGCTCTGTGACCATCTAGAGGGCTGGGGTGAGTGGGGTTGGGAGGGAGGCTCACGCGGGAGGGGACACAGTGTGTACCGACGACCGCTGATTCCTACTGATGGGGAGCGAAAACTGACATGACACTGCAAAGCAATTATCCTCCAGTCAAAAATAAATGAACTTATACAAATTTGTTTTTGAAGGACACTTAGTATCATGTTATATTTGAAGTGAGATGAAAGTGAAGTGGAAGTTGCTCAGTCGACTCTGCAACCCCATGGGATTCTCCAGGCCAGAATACTGGAGTGGGTGGCCTTTCCCTTCCCCAGGGGATCTTCCCAACCCAGGGGCCAAACTCAGGTCTCCTGCATTACAGGCAGATTCTTTACTGTGGAGTCACCAGGGAAGCCCAAGAATACTGGAATGGGTAGACTATCCCTTCTCCAGCGGATCTTCCTGACCCAGGAATCGAACAGGGATCTCCTGCATTTCAGGCGAATTCTTTGCCAACTGAGCTATCAGGGAAATCCTGCATAAAATACTTGATGGGAGAAAAAGCAGGATATAAGCCTTTACGTAGGGGCTCCCCATTTGGTTCCGTGGCAAAGAATCCTAGGAGACCTGGGTTCCATTCCTGGGCGGGGAAGACCTGCAGAAGGAAACGGCAACCTACTCCAGTATTCTTGCCTGAAGAATTCCATGAACATAGGAGCCGGGTGGGCTACAGTCCACGGGCTCACAGAGTCAGACACGACTGAGCAACTGAGGTAAGGGAGATAAAGAAGAGGTCAGGGGACAGACTGATACACAGAACAAGTTACAAGGAGACAGAGGGTCTGTGAGTCTGATCCCTGAGTCAGGAAGATCCCCTGGAGGAGGATGCTTGCCCGGAGAATCCACTGGACAGAGGAGGCTGGCGGGCTAGAGTCTGTGGGGTCGCAAAGAGTCCAACTAAAGGCACAAGTAAAGCGACCTAGCACGCAGGTGCCAAGCGCTGGGAAGGCGGACCCAGCAGATGACCAGAGCGGGGATATTTTCTCACTTGGATGATTACGGAAGACAATGGAGAGGAAGTGACTTCAGCTCAGCCACAGCCAGAAAGATGACAGAGGGCCGGTTACATTAGACGCGAGGGCAGTGGGGCTGGGCACAGGCGGAGGGCAGGTTCAGGGGCTGACGGCCGCCCGCGGGTGGGGCTGGGGCTGTCCAGGTGCGCGGAGGCCGGAGGTGAGGCTGGAGTGGACCGTCAGGAGCCACAGCGTTGAGAGGCCCGGTGCTCCGTGGTTAGAGAAGCCACTGCAACGGGAAGGCCCTGCTCCGCGATGGAGAGCGGCTCATGATTGCTGCAGCCAGAGGAAGCCCGCGCAGAGCAGTGTAGGCCCAGTGCAGCCAAAAACAGATAGGTGGATGGATAGACGGTGATGCAGAGGAACGAAGGGAGGATAAAAAATAAAACAATTAAAAAAGAGAGAGAGACAGACACCTTAATCTGAGCTACTCAGAGGGAGACAGGGAAGCTGCAGCCCTTCTTTTAGAGCCTTGCCTCTGTCTTAAAGTTCTCAAAGGTTTGAAACTCAGAGTAATCCACATGCCAAGAAAGCATGTTTGGGGGGAGCATATTCTAACCCCCTCAAGAGCCACATAGGCGTTGTGTTGGTTAGATGCTATACCTAGCAGGCAGCGGTCCTGTAGATCAATACTTTTGTTTTTTTGGCCAATCACATCACTTGTGAGCTCTTAATTCCCTGACCAGGGATTGAACCCTCCGCAGTGAAAGCAGGGAGTCCTAACCAGTGCATGTCCAGGAAGCTCCCAATCAATATTTTTTAAATGAAGAAATTAACCGAGTATTTAGAATGGAAACAAGGTTACGAGGTATTATTAAGAAAAATAAAAACCGAAAGAAACTGAAACACAGCAAAACACTCAGCTGTGTGCCCGTTCAGGCAAACCGGGGTTCGCGTCCCCTCTCTGCTGGGTATCAGCTGTGTGACTGGGTGACTCATTCCATGTCTCAGAACCTCAGCTTCCGCATCTCTGGAAGGAAAGCCAATCTACCTCCAGGGTATTTTTTCTGAAGAATAAATTTAAAAATGCCTGTTAGCGCTCTGCACAGTGCCTGGTTTTCAATGGTCACTTTGTAAATGTCAGCAGTTACTCTAACTGTGAGAGGACACAAATTAAAAATGGGAAAGGAGCACTAAACGTGGAAAACTTTCATGCTGGACTGATAGTGATTATTTACCAAAAAAAGCTTCCCTGGTGGCTGACATGGTAAAGGACCCGCCTGCAATGCAGGAGACCCAGGGTCAGATCCCTGGGTCGGGAAGATCCTTTGGAGAAGGGAATGACTAACCATTCCAGTATTCTTGCCTGGAGAATTCCATGGACAGACCATGGGGTTGCAAAGAGTCGGACACAACTGAGCGGCTAACTCACTTATGTGAGATTAGGTGTCAGCGAGGAAAGCAAAGGATTAGAATAAAAGTGATCATAAAATTGAACTGGTGTACTAATCCATGGGAAGAAGAAGCAAATGCAAATCATTTTTCATCCTGTTACACTGTGGGTGGCAGTGGAGGAGTCAAGGATACTCTGTTGGTTCTCAGAGATCTTTATTTCACTGTTCTGTTACAACGAGCTCGCGTTTATTCTGAATGAAAAGAGGAAGCACAAAAGTCTAGAATAAACGTATTTGCACACAGAGACTCTTGAAAGTCGACTGGACTGCAAGGAGATCAAACCAGTCATTCCTAAAGGAAATCAAACCCTAAATGAATATTTACTGGAAGGACTGCTGTTGAAGCTGAAGCTCCAATACTTTGACCACCTGATGCAAAGAGTCAACTCGTTGGAAAAGACCCTAATGCTGGGAAAGACTGAAGGCAGGAGAAGGGGACGACAGAGGATGAGATGGCATCACTGACTCAATGGACACACACTTGAGCCAGCTCCGTGGAGACAGTGGAGGACAGAGGAGCCTGCCATGCTGCAGTCCATGGGGTCACAAAGAGTTGGACACGACTTAGCAACTTAACAACAACACACAGAGCCAATTGCCTTTGAACAAAGAGGCTGAGCTCCTTTCTTCTGGTGTTTTCTCCATAACTTCATTTGGGATTTGCTAGTGCAATTCATGGGGGGCCCCATGGCACAAACAAGGGAGTCTTGAAAGTTCTTCCTATTTTCAGACAGAAAGAGTAAGTCCCCAAATAGTTCAAAGCCAAAAATAAAAAAGATACACACACACACATAAATATTTAAATTTTTTTAAGAATATTTTCTTGGCTACGTTGCATGACAGGTAGGATCTTAGTTCCCTGACAGAACCCACAGCGCTTGCACTGGAAGAGTGGAATCTTAACCACTGGATCACTGGGAAAGTCCCAAGGAAATACATATATAAGACTGAGTATCAGATGGTTTTCTATTTATCAGATTTTAAGAATCAATAATCACATTTTACCAGTTCTTGTGTATGAGCTTTTTTTTTTTTTTTTCAGGTGTCCAGACAAAACACCTCCCTGTGAAGGAATAAAGCAAAATTCTGTCTAGAAAGCTCTTAACCTCTGTGACCGAGACTGGAGGAAACAAAACACGATGCTTTTCCTTTTAGGAATACACAAGGTCTAGGAGTCAACTTGAGGACCCCTGAGGCTTACTCAGGAGTCAACAGAAACAGATACAAGTTTCTGTTTTTTAAAAAGAAAGAAAAGGAAAGGTATTCTGAATATGAAAAGCACAAAGCAAAAAGCTGGAAGGGAAAGCACCGGCGCGCGGGCAGGGGGACGGCGTTTAAGCCTGCTGTGCAGGCCGGGCTGCAGGAGCCTCTCCCCTGGGCCCAGCTCCCACCACACCGCGTCTACTGCTGGAATGGAAGCGCGCTTGTGGGCTGGGGCAGGACTCCAACGCTGCAGATGGCGTCTGGGGGTGAGACCTTTTTAAAAAATTATTATTATTATTATTTAATTCTAAATAGCTTTGTTTCGATGGCCACCAGTTTCATCCCGAACAAGTTGAATCAAATCCCGTTTCTGTTCTTTCTGACCCGTGGGAATGTCTCCCCTTATCTCTCTGTGAAATATGTCACACATAGAGAAGAATGCGTGAGGAGATGCAACTGGGACTTTCAAACAGACATTTGTGAAACCGAAGCCCAGCTACGGGCCGGGCCGTGTTTTCCGACTGCCAGATCTCAGCTTTCAGATGCGCTGAGAATCAGTTGTTCCGATGACGGCTTTGGCTGCATGGCTAATTCCCCTGAAGTGGACACATGCATCAACTTTATCTACGCAACAGCAGCAAGCAAGAGTGTGTTCCTCTGAGCTCTTTCGGATGGTAACAGCAACCCCATCTGCAAGAGAGCTTTTGAGTGATTTGAGGTCTTAGTCTCATTTTTAGGGGAGCGGAGTGCGAGTTCAGATTTATGCTAACAGCTGTCCTGTCACAACCAAACTGGAATTTAGGGTACTCTGAGGATTTTTAATCTCTTAAAATGAAGAACCTCTGGGTGGATCAACCAAGAGTGTTCCGTGGGCCTGGGATGTCAAGGGTGTTGTAAACAAGGGAGCAGGATTCCAGCACCCAGCCTTTTTTGTGACTGTCTTGGCTGCTTGAAATTCTCTGAGTGCACCGATGTTTGAACGGCACGGCCATGTACCTTTGTGACGTGTTTTAAACTCAGGTGAGGATCACACCCGCATCTGATGGGTGATAGAGTTGGGTCTGCAAATCAAGACAAGCCTGCCCAAATGAAACAAAAACTAGGGCAAAACTGAAATTAGTTACGGCCCAAGCGAAACCGAAACAGCAAAGGAAAAAAAAAAACCAAGTCCCCCTGCGATCCACGTGGTCTCTGCAGTCCAGGCACATCCAGCGTTAAGCCGGTGCCCACGACTCTCTGCACTGGCTCAGTAGTGTCCCCCTCATCCCAACCCAGGTCCAACTCCCCCCTGAACCTCAGCACATGACCTTATCTGCAAACAGGGTCTCTGCAGATGTGCGTGTCCTGGAGTAGGGGGAGACCCCAGTTCCAGTAACGAGTGTCCTTGTAGAAAGGGGCAGGAGGCTTGGGACATACGGAGATGAGGAGCGCGTGATGGCTGCGGCAGGGGCTCAGGTGGGCGGAAGGACCAGCGGCAAACACCGGAGGCCAGGAGGCAGGCAGAGGCAGGTGTCCACACGGAACCCGTGCTGCTGACACCGTGACTCAGGGCTCTGGCCTCAGAACTGCGAGGAAATGAATTCCTGTTGTTTCAAAGCCGCCAGGTTTGTGGTAACCTCTTACAACAACCCTAGGAAATGAATACACTCACAAACTTGACTCTTTTCTTTCTTTTTTTAACAATTTAATTTAGGAGACGCTACAGGTCAGGATAGATTCTCCTATTTGCCCAAAAATATATGCAAAAAAGGAGAAGGCAATGGCACCCCCACTCCAGCACTCTCGCCTGGAAAATCCCATGGATGGAGGAGCCTGGTAGGCTGTAGTCCATGGGGTCGCTAAGAGTCGGACATGACTGAGCGACTTCACTGTCACTTTTCACTTTCATGCATTGGAGAAGGAAATGGCAACCCACTGCAGTGTTCTTGCCTGGAGAATCCCAGGGACGGGGGAGCCTGGTGGGCTGCCGTCTATGGGGTCGCACAGAGTCGGACACGACTGAAGCGACTTAGCAGCAGCAGCAGCAGCAGCATATGCAAAAAAATATTTTAAATGATCTATTTCAGAGCTTCCTACTACACATTTAAAATATTTTAAGAGTATCAAATATAATATTTAAATTTTTTAAATTTCTTTTTTATTTTTTTAAATTAATTTTTACTGAATTCGAGCTGCTTTATCCTGCTGTGTCAGTTTCCGCTGAACAGGAAAGTGAACCAGCTCCACATACACATGCGTCCCCTCTTTCTGGATTTTCTCCCCACTTGGGTCACACAGAGTACTCAGCCGCGCTCCCTGAGCCATACAGCAGGTGCTCACTAGTTACCTATTTTATGTGTGTCCGACTCTTTGTGACCCCACGGACTGGGGCCCGCCAGGCTCCTCTGTCCACGCGATTCTCCAGGCAAGAAGACTGGAGCCACTTGCCATTTCCTTCTCCAGGGGGTCTTCCCGAACCAGGGATCGAAACTTCATCTCTTGCGTTGACAGGTGGACACAACTTAGTGACCGAATAACAACAACATACTATGTTATGTTAGGCTGTATTATATTACGCTGTGTTATGTTATATAACGCGTCATGTTGCACTATGTTGTTATGTGTTGTTATGTTCTATTATGCTATGTCATGACTAAGCTGATTTTGGGAGGCACTGCTTTCCCCCAAAGAAGCGTTCCAAGGAGAGCCTTGGCTGGGGCACTGACTTACAGTGGACATCAGATGCCGGGGTGAGTTGCAGTCCCGTCCGCCCTGTGGGCACTTCTGGGTGGGTGAGTGAGGGCGGGGTGGACTGAGCAAGCCAGCACGGACCCTGGGCGGGGGGGTGTAGTCGCCCAGAAGCTTAGGAAGCACTGGCCTGCAGCGCAGCCAGTGCACTAGGCCCACCCATGTTACTGCAGATGGTGTTATTCCGTTCCTGGACAGCAGAAGTGGACATGACACTGTAAATCCACTACACTTCAGTAAAACAGGTTCCAGAAAATTAAATGGATTAATAATAATAATGATAAAAGGACTGTCTGACAGTGTAAATGAAGAGGGTGGGCGGAAAGCTGCTGATGGTTGCCTGTGACACGACATGGGCTCACCACGCCGGGTAGGGAGCTGCGAGGGGTGCAGGAGACAGAGAGGATGTGGGGTGGTTCTAAGCAAATACCCAGGACAACCACACCGGGCCAGGAGGCAGCTGCAGACACAGAAAGAAAGATGCAGAAAAACACGCAGAAGTCTCTCAGCGTTGCCTCGGAATATTAAAAGGGCACTCCTTTTCTTTGCACAAAAAACATATAGTACTTTGTTTTGGATATATAATTGATTTATAATGCTGTGTTAATTTCCACTGTGCAGCAAAGTGACTCAGTTAAACATATGTATGCACTCTTTTTAATTTTCTTTCCCATGCTGCTTTTTCACAGGATATTGAATACAGTTCCCTGTGCTATAAAGTACGTCTTCCTTGTTTACCTAATACTTCAATAATCAAAAATAAAAACAAGAAAAGAGAGACTTTTAAAAACATCAACTTTCTGAGTTTTAGAATGCTGCTGTGACTGGCATCCCAAGACCGAGCTAATTTATTCCATCCTCAGTGGGGATTTGTGAGCACATACCCCACGGGTCACAGTGTAGACAAGGAGAGGCTTCAGCACCTCGAGACTTTCTGCCCCAGAGACAGAGACAGAACCTGCAAGCGGCAACAACATTCACCACAGTAAATGTCCCCCCCCACCCCCATGAATTTGCCCAAAGGCACTTTCTGATGTCCTAAGAAGCAACGCAATTGTTTTCTCTCGGCCAAGTCACAAGCTATGTGATCTTATTTCCCTGATCAGGGGTCAAGTCCTTCCACCCTGCAAGGGGCATGCAGGGTCTTAACCACTGGACTGCCAGGGAAGTCCCAAAGTTAACAGACTTTTAAGACCACATGATCACATTCTACTCATCTCCTATCAATTTTATTTCCCATGCCTATCTATCAAAAAACAAAACAAAACAAAACACACCTTAATTGGATATTTGCCCTTTAGTCTGTGGAACACATTATTGGGCTTCCCAGGTGGCACAATGGTAAAGAAGTCACAGGCTAATGCAGTAGATGCAGGAGACACAGGTTTGACCCCTGAGTTGGGAAGACCTCCTGAAGGAGGAAACAGCAACCCACTCCGGTGTTCTTGCCTGGGAAATCCCGTGGACAGAGGAGCCAGGCAGGTTACAGTTCACGAGGTCACAAAGAGTCGGGCACAACTGATCACACACACACACATTATTGGGAATGGGTAATTTTCACTTTTCAAGAGGAAAGCGTATTATTTTAATTAAAAAGGTAATAAAGTGATATTAAATTGACATAATGTTAAAAAAAATTTTTTAAACTACCTTCTCTCAGCTTGAGGACAAAACTGAATACTAATTCTCTAAATTCTTAATTATTGTGAATGTTGACAAAACAGATGAGAAAGATGGCTTGCTTTTTACTTTTATGGAACAAATGACGGTATGTAAATGAAAAGAATCTAACCTGGCACATGGGGGAAAAAAGCAAATACTGGTTTACATCAGTTAGGAAAAAAAAAAAGAAAAAGGAGAGAAAAAGAAAACAAGGTTGTCAGAACCTGAAAAGGAGAGGAACTGACTAAAAGCAGGTCCAGGGGAATAACTGCGAAACAGATGGTGCACTTAAATCTGTTTACTGCCAGGAAGTCGATGTGGCCCAAAAGCTGATCACACAGCACCCAGGCTCCAAGAACGTGGCTTCCTTGCTTAATTACACTGCAATGTGTATGTTTCTTGGAATCCAACCTGGCGTTCCAGCCTGGAGGAAAATCCCATGGTAGGCTGATGAGCTGAATTTGCCTCTGGAAACCGGGCCATGTGTTAAAAATCAAATCGCGCTGCCTCAGCATTTGCGCCGCCTTTCAAATCCGTCCGTCTTCAGCTCAAGTCCCCTCTCCTCTGCTCAGGAGTCCTGTGACCCTGAGGTTGGCTGCCCTGGGTGTTCTCAGAGCCGTGGTTGTTGGGAAAGGGGGAAAGGACTCGGGCAAATGCAGTACGAGACCAACGGGGGGTTGGATACCAACCCGCCGGGACCCTGTGCCTGGCAGCGGGCCCACAGCGCTGAACGCGGCCATCCCGGGGGCGGGGGGCTGTCAGGCAGCCTGAGCCCCAGCTCCAGCCCCGCAACCTGCCAGCCCTGAGCTCTTCCCGCGGCCACCAGTTCTGAGCCGGGGGCCGTGGGCAGTCAGCACCAGCCATGGGCCCTGCTGTCCTCCTGGGACCTAATTCCCAGTGATGGGATGGATGGCAAGCAACTGCTCATTCAAGCAAACTTGTGTCCAGTCCCTTGGACTGCAAGGAGAGCCAACCAGTCCATCCTAAAGGAAGTCAACCCTGAATATTCATTGGAAGGACTGATGCTCAAGCTGAAGCTCCAATATTTTGGCCACCTGATGCAAAGAGCTGACTCATTGGAAAAGACCCTGATGCTGGGAAAGATTGAAGGCACAAGGAGAAGGGGGCGACAGAGGATGAGATGGTTGGATGGCATCACCGACTCGATGGACATGAGTTTGAGCAAACCCCGGGAGATAGTGAAGGACAGAGAAGCCTGGCGTGCTGCAGTCCATGGGGTCGCAGGACTTAGCCACTACCCACAGAAGAGAAACACGAATATCCCTTCTATGTGTGAAAAGACTATGGCTTCAGCCATGTTACAAGAGACCCAGGGTAACACCCCCACATACCACCTCTTGCTCACCAGTTTGGCGAAGAAAAACACTTGATCCCACACTGTGTTGGCCAAAGTGTGGGGAAGTCAGCCGCCCTCCTGCACACACCTATGCTCAGCCGTGTGCGACTGCAGTTCGCCAGTCACGGGGTTTTCCAGGCAAGAATACTGCAGTGGGTTGCCATGCCCTCCTCCAGGGGATCCTCCCCACCCAGGGACTGAACCTAAATCTGCTTCGTTGGTAGGTAAATTCTTCACCACTGAGCTACCCGGGAAGCCCTAATCACTGCCATGAGTGAATGAGTGAAAGTCGCTCAGTCGTGTCTGACTCTTTGCAACCCCCGGGACTATACAGTCCATGGAACTGTCCAGGCCAGGATACTGGAGCAGGTAGCCATTTCCTTCTGCAGGTGATCTTCCCAACCCAGGGGTCGAACCCAGGTCTCCCACACTGCAGGTGGATTCTTCACCAGCTGAGCCACAAGGGAAGCGATCACTGTCCTAAGTGGCACTAAAGAGCCTGCTCAAAAGACACCCATTCACAGCACAAACCCTGAAACAAGAAGGCAGAACTTCACACAGGGTGACAAATTTTTCACCACTCTGCATACATCTGGGAAAACTCAGTGAACGTTGATTTGGGGCTTATTACACATTTTAGGGAGTAGGCGAATCTGTAAACACAGAAGCCGCAAATAACACAGGAGGACTGTTAAGTGTTAACAGGGGTTGTCTCCAGGAAAGAAAACTAGGTGAGTGAGATGTGGGGATGGAAGGAAGAAGTCACTCTTGAACTAGTCTTTGCTACTTTTGGGATCTTTGTAAAAAGTATGTTTATCATGTATCCAAAAAAATAAATGAAAGGTGTCAAGAAATTGCAACAGTGATGAGACTTGGCTAACTTGTGTAAGACATAAGACATCCTTTTGCTATAGGTAAAAAGAGGGTGACAATGTCAACATTAGCAGGTGGGGACTTCCCTGGTGGTCTGGGGTTAAGACTCTGGGCTCCCAAGATAGGGGGTCCCTGGTCACAGAACTGGACCCCACAGGCCACAACTAAGAGTTCACGGGCGGCCACTAAAAGCTGCAGATCCCAGGTGCTGCAACTAAGACTTGACACAGCAAAATAAACCAAGATGTAAAAAGTCACTGGGTGGTGGTGAGGCTCTAAGAAGAGCTGTTGGGAAAAGGGTTTGCGGCCAGTGTCTGGCCTGTAACAAGCACTTGATAAAGAGGAAAGGTGTTGTGACTGATTCCCTTTCCCTCTCTCCTCCAGACCCTGACTCCTAAGGAGGAAAAGTCTTCAGCCCTCCTCCTGGAGACACCTTTGGCTTCCATGATCCTGTTCACGCCCCGTTCTTTTCTAAATTCTCTCCCCACTTCATCAAGGACTACGCCAAGCACTCAGGTTTCTAGTTGTTGTTCAGTGACTAAGTCGTGTCTGACCTTTGCAACCCCATGAACGGAAGCACGCCAGGCTTCCCTGTCCTTCACTATCTCCCAGAATTTGCTCAAATTGATGTCCATTGACATGAATCATCTCATGCTCTGCTGTCCTCTTCTCCTCCTGTCCTCAATCTTTCCCAGCATCAGCGTCTTTTCCAACAAGTTACCTCTTCACTCTATACCCATTCTGCTCTTTAAAAAATAAATAAATAACAAACTCTGATTTTGTTCCACACGGCAATATGTTCAGTTACAAGTACCCTCCACCCCAGAACTCCCCTGCAGCTGCATGAATGGAACAGGCAAGCCAGTTCTGGCCAACGAGACATGGGCAAAAATCATCTCGGTATTCCTTCTTGAATAAAAAGCAGAGCTTCATTAGGAGGAGGCACTTGGCCTTCCCTCCTACTTCCTGCCTGGAACATGGGTTTGATGTCTGGAAGTGCAACAGCCATCTTGTGACCATGAGGAAGACAGCCTTACACTATGAAAGGAGAAGAAAGAAAGAAAAAAGGAGCTTGGGGCTTTGGTGAACTCACTGAGCCATAAGAGTCCATCATGAGTCAGAGGAGGAAAAATTAAGCCCTTACTCATTCAGGGCACCGTGGTAGGTTTTTCTCATGTGTGCAACTGAGACATGACTGAATCAACATTGCTCCCAACAGAACTCAAGCACAGAGGATGTGGAGGGCCTTCATCCGCCTTCCTCACTAACTTTCCTCCCCAAAAAGTCAGCTCAGGTCACAGTCCAGCCACCACCAGAGTGTTCCAACTTCAGCCCCAATCTCAGTCTCCAGACCCAGCTCCTAAATGCCGCTGCCTGAGGCTCCCAGACCTCGCGCTCAGGTCACCGCCTGTCTCTCTCTGCCCACAAACAGACTTCTGCTCCTGATCCCTATTCGGGGTCCTGGTTACCATCCAACCACCCCATAAAACAGGGTCAGCCTCACAGGCCACTTTGATCTGCCCTTTGCAGCTCTGAGCCTCAAATCCCGCATCTCTAAACTGAAATGATTACAAGACATGTTGCTCATGGGGTGTGGTGAGAGTTACATCACACCACTGGGCCTCTAGCCGCTTTCCCGGGAAGAGAATGTGCTGAGCGAGTGAGTGCACAGATCCAGGGGGGCTTAGCAGTTAATCATGACCTTGGATGCAGCTGCCTGGATTACACGTGTGTGCACATGGCTTTTGGCAGATTTCGGTTGTTCTTAGTTTAAAACGACTGGCCGGCTCTGTGGGCCTCGGAGAAGTGAGAGGAAGCGGGGCTGAGATGGAATCAACACAGTATTTGCATTCGGGTCACGTACCAGATGCTGTTTTGAGGACTGGGGGGTAAAATAGTGAACAAAACTATTTAGTGGTCAAAACCCCTAACATTTTTTTTTTTTTGGTGGAAAGAAAAGTCCACTGTATTTCAGAGACGGGCAACCGGGGGAGAAGGTGCTTGTTGCTGTTGTTGCTGTCCAGTCGCTCAGTCGTGTCCAACTCTCTGTGACCCCACGGACTGCAGCACACCAGGCTCCCCTGTCCTTCACCATCTCCCGGAGTTTGCCCAAACTCATGTTCATCGAGTCGGTGATGCGATCCAATCATCTCATCCTCTGTGGCCCCCTTCTCCTCCCGCCTTCAGTCTTTCCCAGAATAAGGGTCTTTTCCAATGAGCCAGCTCTTCGCATCAGGTGGCCAAAGTATTGGGGCTTCAGCTTCAGCAACAGTCCTTCCAATGAATATTCAGGGTTGATTTCCTTTAGGGTCGACTGGTTGGATCTCCTTGCAGTCCAAGGGACTCTCAAGAGTCTTCTCCAACACCACAGTTCAAAAGCATCAATTCTTCGGCACTCAGCTTTCTTTATGGTCCAACTCCCACATCCATTCATGACCACTGGAGAAACCATAGTGTTGGAGAAGGTGGACTCATGCCCAAATGCTGACTCCTCCACTGATGATCATGAAGCAAAAAGGGGGAGTTTCAGGGGTGCCGAGGTGGAGGGAGGGGCCACATGCAGATACAGCGCAGTCAGCTCTGACAGCCGTCTTTCTTTTCTAACCTTCCTATTTTCTATTGGAGTACAGCTGATGAACAATGTTGTGATAGTTTCAGGCGAACAGTGAAGGGACTCAGCCCTACACACACACGTGCCCACTCTCCCCCAAACTCCCCTCCCATCCAGCCTGCCACATAACCCTGAGCAGAGTCCCCTGTGTCTACAGCAGGTCCTTCCTGGTTCTCCATTTGGGGTACAGCCGTGTGTCCATGTCCATCCCACACTCCCTAACCTTCCCGTTCCCCATCCTTCCCCCTTGGCAGCCATAAGTTCACTCTCTGAGTTGTACAGAAAATCTTGAGAGGGGAAAAACAAGAAAACGTCAGAAGCTATTGACCCTATGGACGTAGAAAGGATTTTTACAGTTTTTCTTTCTACATTTCTGATATAGTTTGAGGTTTATCAACAATTGCATATTATATTTTTAATTTTAAAAAATCTTAAAAAACAACTTTAAGAAACTATCAGAATCATACCACCCTTACATAAATATTTTTAGCAATTTCTACATGAATCTATCTCTCTTTACACACACACCAGTGATATATATAAGAATTTATATATGATAAACACATAATAAATAAGAAATTTATAATAAATATAAATATTATTATATACTAAATTTTACTGTATGTGTATATGTACACATACATACATTTCTGTGTGTGTATATATATAATGTCTGATAGAGATACACACGTGTATAATGCTGGATAGATGGATGTAGATCTATAAAATAGTAATATTGGACCTAGAGACTGTCATACTGAGTGAAATAAGTCAGAGAAAGAGAAATATCATATGACATCACATACATGTGGAATGTAAAAATATTGTATAAATAAAGTTATCTGCAAAACAAAGGCGGAGTCAGAGATGTGAAAAGCAAGCTTCGGCTCCCAGAGGGGGAGGGGAGGGAGGCGCTGGGGCGAGGCCTGACATGGGCACACGCTGTTGCTGTGGTCACCCAGTCACGTCGGACTCTTCGCGACCCCACGTGCTGTAGCCCACCTGGCTCCTCTGTCAGGAGGATTTTCCAGGCGAGAGTACTGGAGGGGCTGCCGTTCCGTTTTCCAGGGGCTCTTCCCCACCCAGGGGTCAAACCCACGTCTCCTGTGTTGCAGGCAGATGCTTACCACCGAGCCCCCTGGGAAGCTGACGTTTGTCTAGTAGTGTGTTCCTGCTCGCCCAGACTCCTCACGTAGCCGTCCCGCCTCCAGACTATCCCCCATAAGTGTATCTGGCTGATGCATGCTGTCGTTCAGCAGAAACTAACACAACAGTGTAAAGCAATTTTACTCCAGTTAAAAACTAAAACCGCGGTTAAGGGCTGCCCTGGTGGCTCAGTGGTAAAAACAAACAAACAAAAATCCGCCTGCCAATGCGGGAGACAGGGGTTTGATCCCTGGCCCGGGAAGATCCCACAGGCCGCGGAGCAACTGAGCCCGTGGGCTACAGCCACTGGGCCTGTGCGCCAGAGCCTGGGAGCCGCAGCTACTGGGGCCCGTGCTCAGCAGGAGAGACCCCGCGCCGCAGCTAGGGCATGCCCCGGCGAGGAAGAGCCGCACAGCCAAAGTCAAACAACCACGGTCCACACAGCGCAGATCGCCGCCACGCCTCCCTCTCCTCCATCCCCCGATCCACAGAACGCAGATCGCCGCAATGCCCCCTTCTCCTCCATCCCCCGATCCACAGAACGCAGATCGCCGCAAAGCCTCCCTCTCCTCCATCCCCTGTACTCAGAGCGCTCGTGTCTCGGACAGGCCACGCCTAACCGTCTGTTTCTCACACGTGCCGCTCTTGCTCGCGCATTTTCCATCTCTCTCGCTGATCACAGAACGCGAGACCACCCCACCACTAAACCCCACTGCGTGCTCTCTCCATCCACCCCACCCCATCTCAAGGACATCCTCCTGAAATGCACATCTGACGCGGCCACACTCCGGCTTAGAAACGTTTCTTCAGTGATGAGAGACAGAGATGCTAACTGCGAATGCAGAGAGACAAAGGAATGAACCGAAATAAAAGTTTTCTCGTCTATTAATGTGTAAATGTGGGGAATCTAGAAAAATGATACTGAGGATCTTATTTGCAAGGCAGAAGTAGAGATGGCGAGGGGAAGCAGGGGTGGGATGAGCTGGGAGACTGGACTGACAGATGCCCACTGGTGATGCGTGTGTAACACAGACAGCTAGTGAGAACCGCCGGTGGAGCTCAGGGAACGCTACTTAGCGCTCTGTGCTGGCCCAAACGGGAAGGGCATCCAGAAAGAGCAGGTGTCTGTACACCACGGCAGATTCACCTTGCCGCACAGCAGGAGCTAACACGAGACCATAAAGCAGCGAGACCCTAGTGGAAGTTAACTGTTCGCAGGCTGACTGACTCAGGCCTGAAGAGCACAGGGGCCTCTGGCTTCAGGCACGGGTGCACCCAGGTCCTCAGGGATCCGTCTCTCCCATCTCGAGCCTCTGCCTTCCCCAGCAGGAATCACCCCGAATCCCTTCCACAAATGCCCCAGGGCTGGGCCTGCTTTCCCAGTTGCAGTCACATGTCTGTCCTGGAGACAGTTACAGTGGTTTCAACTGATCAGGTAGAAGCCGAAGGACTGGAGCTTCAGCTTCAGCATCAGTCCTTCCAGTGAATATTCAGGACTGATTCCCTTTAGGATGGACTGGCTGGATCTCCTTGCAGTCCCAGGGACTCTCAACAGTCTTCTCCAGCACCACAGTCTGAAAGCATCCATTCTTTGGTCTGCTTGCTGGAGCCAGGAAACTCCCCCTCTCGGCCTGAACAAGCCTGAGCTGTCTCTGGCTAGCAAGCCGGCCCAGACCAGCTGAGCCCTGCCTGTCTACAGACCCCCGTGGGTGCGGACCGAAAACCTCATCTGGGGGGAGGGCCACGCTGAACCCACGGGGCGTCTTTCTCCTGCAACCAGGGGTGTCCTGTGGGACCACACAGAAGGAGCTGCCTCCAGAGCCACGCACCCTCATTGTTGTTTGGTTGCTCAGTTGTGTCCGCCTTTTTGCGACCCCATGGACTGTAGCCCGCCAGGCTCCTCTGTCCATGAGATTCTCCAGGCAAGAAGACTGCAGTGGGTTGCCATTTCTTTCTCCAGGAGACCTTTGCGACCCAGGGATCAAACTCCAGTCTCCTGCATTGCAGACAGATTCTTTACTACTGAGCCTCCAGGGAAACCACCAGGGAACCCTTTAATTTATACCTAATAAAACCATCTTTACTTTTTACACACCATTGCTTCCACTTCACACAATCCTTTATTGCTTTACTGAAGCATAGTTGATATGCAAGATTACACTACCTTCAGGAGTGCATCAAACCAATTCAAAATTCTATAGATTATAGACCATTCAAAGTTACTACAAGATAATGGAGATCAATGTTATGCCATCTGATGTGAAGAACTGACTCACTGGAAAAGACCCTGATGCTGGGAAAGACTGAGGGCAAGAGGGTGGCAGAGGATGAGATGGTTGGATGGCATCACCAGCTCGATGGACATGAGTTTGAGCAAACTCCAGGAGATAGTGGAAGACAGACGAGCCTGGCGTGCTGCAGTCCATGGGGTGGCAAAGAGGCAGACACGAGTTAGTGACTGAACAACAACAGGATAACATATAATTAAATACAGAATAGAATGTTGGGACCTACCTAGAGGTCCAGTGGCTAAGGCTTCCCAGGTGGCTCAGTGGTAAAGAACCCGCCTGCCAATGCAGAAGACTCGGGTTCAATGCCCTGGGTCAGAAAGACCCCCTGGAGAAGGGAAGAGCAACCCACTAGAGTATTCTTGCCTGGAAAACCCCATGGACAGAGGAGTTAGCAGGCTACAGTCTATAGGGTTGCAAAAGAGCCAGACACAGCTTAGCAACTGAACAACAAACAGTGGCTAAGACTCTGCGCTCCCAGTGCATGGGATCAGGGTTCGGTCCCTGATCGAGGAACTACATCCCTCACGCTGCAAGTGAGAGTTCCCATGCCGCACCACATGCTGCAACTGAGATCCAGTGCCCCCAAAGAAATAAACAAATATCAGAGAAGAATACAGTGCTGAATATAGCAACCATATATATAATTATATGTGAACAATGACCTGAGCAGTTATGTAATCATCCATGCTAAGAACATAGGATAATCTTACCACTGATTGCCCATCATCACTTACTGTACAATATGCGTTTCAGCTGACCCCGTGGAACAGCGCTTGGTGGGAATAAGCCGGCAGGGAGATGGCTATCGGGGAACTGAAGATTTATCTGGAGTCTGGAATCTGGGGCTGCAGCATGTCAACATCTTCCAGCAAAAACTAGTGGCAGCCCGTCGCCTGCGTGCCCGGGTGACTGTCCAGGGGAGAGGAAGGCCCTGCGTTATCCCAGTCATCCCTTTCTGAGTGTCTGTGCTCAATCGTATCTGACTCTGTGACCACAAGGACTGTAGCCTGCCTGGCTCCTCTGTCCATGGGATTCTCCAGGCAAGAACACTGGAGTGGGTTGCCATGCCCTCCTCCAGGGGATCTGCCCCACCCAGGGACGGAACCCACATCCCCTGCATTGCAGGTGGATTCTTAACCACTGAGGCACCAGGGAAGCCCCATACATTCATTTAACTTGACACATTAGTCCTAATTCTGGCATTTTGCACTCCCTGCTGCCTTTAACAGTATTTTGAATGGTCTCTCAGCGTGCGGACCCTACCCCCCCCCCCCCAAGGCCTTTCCTAACCCCAGGAGGATGTGCCTTGGTGAGACTTGGGTGGGAATGGCGAGAGGTGGGCTGTTTAATTGCAAAGTGGTCGGAGGGTCACAGTGAAATGGGAACCCTAGGCGCCTCTCTGGGAAATGGCCTGTCTCCAGCAGTTCACCTCTCTTCAGCCTTTCTCCCCCGCGTGGAGGGTGTGCACGCCTCTGGGGTCACAAGGAACCTAATTGGAAGGCCAGGGCCCTGCTGACCTTCGGGTCTCCGGTTCCTCTGGGAGCCTCCAGCCCTCTGGCCCCTCCGACTCTCCCGGGACACTCCCCGGCGGCGGCCGCAGACTGCGGGGCGCCAGAAGCCTGCTCTCCTTAATCCTCCAGCTGGGGCCAGAGGCCCATGGAGGGGCCAGAGGAGGCCCCCGTCCCGCCCCATCCGTCCTGCGCCTGTCCCCACCGAGGGGCACTGCCCCAGCACTGACATCCAGGGCACAGCTTCTCTGCTTTCTTCCAGATTTCCACTTTTTAAAAAAATTCACAGTTGCTTTACAGTCTTGTGATGGTTCCTACTGTGCAGCGAACGGCATCAGTTACACGTTCACACGTATCCACGCTCTTTGGATCTCCTTCCTCTCTGGGTCACCACAGAGACACCAACCACCTCAGATGTGCAGAGGATGCCCCTCTGAGGGCACACAGTGAGGAGGAACTGAAGACTTGCTGGATGAGGGTGGAGGAGGACAGTGGAGAAGCTGGCTTAAAACTCAACATTCACAAAACTAAGTTCATGGCATCACTTCATGGCAAACAGATGGGGAAAAGTGGAAGCAGTGACAGGTTTTCTTTCCTTGGGCTCCAAAATCACTGCAGATGTGGGGTGGGGGCGGTGAGGGGGGCTGCAGTCATACTGTTAAAAAATGCTTGCTCCTTCGAAGAAAAGCTTTGATGAACCTAGACATCACTTTGCCAACAAAGGTGCTTATGAACTGTGGTGCTGGGGAAGACTCTTGAGAGTCCCTTGGACTGCAAGGAGATCAAGCCAGTCAACCCTAAAGGGAATCAATCATGAATATTCATTGGAAGGACTGATGCTCAAGCTGAAGCTCCAATCCTTTGGCCACCTGATGTGAAGAGCTGACTCATTGGGAAAGACCCTGATGCTGGGAAAGATTGAAGGCGGGAGGAGAAGGGGACGACAGAGGACGAGATGGTTGGATGGCATCACTGACTAAATGGACATGAGTCTGAGCAAGCTCCAGGAGTTGGTGACGGACAGGGAGGCCCGGCGTGCTGCAGTCCATGCGGTCCATGGAGTCGGAGATGATTTACCAGCTGAACAACAAGTTGCTCTACAATGCTGTGCTAGCTTCCGCCGTATGACAGAGTGAGCCAGCCGCATGTACACACATCTCCCCTCTTTTCTGGACTTCCTTCCCGTCCAGGTCCCCGCAGAGCACGGGGTAGAGTTCCCTGAGCGCCACAGTCAGTTCTCATTAGCTGTTTTACACACATACCAACAGTGGACCTGTGTCAATCACAGGCTCCCAGCTCATTCCACCCCCGCTTCCCCTTGGTGTCTGGATGTTTCTTCGCTTCCTCTGTGTCTCTATTTCTGCTTAGCAAATAGGTTCTTCTGCGCCATTTTTCTAGCTTCAACATGGATGTGTGACTTTTCTCTTTCTGACTGACTTCACTCTGTATCACCGTCTCCAGGTCTACCCACGGCTCTGCAGATGTGTATATACAGTGGAATGCTACTCAACCATAAAAAAGGGCAGAATGTCTACACCAGCGCGGGTCTGGGAGGTGAAACCTGGTGAGGGAGGGACAGACAGGGTCACTCGCCCACGTCCAGGAGCGGAGGGTCTGCGACCCTAGGAATGCCCCACACTCAGGAAGGAGTGAGCACAAGCCCTGTGAAGTGTCTCTCCACCCAGGAAAGGTAGACAGAGGCTTTGCCTGTGCTCCCGTCCCGTCCTGGGGCCCAAGAGCCAGGAGAGCTTGTCCCTACACGCCACTGGGGTTCCCCTGGTGACTCGGACATAAAGAATCTGCGTGCCAGTGCAAGAGACCCGGCTTTGATCCCGGGTCGGGAAGATCCCCTGGAGGAGGGAATGGCAACCCACTCCGGTATTCCTGCCTGGAGAATCCCATGGACAGAGGAGCCTGGCGGGCTGCAGCCCATGGGGTTGTAGCGTGGACATGACTGAGTGGCTGACACTTTCACTCTTTTCACTTGACCAGAGGCCATGAGAAGGATCAGGTGGGAACAGGGCTTCTCCCAGCCTCCCTGCCTTTCCGCCGCACACAGCCTCGGCTTCTCTTGGCCTCCTGCAAAGTGGGGAAGGGGAGCAGTGACCCGGGTGGGTCAGGAGTATCTTGCCCAGCTCACCCTGCAAATCAGAGTGCAAGAAGGCTCCTGGGTTCCAGCCTTGGCACAGAGTCCTCTGGGGCCCCTTTAGATGCCACGTATCAGGACAGTGATGGGCGGGGCCCCTGAAGCCCTGCTCTCCCCCTGTGGTGCCCACCAGAGGGATTTGGAGACCCCGTCCAAGATGGCCAGGTGTGAACTATAAATGACATTCTAACAGACACCAGGAAGGGAGCACGCATGCATCCAGTGAGGACCTGGCCTGCCTCCACCCCAGGCACTGAGCTGAATCCTGGGGAGTCTTGGGAGCTCGAGCAGACATGTTCCTTTCCTCCTGGGGTGGGGGTGGAGGGGGGAGTGGGGACTCCAACCAAGGTAAGATCATTTTTTAAGTGCATGGAGATAGGCAACAATGCTGTGGTGTAAAAAGTGAGTGAAATGTTGGTCACTCCATCATGTCTGACTCTTTGTGACCCATGGACTGTAGCCCGCCAGGCTCCTTTGTCCATGGCATTCTCCAGGCAAGAATACTGGAGTGGGCTGTCATGCCCTCTGCCAGGGGATCTTCCCCTCCCAGGGACTGAACCTGGGTCTGCTGCACTGCAGGCGGATTCTTTACCATCTGAGAGGATGGCTTCATGGACGGGATGCCAAGACCACAGGCAGCAAAGGCAAAAGGAGACAAAGGAGGACTACAGCTGAGTGAAGACCTTTGCCAACGAGAAGCAGACACACAGACACAGACAGTAAGCGTGTGGATACCAGAGGGGACAGGAGGGCAGGCAGGAGTCGGGAGACCGGGGCTGGCACAAAGCTACTACTGACACTGTGCATGAAACCGGTGACTAGCGAGAACCTACTGTGCAGCACAGGGAACCCTGCTCGGCTTCTGTGGTGAGCCCAACGGGAAGGAATCCATAGCAGAGGGGAGGCATGCGCACCACACAGACGGCTGGCCCACCGTGCTCTACGGCAGAGACTAACCCAGCATCGCAGAGCAACCACACCCCCTAAAAAGTCACCTGCAAAGCTGCTGCGGGGCTTCCCTGGGGGCCCGCCTCCCAGCGCAGAGACCTCTGGTCCAGGGAGGCCCCGACTGCCCAGCAACTACGTCGGGAGGCCGCCGCTCCCGACGTCCACGTGCCTAGAGCCTGAGCTCTGCAACAACAGGAGCGGCTGCAGTGAGAGCCCCGGGCATTGCTACTAGGGAACAGCCCCCGGTCACCACAGCTAGAGAAAGCAAGGAAGACCCAGTGCAGCCGAAAATAAGCGAAATAAACATGTGGGGGGGGGGATGGATCCATGCATGCGTACGGCTGAGTCCCTATGCTATTTACCTGAAACTACCAAACACTGTTAATCAGCCATACCCCAACGCAAAACAAAAAATTAAAAGTTTAAAAAATTTTAAAAATAAAAAAGATTGAGTGTGATTAATTTTAAAAAATATCCACTATCAGGTAACACAGAGATAATGACTCTTAAGGTTTGGGGATATTTATTCCATTATTGTTCTCTATGCATACTTATCTATCTGTCTACCTACCTACTCTGACTTTGTCATCATCAGAAAGAGCACCATGCCTGAAATCACGTATCAGATCGTCGTTGCTCTCAACCCTGGCCTTGGTCTCCTTAGGTCTTCCCGCCCGCGCCCCCCCCCACCCACCACCCCCCACACAATTCTGTGACTTATTGGCACATTCAGTTCACAGCACCTGACCACAGCGCCTCCTGATCTAATTTAAATTCCACGGTCCATTCTGACAATAACTGTTAGTGTTCATCGCTCTGGAACAAATTACTGCAAACTTGGGAGTCTGGAAACGATGCCCACAGATCACCTGACCGTTGTTGCAGGGTCAGAAGTCCAGGCAGCCTCCACTGAGTCTCACGAGGGTGAAGTCAAGGTGGGGCTGGGCTGGGTTCCACCGCGGAGGCTCCAGGGAAGAACCCACTGCCATACTCTTCCTTCACAGTTACTGGATTTTACTGGTTGTGGTGGCCACTCTCCACCCCAGAGGTGGATCTTCCCACTCGTCAAGCCTTCAGATGAATGAAAGCAACCCGACATCTTTGTTTTTAAAAAAACAGAACAAAACAAAACTGCTAAAATACACATAACATTAAATTAGCCATCTTAACTTTGTTGGTTTTGGGCACACGAGATGGCATCTGGGATCTTAGTTCCCTGAGCAGGGATCGAACCTGGGCCACCTGCAGTGGAAGACAGACTCTTCTCCCCTGGACTACTGGGGAAGTCCCTCTCTTAAACACTGTTCAGTGTACAGTTCAGCAGTGCTTAATACACTCATAATGTGGTACAACTGTCACTACCGTCCGTCTCCACAACTGTTTTCATCTTGCAAAACTGAAACTCTGTCCCCATTAAACACCAGCTCCCCACCCTCCCTCTCTGAGCCCCTGCAAACCACCACTGCACTTTCCACCTCAAGGAATTACAACTCCAGAGACCTCAGATACACAGATGACACCACTCTAACGGCAGAAAGCGAAGAGGAACTAAGAGCCTCTTGAGGAAACTGAGAGAGGAGAGTGAAAAAGGTGGCTTAACACTCAGCATTCAGAAAACTAAGGTCATGGCATCCGGTTCCATCACTTCATGGCAGACAGATGGGGAAACAGTGGAAACAGTGACAGGTTTTCTTTTTGGGGGCTCCAAAATCACTGCGGACGATGATTGGTATTCTTGCCTGGAGAATCCCTTAAAGAGGGGAACCTGGGAGGCTACAGTCCATGGGGTTGCAAAGTCAGACACAGATCAGGCCTAGGTAAAAGATTCATTGAAAGTCAAGCAGCCATGAAAGTAAAAGATGCTTGCTCCTTCGAAGGAAAGCTATAACAAATCTAGACAGCATATTAAAAAGCAGAGACATCACTTTGCTGACAAAGGTCCATGTAGTCAAAGCTTATGGTTTTTCCAGTTGTGATGTATGGATGTGAGACTTGGACCATAAAGACTGAGCACCGAAGAATTGATGCTTTTGAAGTGTGGTGTTGGAGAAGACTCTTGAGAGTCCCCTGGACTGCAAGGAGATCCAACCAGTCCATCCTAAAGGAAACCAGTCCTGAATGTTCATTGGAAGGACTGGTGCTGAAGCTGACGCTCCAACACTTTGGCCACCTGATGCGAAGAACTGACTCACTGGAAAAGACCCTGATGCTGGGAAAGATTGAGGGCGGGAGGAGAAGGGGACGACAGGATAAGACAGTTAGACGGCATCACTGACTCAGTGGACATGAGTTTGAGCAAACTCCAGGAGATGGTGAAGGACAGGGAGGCCTGGCGCGCTGCAGTCCATGGGGTTGCAGAGTCAGACACGACGTAGGGACTGAACAACAACAGTAAACACACACAAACACACAATGCAATGAGTTACACTGTAACATATCTACAAACAGTGACTGCTCTGTTTAGAAAACCTGTACAAGCCCAGCTGCCACTTCAGGCAAAGTCAAACTGCCTCCTGTCACTCCACTCCAGGTAACTGAATTGTTCTCCTCGGCCCTCCATGGTGGAGATTCTGAAGCTTCCACTGCTTATAAGCCTGCATTTATTTATTTTTAATAACTTTAAATGTTTATTTATTCAGCTTTGCCAGGTCTTGGTTGCAACGTGTGGGCTCAGCTGCCCTGTGGCATGAGGGATCTCAGTTCCCTGACCAGGGATCGAACCTGCATTCCTTGCACTGCAGGGCAGATTCTTACCCGCTGGACCAACAGGGAAATTCTCCTAATTCCTTTTTAAAAAGGGGCTTAGAGTTTACATTCGTGATGTTACTTGTTAAAAAACAAAAAGCACATACACATCTTTTGAAGTTTTGAAAGGAAAATAGTACTTTATATGCTTTATCATATTACATTTTATAAGTGCTGAATATATTTCTGTTCATTTTTCTCTGTTCTGTTTTGTAGCTTAAGAAGTGTTGCAAACATATCTGAAAGTATATGAGTAAATGCCCTACAGGGTGTGATGCTGCATTATATATAAAGCTGCATACATACATTAATTTTTGTCTCTTGAAAAAAGATAAAATTAAAATTAAAATAGGAAGCATAGATTTTTTTTTTTCCCCCTACTGGCAATGCGGAGGCACCGGTTGGTTTGAAGTAAGGGATGGTAATATCTTTTTTTTTTTTTAATGTGGACTATTTTTAAAACCTTTATTGAATTCGTTACAACACTGCTTTTGCTTCATGTTTTGGCTTTTTTGCCCAACAGGCATGTTGGATCTTACTCCCTGACCGGGAATCAGACCTGTACCCCCTGCTCAGAAGGCGAAGTCCTTAACCACTGGACCACTGGGGAAGCACTGGGAAATGGTGAAATCTCAGTTATGTGGGGGATCGACCAGAGGGTGGGAGAGCAGGAATGGAAGTGGGGGTGCCCTCAGGAGACCAGGGGGGTAAGCCAGGGGGAAGGTGGGGGTGGGGCATCAAGGAGGGAATGGGGAAGAGGCCCGTAGACGGAGGGAGCGTGACCCGTGGACCCTGCGGCTTGTGCTGTCTGGAGACTGTCCGTGGGAGAGCTCATGCTTCTGCCTCATGACCGTGAGAGGCACTTCCCACCCCCAAGAGAAGGGTCTGGGAGGCCTGGGCTCCCAGATACTTTGCAGGTTAATGACCAGCCAAGGCCTTGCTCCCTGAGAATGAGAGGTCAACTCCTTCCAAGGAAGGGTCGCCAGCCCGGCTGGAACCAGCCTGGGAGCGGCTCAGAGGCTTTCTGCTCCTCTCCTCCCCCAGCTCCCTCCTGAGAAAGGACTGGGGGCCCTGGAGGCAGATTTGCGCTGAAGATTGGACGTGGGCAAGAACAAACCCCTCCGGCGGGCCATTCGCTGGGTCACCTGCGGCAATCCTAAACCAGGCCTCAGACACCACGAATCCCAACAGGAATCCTTCATCTCTGATTGCTTTGCATTCATTGTGATGTTTTTTAAAAAGCATTGTGTTAAAATATTATACATTTGGGGCTTCCCTGGTGGCCCAGTGGCTGAGAGCCCACCTGCCAATGCAGGGGACACAGGTTCGATCCCTGCCCCAGGAAGACCCCCTCGCCTCCGGGCAGCCGGGTCTGGGCAGCCCAGCACTCAGCCTGCGCACCCTCGAGCCGTTCCCCGCAGTGACAGGAGCCCCTGCCGTGGCACTGCACGGCAGCCCCGCTCACTGCAGCGAGAGAAAGCCCGCACCGCAGCGGAGCCAGCACGGCCCAGAGTCAATCTTCTAAAAATATTACACATTTAGGACTTCCACGTGGTGCCAGTGGTCAAGAACCTGCCTGCCGATGCAGGAGATACAAGAGACACAGGTTTGATGTCTGGGTCAGGAAGATCCCCTGGAGGGGGGCATGGCAACCCGCTCAGGTAGTTTTGCCTGGAGAATCCCATGGACGAGGAGCCTGGCGGGGTCCCAGAAAGTGGGACGTGACTGAAGAGCCTCAGCAGGCATGCACTGCCAGTCCTGGAGTGAGGGCCTCACTGTGTGATGCGGGGGGCCAGAGTTCGATCCCTGGTCCGGGAGATAAGACCCCCTAGTGCCTTGTGGCCCCCAAAACCCCACAACATAAATAGATGCAACACTGTAACAAATTCAAATTCAATGAAGACTTTAGGAATGGTCCACGTTTTTTAAAATATTTTTTAAAAAAATAAAGGAAAAACATTACACGTCTTGACATTACCGAGTTTTCTACTGCCTCGCTAGACTGTGGGAGAGTCCCTCAACCCAGCCTGGGCCCCTGAATGCATGAGACATGCTGGGTGCTTGCTGATTCCAGTCCCGTGAGATTCGCCACGTGGGTCTTTCCTTTCCAACTGGGAGCACAGGATGTGTAGCGAGAAATGACCCCAGCTTCCTGGCGCTAGTTAACACCCGGAGGCGAAGGCTGGAGTGTGGCCGAGTCTCTCCAGTGGAAAGCTGCATTCCTTGAGCGAGGCCGACCGGGTGGGCGGGGTAAGGGTTCGGCGAGGGGGCAGGCCGGCCATCGGTGAGTGGGCATTCCAGGAGAGAGAACGTGTGTGCACTCGGAGAACTCATGGCCTATGTCCAAAACCCAGGGCTGAGAAGGGCTTCGTGTCTCCCAGCGGAAGAAAGAGACACGCCTGGGAGAGCAGAGAGCTTAGGAAGGCGGAGGCCACCTGTTCCCACGTGTGTGGCTGTGAACTGACTCCGGCAAAACGCAGGGAGGCCTGGACGGGCGTGGGACTCGGCAGGAGAACAGATATGTGCTCATGGGTGGCTGAGCCCCTCCGCTGCTCACCTGAGACTATCACAGCACTGCTTGTTGCCTGGCTCTACCCTCGTAGACAAGAAATATTTAAAGAAAGAAAAAAAACACAGTGCGGGGACTTCCCTGACGGTCCAGTGGTTAAGACCTCACCTTTCAACGCAGGGAGTGAGAGTTCAATCCCAGGTTGGGAAACTGAGATCCCACATGACTCACGGCCCCAAAAACCAAAACATAAAACAGAAGCAAAACTGTAACAAATTCAACAAAGATTTTTAAAGTGGTGGTTGAGTCTCTCGGTTGTATCTGGCTGTTGCAAGCCTGCGGCCTGTAGCTGGCCAGGCCCCGCTGCCCATGGCATTTCCCAGGCCAGGACATTGGAGCGGGTTGCCAGTGCCGTCTCCGGGGCTCCTCCTGACCCCAGGGTTGAACTCAGCGCCTCCTGCACTGCAGGCAGACTCTTTGCCACTGAGCCACCAGGGAAGCCCAGTGGGCCACAGCAAAAAGTCCTTAGAAAGAAACAAGACAGAACCGAAACAGTCACGTGAGACTGCTGCTCTGTCATGAGCTGAGCTCTACGCCTCCAAATTCACTCACTGAAGTCCTGACCCCCCTGGACCCCCAGCAGCTCAGACTGTGCCTGAGCTGGGATTCAGTCTTTTCGGTCTTCAGACAGCTCGTCGAGATGTAGTCTTTCTCGTCTTTAGATGGTTAAAGTAAGCTGAGTTCACTAGGGAGGGCCCGGATCCAGCGGTCAGCATCCTTGCCAGAGGACGGGGTCTGGACACACGCGGTACCGAACACGCGAGGGTACTGGGAGATGGGGGCCGTCTGCACGCCGTGGAGAGAGGCCTCGGGAGATACCTGCGCCCCTGACCCCTTAATCTCAGATTTCTGGTCTCCAGAGCCAGGAGACGAGACACTTCTGCTGTCTCAGCCCCCTGGTCTGTGCCGCTCTGTTGCGGCGGCGCCAGCGGACTGAGACAACTTCATACCCCAAATAAAAGGGCAGTGCCTCCCCGGCGCTCACTGCAGCACCGTTTACAACGGCTGAGACAAACTAAATGTCCATCAACAGAGAACCGACAGAGAAGACGGGGCACACGTACACGATGGAATATTACCCAGCCACTAAAAAGAATGAAATGATGCGACAACACAGATGGACCTGGAGACTGCCACCCTGAGCGGAGTCCGTCAGACAGAGAAGGGGAAACATCACATGACACCCCTCATGTGTGGGATTTAAAAAGAAATGATGGAAACAGGCTTATCACAAAACAGAAAGAGACTCACAGACTTTGACAAGTCTTTGAGAACCGCACGGACGGCTGCCAGAGGAAGGGACAGTTAGGGAGTATGGGACAGACATGTACACACGGCTGTATTTAAGATGGATAAGCAACAAGGACCTACTGTACAGCTCAGGGAACTCTGCTCCATGTTATGAGGCAGTCTGGATGGGAGGGGAGTTTCGGGGACACTGGGTACATGTGTATGTATGGCTGAGTCCCTTTGCTGTCCACCTGAAATTATCGCAACGTTGTTAAGCAGCTGCACTCCAATACAAAACAAAAAGGTAAACAATAAAATAAAATAAAAGGACAGTGCCAGATTTACTTTTTCCCCTAGCAAGGGAGAGCTCTGCTAGTCAGGCAGTCTCTCTGTCCTGGATGGACTGATCTCATGCGGGGTTTGGCGCTGGAAGGGTGGCGGACCTTTGGAGGCATCAACAGCTTCGTGCCGTCTGTAGGACTGTGGTCTCTCAAGTGAGATCCCCGCTGACTGGTTGGCACCCGGAGGCGTGTTTATCAGAGTGAGTCCACCCTTGATGGGCTCTTTCCCTGGCTGAGTTTGCAGGGTAGAGCGCTGACATGAGCCACTGTGCTTCTGACGGACTCTGGTTGGCAGCCTGCTTCTCTGAAGCTTGTGGGAACTCTCCAACACTCCACTTGCAGGATGGTGGTGGCCCCCAAGACTGTCAGCTCCATGGGAACAGGAACATGATCTGAACTGCTCATAAAGGAGGCTGAGCACCAAAGAATTGATGCTTTTGAACTGTGGTGTTGGAGAAGACTCTTGAGAGTCCCTTGGACCATAGGGAGATCAAACTAGTCCATCCTGAAGGAAATTGACCCTGAATAGTCACTGGAAGCACTGATGCTGAAGTTGAAGCTCCAATACCTTGACAACCTGATGCGAAGAACCGAGTCATTGGAAAAGACTCTGATGCTGGGAAAGATTGGAGGCACGAGGAGAAGGAGACGACAGAGGATGAGATGGTTGGATGGCATCACCAACTCAAGGGACATGAATCTGAGCAAGCTCCAAGAGACAGTGAAGGACAGGGAAGCCTGGCGTGCTGCAGTGTGTGGGAGCTTCCCAGATCAGGGATCGAACTCCTGACCCCTGCATTGGCAGGCGGGTTCTTTGCCACTGAGCCACTAGGGAAGCCCTATTTTCAGTGTTACTGTTTGTCACCTCACCATGTCTATGCTCACACGCACACACTAGCGCATGCACACACACCCCAAAACATAAGTATACATTGAGGAACACTGGTTTTTTGAATAGTAGTATGATGTAGTCATTCATAAAGTGATGCAAGTGGAGCTTCCAGACATATTCAGGCACACCCTGCGTTCACCTATTTTTAAGCCAAATGCCACCACATGGACCTTCCAAAGAGAACTTGGAGTCTCCACTCCCTGCAAGCCTTGGTGAGGAGCTGGGTCTTTGGCTAAAAAGCTGTAGGACTCTTTTTGAGGATTTTAGGAAGAGGAAAACAGTCAGATTTTCATTTTAATGGAGAACACAGGCAAAACAGTCATTCACATAAACTGTAGCAATATTTTCTTAGATCAGTCTCCCAAGGTGAAAGAAACAGAAGCAAAAGTAAGCAAATGGGCCCTAATCAAACTTAAAAGCTTTTGCACAGCAAAACTGTGCAAAACAGAACAAACAGACAAAAAGAACATAAACAGAACAAAAAGACAACCTACAGAATGGGAGACAGTATTTGCAAATGATGCAACTGATACGGGCTTATTTTTCAAAGAATACAGACAGCTTACAACTCAATTATCAAAAGAAAAAAAATAAAAAGCTGAGCAGAAGACCTAGACACTTCCCCCAAAGGAGATATTTGTGGCCAACAGGCACATGAGACATTCAATAACACTAATTATTAGAGAAATGCAAATCAAAAGTACAATGCAGTACCACCTCACACAGGTCAGGATGGCCGTAATCAAGGAGTCCACAAACAATAAATGCTGGAGGGGTTGTGGAGAGAAACGAACCCTCCCAAACTGTTGGTGGGAATGTACTTTGGTGCAGCCACGATTGAGAACAGTCTGGCGATCCTTAAAAAACTAAAAACAGCTACCATTTGATGCAGCAATCCTACCCCTGGGCGTACACCTTGAAAAGACAAAAACTTTAATTTGAAAAGATACACGCACCCCAATGGTCACAGCAGCACTACTCACAACAGCAAAGACATGGAAGCAACCTAAGTGTCCACCGACGGATGAACGGGTAAAGATGTGGTGCACATTTACAATGGAATATTATTCAGCCATTAAAAAGGATGAAGTAATGCCATTTGTAGCAACATAGACGGACCTAGAAAAGATCAATCATATTAAGGAAATAAGTCAGAGAAAGACAAAGATTCCATGATAACACTTATACATGGAGGGGAAAAATGGAAACAGTGGCAGATTTTATTTTCTTGGGCTCCAAAATCACTGCCGATGGTGACTGCAACCACGAAATTAAAAGATGCTTCCTCCTTGGAAGAAAAGCTCTGACAAACCTAGACTGTGTATTAAAAAGCAGAGACATCGCTTTGCCAACAAAGGTCTGTACAGTCAAAGCTGTGGTTTTTCTAATGCTCACGTACAGATGTGCGAGTTGCACCATAAACAAGGCTGAGCGACAAAGGATCGATGCTTGCAAACGGTGGTGCTGGAGAAGACTCTTGAGAGTCCCCTGGACTGCAAGGAGATCCAACCAGTCAGTCCTAAAGGAGATCAGTCATGAATAGTCATTGGCAGGACGAACGCTGAAGCTTCAATACCTTGGCCAGCTGATGTGAAGAGCTGACTCACTGGAAAAGACCCTGATGCTGGGAAAAATTGAGGGCAGGAGGAGTAGGGGGAGGCAGAGGATGAGACGGCTGGATGGCATCACTGACTCAACGGACAGGAATCTGAGCAAACTCTGGGAGAGAGTGAAGGACAGGGAAGTCTGGTGTGCTGCGGTCCAGGGGGTCGAAGTCAGACATGACTCCGAGGCTGCACAACAGCAACATGCCCTCCAAGAAACCTCCTGATTGACTTTTTGAAGTGGTCGACAAACTCGTGAGCTTCCGGCCCCGTGGAAGACGTTCTTCTCACCGCTCCCTTTGTGACTCACCCACAACGCTTGCTGACAGTCACTGAGAGCCCACTTTGTGCTAAGTCCAGTACATACCTTATCCCCTTGACACATCAGAAGAGGCACTGGGAGGCTCTGATTCTCCTGCTTTTGTCCCTAACAGGCAGACAGGACCAGTTTAGCATCCTAGCAAAGAGCTATCATTCCTTACAGGTCTATCTCCAAATGCCTCACCAGGAGTCACATGCTCATTCCTGAACCAATCACGGTGGACACGGCAACAGAACAGAGCGTTGGGTCAAACACTCATCAGTTCTCCATAGAAAATGAAGGCTTCTGTGGCAAGAAACAGGAGGAGGGAATACTGGCCAGAAAAACCACAGAGATTTGCAAAAATAATAGAGATCATGTTTCTAAGTAGAGGAGACCACCTATATCTCTGGCATTTTCAATCAGTTAGGCCAATAAGTTTTCCTTTTTATTTAAGTCAGTCTGAGGGGAACACCTTGTACATTGTAACTGTTGCTGCTGTTGCTGTTCAGTCACTAAGTCACATCCAACTCTTTGCAACTCTGTGGACTACAGCCCGCCAGGCTCCTCTGTCCCTGGGATTCTCCAGGCAAAAGCACTGGGATGGGCTGCCATTTTCCTTCTCTAGTGTTGTAAATGAAAGATGCTAATTGATTCATTCACATCTATTTCTTCCCTTTACACCGTAATGTAAACTCCATGAGAACAGATACAAAGTCTATTTTGTTCATTGCTACAGTCCCTTTGTCTGAAACAGTGCCTGGCACCACAGTAGGTACTTAGTAAATATTTGCCATGCTTGTGATTATCTGTTTAATACCTGACCTCAAACCTATCATGCTCATTTCCATGCAGCACAGCATTTTGTTTTATTTTTTAAACTCACTCTGTTTCTCCCAGACTCTTAATATGTCTCACACATAATGGGCTCTCAGAATATAGTGATGAACAAATAAATAGTAACAAAATAACAAAAGGAACAAATAAATAACAAAACAACACAAACAAATGTTGGCGAGGATATGGGAAAAAGGGAACTATACACTGTTGGTGGGAATGTAAATTGGTACAGGTACTACGGAAAACAGTACAGAGGTTTCTCAAAAAAAACTAAAAATAGAACTACCATTTGACTAAGCAATTTCACTTCTGGGTACATAGCTGAAAAAAAAAATAAAAACACTAACTTGAAAAGGGTATATGTACCTCAATGTTCACAGCAGCACTATTTATAATAGCCAAGATATGGAAGCAACCTAAGTGTCCATCAGCAGAGGAATGGATAAAGAAGATGTGCTACATATATACAATGGAATTCTACGGAGCCAGAAGAAAGAATGAAAGTTTGCCATTTGCAACAACATGGATGGACTTGGAGGGGACTATGCTAAGTGAAATGTCAGAGAAAAACAAATACTGTATGATAGTGCTTATATGTGGAACCTAAAAAATATAACAAACTAGTGAATACAGCAAATAACCAGACTTGTAGAGAAAGAACTAGTGGTTACCAATGGGGAAAGGGAAGCAGGGAGGGGAAAAACAGGGGTAGGGGATTAAGAGGTACAGACTATTACCATAAACTAACCTACAAGGATATACTGTATAACACAGGGAATATAGTCAATATTTTATAATAACTATAAATGGAGTATAACTTTTAAAAATTCTGAATAACTATATCATATACTTGTAACATAATATTGTATATCAAAGATGCACCAATTAAAAAATCATTAAAAATAAACAAATAAATAAGTATCTTTCCTGCTGGACTCTAAGGAACAGGGCAGTAGAGACCATAAGGGTATTGACAGCAGTAGTACCTTTAGCATTCAGCACTCATAGGAAATCAGCTCTCTGCAGATCATTACTGACTGATAGACTAAGTGAATTAATAAGTATTAAGCATGCAAAATGTTAATGTCACTAGTGCTCGCAGCAGCTTGTGAACTGACAATCTATGACTCCATGGAGTCTACAAGAGGCTCATGCAGTCAACTTTTTATTCTTCTGCAGACACCCCACCCAAAGGCAGATTTGAACACATACAGGCACCTAGCACAAACCACTGAGAGAGGCAGCTTGAGGGCTCCAGGCACTCCTCCCATTCCTTAGGCAGGTTACTCTGACGTCACTGGCTCCTCTTCTTCCCCTTCAAGAGCTCTTAGCTCTAGTTAGCAACAGAGGCAGAAGAGGGTCAGTTACCATGGAAACAACAGCTGGCGTGGGGAAGGAGAAGGCGCCTGAGGAGTGAGCAGAGACTGAAATTTTCAAGCTCAGGAGGCAGCCTGTGTGTGGAATAAAAATACCAGAACAGCACACAAAAATATTCTCAGTAACTATTTTGGGGGTGACTGAATGAAAATATGGCAACTTCGGCAAGCCACCTCCTTCCTATCTTTGAGCCTCTTTCTTCATTTGTAAAATAAAAATAATAATTATCCTACTGCAGAGAACATTTCAATTATGATAATGTAAATACAATCCTTAGCACAGGGCTAGGGGGAGTTTAAATCAAAGTTTCTCAAGCATTGTCTTTGGTCTGCTTCATAATTGGAGGTATTTATTTATAAATTCCATGTGCCTTTTTTTTTTTTTTCCTTCTCCAGTTCTTTCTTGGAGGAATGAAATCATCTTCCTTCTCCACCTTAACATATTGCCTTCTTGCCTTCTCACTAGGGTACCAGATAAAATATAGAAAATCCAGTATGGGACAATACTAACGCTAAGAAAGTGTCATTGATTTAAAATTCAAATTTAACTGGGTTATCCTGTAATTTTACTTGCTATATCATGCAACCCTACTTCGCACACTAGACTACTTTTTAACAAATGAAACTCTGGTTTTATCAGCCAAGCTAGCGGATGGTTCACTTACCAGGAACTCTAACTTTTGGTGCAGCATGCCCTTTTGAGAGTTTCCCAGGTGGCTCAGTCTGCCAACGCAGGGGTCGCGTGTTCAATCCCTGGGTAGGGAAGATGCTCTGGAGAAGGAAATGGCAACCCACTCCAGTATTCTCGCCTGGGAAAACTCATGGACAGAGGAGCCTGGTGGGCTACAGTCCACGGGGTCGCAAGAGTGAGACACGACTTAGTGACTAAAACAAAACGCTCCTTTGCAGACCTCAGAGACCCGAAAACTATTCACTGAGCACTCATTCTGTGCCAGGTGCCCTTCAGGTGCAGTGAGTACGTGTACCGCCAAGTGCCTGCCCTCTCAGAGCGTTCATTCTGGTCACGGAATCGCTTGCCCAGAACACAGTGAAATCTATTCAAAATACAACCTCACAGAATTCTGAAACTGAACTTCACCGACAAAAGATGAACTCATTGTTTAGACCGTGAAATAAAACCACTGTGTCTGAACGCACATTTCCCCGACTCCACAACGGACGGTTCAGGCAGCGCTAACGGACACCTACACTCCTGTCGCTTTCTTTCTGCTTCTGGCTCCGCTGCGAGCTCCTTGAGGGCAAGGCCCGGCTCGCTTTCCGGGCGGTTTCCCAGGCGCCTTTGCGCTGAGCCCCGCACCGCGCGCCTGCGCACTAAGTGCCGGCGCGTTGGCCAGGGCTACGCCTGTTCCCGGGCCGCTCGCCGGTTCTCCTCAGGGAGCCGGGCTCGGCTTAGAGACCTGCGACCCTAAAGCCGCAGTAAATGGAGGGCGTGATTCTTCTGTCCGTTCGCTACCGAGGGATCGGGCTACTAGTCCACACCGGTGGGAAAACCGCTGAAAGGCCGACGGCCCGGCTTGGGCCCAATTGCAAAGCCGGTCCAGGGCGCAGGCGCGCGGGCCCTCGGGGTCCGGGCACCATCTTGAGCCGTCGCGGGAGGCGATCCATCCCCGTCCTGGCCGTTCGGGGCTGCGAGGTTGGTGGGCTCGCGTTGTGGAGCCCCTCGGGACGTCGGTTTTCCCTCCCTTGCGAAGCCTCTGCGGGCGTCCTTGTCAGGCCTCGCGCTGGACTCAAGCCGTCGGGAATGAGGCGTTCCTCGGTGCCCGCACAACCTCGGTTCCCTTTGCCTGCCCGCGCTGCGGGGCTGCTTCTCGGCCGGGCCCACCGAAGACCTCCAGCCTCACCGCCAGGTTTCTTCAAACAGCGAGAAACCTTCCAGGAAGAGCTTCTGAAGTTCGGGGCCCGCTCCCTACCTCTGTTCCACCCTCGTGTTTTCTCTGAATTTGGGCTTTCCCGTGACCACCATTGACTTGACTAGAGGAAGCTTTGAGTCTAGGAAACTGCCTTTGATTAGGAATCGGTTGTCGGAACAGCCAGCCTCTTGTCTTTGAAACAGCTTTCTTGAGACATAAATTAACTTACCTTAAAACTTACCCACTGTAAGTGTTCAACTCAACTTTTTTTCTTTTTCTTTTTTTTAAAGCACAATTAAAGAGTTGTGCCGGGCTTCCCTGGTGGCTCAGCTGGTGAAGAATCTGCCTGCAAAGCGGGAGACCTGGTCGATCCCTAGGTTGGGAAGATCCCCCGGAGAAGAGAAAGGCTGCCCACTCCAGTAGTCTGGCCTGGAGAACCCCATGGGCTGTATGGTCCATGGGGCCGCGGAGAGTCAGACAGGACTGAGCGGCTCTGACTTCACTGAGGAGTTGTGCAGGCCCCGCTGCAAGGCCGCTTTAGAACAGTTCCCCTCGGTCCCGCCCGTTTGCACTCCTGCCGCTGAGGAGCCATGAGTTTACTTTGTCTCTTTAGATTTCCCTTTTCTGGAAGTCTCATGAAAATGAAGTGGTGCAGTATGTGGTATTTTGCGGCTGGCTTCTTAAACTTAGCATAAGGCTTTTGAAGTCTCTTTATCAAGAGTTGGGAAGTCAGATGGTTTTGGTTCAGAACCGCTCTGCTGGGAGTTTAGATAATTTGTGAAGACAGCTGACTGGGCACTATTGGAATGCCGTTGCCCCCACAACCCCTGCCATAAGTTTGGCTCAGGTTTTCCAATTTCTCTTTTCCATGGGTCGAACATGTTTGATTAGGATTTTGAGATTTATTACCATGGAATGGTAGGGAGTCTGTTAAGGATGCTGACTTTGCTGCCTGATTTGGCTTTTAACTTCTTAGTTGTGAGACTGTCAACAGCCATTTAGTCTCTGTGGTTCTCAGTTCAGGAAGTAATCATTCCTACCTTAGATGAATTACTGCATAGAAAGTCTTAAAGTAGTTCCCTGACACACACTCCAGCTGAAAATGTTAACTCTCCTTATCTTACAGGGATTCCTTTCCAGGGGAGAGAGGGTGGTGAGTCAACAGACGAGTGCTATTGCAACCGACTCCGCTAGGGTATAACACTGGTGTGTTAGGTTGAGAAGCCTTTTCTTTTAACTTTTTATTTTCTATTGGAGTATAGTTGATCAACAATGTTGTGTTAGTTTTAGGTGTACAACAGAGTGATTCAGTTGTACAGACACATTCAGTTGTACCTATTCTTTTCAAATTCTTTTCCCATTTAGGTTGTTACACGGTAATGAGCAGAGTTCCCTATGCTCTGCAGCAGGTCCTCGTTGATTATCCATTTTAAATATAGTGATGTGTAAATGTTAATCCCAAACTCCCTAAATATCCCTGACCCCCCCCAATTCCCTACTGGTAACCATAAGTTCCTTCTCTGTGTCTGTTTTGTAGATAAGTTTGTAATTTTATTTTATTTTTTAGATTCCACATACAAGCGATAGATGTTTTTCTTTCTCTGAGTTACTTCCCTCAGTGTGACAGTCTCTAGGTCCATCCATGTTGTTGCAAATGGCATTATTCTATTTTTTTAATGGCTGAGTGATACTCCATTGTACATATGCGCCACATTTTCTTCACCCATTCATTTCTGGGGGGACATTTAGGTTGCTTCCATGAACTTAGCTGTTGTAAACAGTGCTGCAGTGAACACTGGGGGTGCTGGGGGTGCACGTATCCTTTTGGACCGTGGTTTTCTCCAGATCCATGCCAAGGAGTGGGACTGTAGGGTCACGGTAGCCCTGTGTTTAGTTTTTAAAGAGTCTCCATGCTGTCCTCCTTAGTGGCTGCACCAGTTTACATTCCTACCAGCAGTATAGGAGGGCTCCCTTCTCCACACCCTCAAATCAGTTTATGGCACAGAACTGTTTGTTCCCTGGGAGTCGGCAGTGGTAGTGAAAGTTGCTCAGTTGTGACCGACTCTTTGTAATCCCATAGATTGTAGCCTGCCAGGCTCTTCTGTCCATGGAATTCTCCAGACAAGAATGCTGAAGTGGATTGCCATGCCCTTCTCCAGGGGATCTTCCCGACCCAGGGATCGAACCCTGGTCTCCTGCATTGCAGGCAGATTCTTTACCGTACAGGTCACCAGGGAAGCCTTGGAAGTCAGTAGGAAGCTTCTATATACTCCTCCCCACCTCAAGATTATTTTGGTAGTTTTGGTACTTTTATTTTCTCAGGAAAGTGTGCATTTCCTCAATATTTGCAGACCAGATTAAAATTAAATGGTGTCATGTTAAGAGTGTAGACTCTGAAGACAGAAGCAAGGGTTAGAGGCCTGAGCTTCTTGGGCAATGTGCTTAACCTCCTGAGTCTCCAATTAACCCAGAGAATTGGATAACAATGGTACCCTGCTTTCCTTGGTTGAGGATTACATGGAAATCTTGTATTTAGCAAAGCACCTGGAATCGTAGGGAAAGTTCTGTAACTGTCAGCTGTTGTTATTTTCATTATGCAGAGTTCTTTCCAATTAAAACAGCTGTGGGGTTGTAAACCTTTATGAACCAGTCATTAAAAGGAACTGGGACGTCCTCCACTGTTTTTGAGGCCTTGGAACGCGTTCTGGAACATAGAAATTTGTTCCTTGAAAGTTTGGAAGGAAGTTTCCATTCCTACTCCAGTCACCCTTTAAAGCCATGCTTTTTCTTCCTTTGAGGGAGTACTTTTTATATACTCCCCCTCCATTTTTCACTAAGAGTTTTAAATTTAATACCCAAAAGAATGAGGGTCCATAAATCTTCCCTGCTAAGGGCCAAACAGTAAATATTTCAGGCTTTGTGGGATATGTGGTATCTCTCCGAATCACTTAGCTGAGCCACTGGAGTGTGAAAGCAGCCATAGAGAGGATGTCAGCATGGCTGTGGCTGTGTCCAATAAAACCGTATTTATGAACACTGAAATGTGGACTTCATACCATTTTCATGTGTCACAAAGTATTATTTTTATTTTTTCCAATCAATTAACCACTTTTTCATTCAACTATTCTGTGTCCAAATTGTACCTACTTCAGACAATTGTCTTGACTAGTAAGTAAGCTAACACTTAATGAAACACTTAGAAAAATTTGACACATATAAGTTCTCCATTAATATTAGCTGTTACTATTTCACAAGATATATTTGGGGTTAAAAACTCCTATGCTGTGTTGTTAAAATGAAAGACTTTTGCCTCTTTTCCCTGAAATGGTGCAATTTATAAAGCATAGGAATTGTACCTTGGAAATGAGAAGAAACTTGCTGGTAAATGGCAAGGGATTAGGGCACTTTCTGAAGAAAGCGCTCCCTTGATATTTGCCAAGTTTTTATTATCTGCCTTCCTCTCAAGAATGATCCATTCCATTATGGCTTTCAAATTTCATATCTCAGAAGTGTATTCGGTGGTGAGAGCTTGGGTGTCTCGAGGATCTGGATTTGATTGCTGACTCTACCGTCTACTAACATGTGACGTGGGACAAGCTGCCCACCTCCCATAGCTCAGTCCTGATCTATGAAACCTGGATAATAATAGTGTCTATTTCATAGAGCTTCTGTGAAGATTAAGCACACTAGTGCATGTGAAGTGCTCGGCGCCAGGCCTTGCCCACTGTGAAGGTTTAATAAACGACAGCTATTGCTTCTGTTGTCCTCCAGGGCACTCTCACTGAAGTCAGACCCATTTGAGATGGAAAACCACTTGCTAGGTTTTTTAATGGGTACCTTCTCTCTCATTCTAAGTTTGGAATGTTTCATAATATTGTAGGAATTTTCTGTTCTTAGGACATTGCTCTTGTGAACCTGTTAGCCATCAGTTTATGTTTCTCAACAAGGGGGCCGTTTCTTGAAGATTCTCACTTTATTTGCATAGAGTTGTGTTGGGAAGTAGAAAGCACTGTAGACAGACAGACCTAGGTTTGAGTCTTGACTGTCTCAACCAGATTATGAACTTGAGTAAATGACATCTTCCCTGAGCTGCAGATTTCCCATTTATAAAACAAGTATATTAGTTCTCGTTTCATTAAGATTATCAGGAGCACTCACCCAGATACATATTTTTAAATAACAGTTTCATCTAGATGTAATTAATTCACTACCATACAGTTCACCCACTTCACTGGTATTTAATACATTCAGAATTGTGCAACCATAATCAGAATCAATTTTAAAACATTTTCATTACCCCAAAAAGAAACCTTCACTCTTCATTCCCCTCTGCCCTAGCCTTAGGCAATTGTTAATCTACTTTCTGTCTGTGCCTATTCTGGACATTTCATATAAATGGAATCATACGATATTGTGGGCCTTTATGACTGTTTCCTTTCACTTAGCATAATGTTTTCAAAGTCCATCAATGCTGTAGCATGTATCAGTACTTCATTTTTTATTGCCAAATACTCTGTTGTATGGATATACCACCTTTTATTTATCCATTTATCAAACAGTGGGTCCATCAAATGATGGGCAGTTGAGTTATTTCTACTTTTTGAAGTGGAAACTCAGTATCACTCGTGTGATACTGCTGCTATGAACATTCATGTACAAGTTTTTATGTGAATATATGTTTTCATTTCACCATTTAAGGAATTGCCAGACTGTTTTCCAAGCAGCACCCAGATCATTTTTAAAGAACTTGACTCCTAAAACTTGACATAGAGCAAATGCCTCATACAAGATAGCCATTTTATTGTAAAAAATGTGTTCTTGAAGGCCACTCTTCTAATTTAGCTGAATAAACTTGCAAACCTTCTGTCTTTTTAAATGCTCTGGAACAATGTGTACCAAATAAGAATAATTTGCTCCTTGAGCATTTGAAGGACAGTTCCAGTCAAACTGAGATTTCAAATAATTTCTGCTTCCCTAGAAAGTGATGCATTCCTTTAAGATTTTCCAATTTGTTGGTGCTTCCCTAGAAAGTGATGCATTCCTTTAAGATTTTCCAATTTGTTAGTGCTAAATAAATATTAGTTTTTAATCTCATAGAGACTGTGAGGTTGAAAATCGTTGTGCTAGGCTATTAAAATGTGGAGTCTTGTCAGTTGCTCAGTCATGTCCAACTCTTTCTGACCCCATGGACCATGCAGGGCTTCCCTGTCCTTCACTACCTCCCAGAGTTTGCTCAAATTCATGTCCATTGAGTTGGTGATGCTATCTAACCATCTCATCTTCTGCCACCCCTTCTTGTTTTGCCTTCAGTCTTTCCTAGCATCCGGGTCTTTTCCAGTGAGTCAGCTCTTCGCATAGAAATTATAAAATAGAGAGTCTTAGCACATAGGAATTCTTTGTAAGAAGATTTCTCCTAAATTTTTTCCTATTCCATTGGTAGTCAGTTTTAGTAATTCTTATTTTCCTTGACTGAAGAAGGAAATGGCAACCCACTCCAGTATTCTTGACTGGAGAATCCCAGGGACAGAGGAGCCTGGTGGGCTGCCGTCTATGGGGTCACACAGAGTCGGACACGACTAAAGTGACTTAGCAGCAGCAGCATTTTCCTTGACAGTGTTCATTCTCATTAAAATTTTTGTATCATTTGTCTAAAACCTTGGTTAATATTAACATGTTCACTTTAACTTTGAATAGGTAATTTATTTGTGTGGCTCAAAATTCAAAAAGGAGAAAGGGTATACAGTGAAAATTTCCTTCCCACATCCCTTCTCTCAGCACCAGTTTCCCTCCCTGTAGATAACCAGCGTCACTAGTTCTGTGTATTTTCTTTCCAAAGTTATTTCATGTATATTGAAGCAAACGTGTATATTGTTTGCCTCTTTGTTTAACAAATGAAGCATATTATATTCAGTATTCAGCACCTTGACTTTCACTTAACAGTGTCTCTTGGAGATCATTCCATAAGGTATTTCTCATCTTTTTTTTTTTATGGCTATGGGAGTTTCTATTACGTGAAATGTGTAGAATTTATAAAATGTTTCTCTAATCTCCAGCTGTTTTTCTGCTTTCTGATTCATGTTTTACTTTTATCTCGATGATGGTCTTTTTCCTATTCTCTTCAGATTTATTTTGGTGGGCCTTTGGCAAAATGAACCAGATAAGAGTGTGGGTTCTCTCCTGGGCTGACAATCTGCGTTGTGAAAGCCAGATCACCTCTCCATAACATTCTCATCACATCCTGAGGTGTTGACATGTGAGTATGTGTGGAAATCATGCCACTTTTTGGGAGACTTGAGTGAGATTCGAGTGCTGGCTGATCACCCTGGGGGGAATTTTTGTGGCAAGCTAGAGATTGTGATTGTCAGGGATCTCCATTCCTTAAGTGGCCTCCAAGGCCTTGCAAGGTCCGACTTCTCTCTCCCTCCTTTGTCCTAAGCCGGTCTGTATTCTAGCTGCATGATTCTCCATAGTCCTCTCTGCCTCCTGACCTTTGTACATGCTGTTTGTTAGACATGGAATGTTTTTCCTCAGCACCTGGTCCAAGTCAGACTCCCTCATATACATGCTTATAGCACAGTGTATCGTCGTCACATTTACTGCGTGTCATTCATCTTATTTATGTGGCTGTTTATAATTGTTTGGTGTCACCGTGAACCATACACCCCAGTGAAAGCAGAAACTGCATCTCCTTTATCATTTTATCCCTAGTGTCTGGATCTGTTTGATAATACCTGTTTATTAAATGGTTGAATAAATGAGTGTCTACCATTTTGCCAGTTCAGGATTAGAGCTTTCTGCCTGGCAAACCAATATGAGAAAAAAGTATGTGAATAACCTTTTGTCTTTTAGATAAGTATTTTGCTTGGCATGTGATAACTTGACTCTGAGTGCTTGTGCTCCCTGTGAGGGAAGGCGCCTGCTGCCCTCTTGGACAGGGGGGTGTGAGCAGAACTGTGGGTAGGCGAGCCTTCCTGGCCTATAGGAAGTCTCGTAGTTCTGAACCTTAACACTGTCAGCCAGATTTGACACTGAATTTTTCTCTGCTAACATCAGATTTGTGACGGGGTTCTCCTTTGCCTGTCTTTAATCTTATGTGTAGTTAACTGTTTGATATTTGAATTTAGAAGCAGTTTTTGTGATAGACTTTGTTGCCTTTATGTGGATATTTGGTTTTCTGTTGTCTTGAAATTCCTAGAGGGGGTTAAAAAATTAAGTTCACTCTCAAAGAAAATTGGTTAGATTTGCATTACTGAGGAACTGTATACAAATTTGTGTACTAAGATAATTACCTATCCAGCACTGAATATGCAAGAGTACTAAATATATATGCAAGAGCACTAAATACTGAAGAACACATTTTTGAATTTGTTTTTGTAGAGTACAGTGTTCACTTCACAGCTCTGTGTGGAAAACTTCCAGAGTCAGAGCTCTAGCCGACCTCTCCAGAGTACCTACTCAACATCTCCACTTGCGTGAGGGTAAGCATTTCAAATGTAACATATCAAAAAGAGAGCTCTGGATTTTCTGCTCTTCCCCTGCCCAAACCTGTGACTCTACAACTCACTAAATAACACTTCTATCTACCCAGCTGCTCAAACCAAAAATATAGGAATCATTTGTGATGTTTTTTTCCTTTGCCACAAATACACAAATTATCAGCAGGGTTTGTCTATTTTGTCTCCAAAACACCCGTTGTATTTGTCCACTTCTCCTTATCTCTCCACTACCATCCTGCTGGTTCAGAGCACTGTCATCCTGCCTAGACAGCTGCCTCCTAACTGGTCTACGGGCCTCCTCTCTTTTCAATCTCTAGTCCCCTAGTTCTCCACACAGCAACATGAATTGTCTTTCAATGGATTATGTCAGACCTTATTTAAACATCTTTAATGACTCCGTATCACCTTTTAGATCAAATTCAAGATCTTTATCTTGGCCTCCAGTTCCTAAAGAACTGGCTTTTGCACACCTGTAAAACCTCATTTTACGCCCCTCTACTTCATTCTTGCTATCCTCCAGGCATTCTGGTGTCTATTTTTTTCCTTTTTAGTCTTTGTATATTGCTATTTTATCTGTCTAGAATATTCTTCCCCTTGCTCTTCCCAGGGCTAGCTGTTTCTCACGGTTTAGTTTTAGCTTCTCTTCCTCAGAGAAGCCTTCCCTGACTGCTCTATTTAACTGCCACACAAACACTTACCCACCTCTCCACCTCATTGCAGCTGCCAGTTTTTTTTTCAGACTCCTCACTGCAATTTTTAAAGGTTTATTTTGTCAACTTTATGTATTTTGCCAGCTAGACTGAAGCTTAAAGACATATTTATGAAATAAATGACTTAGGGCAGGGGCCATTTCGAATTTAATTGCAGTGAGCCAGAACCTGGCCTAGCATTGGTCCATATATATATATATATATATAAGGCACTCAAATAGTTCTTAAAGAATGGATGAGTAAGCATTCGTTGAAGAGACTTAACCATGTACTAAACTCTATGCAAATCCATGGGATCATAATACCCAGATCACCCAATCTGTTAATGATTTATTGTAGACCAGGGGTTGTCAAACTCAAGACCCATTTACACTCTTTTTTTTTTTTTTCTTTTTTTATTAGTTGGAGGCTAATTACTTTACATCATTAGAGTAGTTTTTGTCATACATTGAAATGAATTAGCCCCATTTACACTCTTGAAAATGATTTAGGGCTCCAAAGAATTTTTGTTTATGTGGATTACACCTATCAATATATATAGTTTTAGAAATTAAAATTTTAAATGTATATTAATTTAAAATAGGTAGTAAGTTTATTACATGTTAATATAAGCAACCTTTTTTAAATTTAATGTTAATAATTCCCAAAGCAAAAGACTACTGAGAAGAATGGCATTGTTTTAAATCTTTACAAATCTCTTTAACAACTGGCTTGAATGAAAACAGCTAGATTCTCAACTGCTTCAGCATTCACTCGGTGATGATACCACATGTCATAGAGCCTCAGGAAAACCCCATTGTACACTTGGGAAAGAAGTGAGAACTGCTGTAGATAATTTAGAAAATAGTATTTTGGAGATTTCCCTGGCAGTTCAGTGGTTAAGACTTTGCGTTTCCAGTGCAAAGGGTGTGGGTTCGATCTCTGGTTGGGGAACTAAGATCCCACCTGCCAGGCAGTGAGCCCTCCCCCCAACAAGAAAAGGATAATATTTTTGATTGAGTTGGTGCTGTGAATGCTGCATTCACACTTCAACCTCTTTTTAATATAACTTCCAGTGATCTAGAAGTGCGTGACATTTGTATGGATCAAAAACTGAACAGAAAAACAAGGATCTGTGGGGTTGAAGAGCTGAACCTGTTGGACTTCTGATCTTTAAATAGGTGGAGGTAGTTAACAATTTGACTGCTGTGGAGTAACAAGGTCCAGAAGCACTCCATGCATATTGAGGTCCCAGGCTCACTGTGTCAAACAGGGGCTGGGGTGAGATTCTCCTGACATGAAATGAGACTGGAAAAAAGCCAGTAATAGTTACTCAGGGCTTCAGCTTATATTAAGAGCAGTGGCAGGAGTGAACACATGGCCATGTAGAGCAGACCCAGCCTGTGCTTAAATTTTGCTCAGTGACTGACATACCCGTTTATCACATGGCACAGAGCCCCCATTTGACTTGTCTCAGGACTAAGTTTCTCAGAGCAAAGAAGACACAACCAAAAAAAAGAAAAAAGCTAGATATGGAGGGAAGAGACAGGTGGGGTCAGGGGTGATAGCTAAGTGTTCTAAGAAACACTTAGAAACTAGATTTACAAAGCACTGAGTTAAACATAGGAAAACTTAATAAGCAAGACAACAAAATCAGCTGTCAGGATGAATTCATTCCTGATAAAATGCAATTCTAATAATTTCAGTATAACTTTAAGATTCTTGAAAGATAAAGAATAGTATTCATAAAATGTTCATCCATTTGACAAAGGTGGATATAAAAAAGTATGGATTAAAAATCTTACACATGAAAAAAAAATGGCCACTGTAAAACACATCAAGGTAAACACTATATTGGATGCAGTTCAAAAGAGGAGTTACTTAGAAAGCAACCCAGAAAAGTATATGAAAAGTAGAGAACATAAACAAAGGACAGACTAAGAAGGGCAAATATACTCTATTAGGTTGAGAAGAGAATAAAGTTGAAATGGCAGAAAAGCTATATTGGCCAAGATAGACTGGCCAAGAATTCTGCAGAATGGCAGAAAGACCTTCATTGGTCACACAAGTCCTGAGCAGGAGAAACAAAAATAAATCCATATGTAACACCTTTTGAAAAGCCACAGAGGAAAAAACCAATGCTATTAGGAACATTTAGATCATAGCAAACCTCATCAGCAATGTTAGATGTTGAAGACAATAAAATAATATCTTCAAAATAAGAGAAGGGTCTCTTTAGAATTCCATACCTAAGTAAACTGTCATTCAAAAAAATATCTTAAAGCCATTTTTAGAAACACAAATAGACTGCCCCCTATACTAAAAGGCTTAGTTAAGGATTTATTACAGTGAGGGGAAAAAAAGAACCTAGAGAGGAGTAAAATTCAAGAAATGAGAATAAATTATCAATAAATGTAATTAATCATTGACTGCAAAAATTGTGCTTTGGGTTTGTTTTAAAAATATGTAGCTAAAATTCTAGACAGTAACCAGGAAAGTAGGAATAAGAACTTCAATGAATTGCTAAGGTATGCCAGCTTCCTTTATTATTTTATACTCTGTTTAAAAAAATAAGTACTTGCATATAATTAGGAATTTAAAGCTAGACAATAAAATAACAAATTTAATTGAAAGCTTTCAAATTAGCAAAGGGAAAAAAAATAAGCTTGATCAACTCAGTAGAAGGCAGGAAAGGAGAAAATAAGGAACAAAGGAAAAGGCACATTTAACAAGCAAGTATATCAGAAATATAAAATGTGAACAGATTAACTCCCCTATTAAAGGCAGACTTCAAGATTAATTTCTCTGATATCTGATTTAGAGGAAATCATGAGCTTGTTCCTACCTGAAAACATGGCCTTGAAATACATAAAAGCAAAAACTAAAAAGAATTACCAGGAGCAGTGAATGAAGCCATAGGCTAATGGGAGATTTTTTAAAAAAATAATTATTTAGAACTGATATATCAAGCAGACAGAAAATAAGAATACTGAAAATGTAAACACAGAACTTGATCCTATGGACATAAATAGAAATTGGTACCTGACAATTAGAGAATACTTATTCTTTTCTAATACACTGAACAATTAAAAATTGATTACATCCTAAGATCACAAAAGAAATTTTAACAAATATCAAATAATAACATATAGGCCATATCATTTGGCTATAATGTAGTTAAATTGGAAATCTATAATCAAAAGACTTTTAAAGAACTTGAAAACCTAAATACATTCCTTAGTGTGACTAAGAGGAAATCTATTTGCAGCAATGGAATATAGTACCAAACAACAGTGAAATGTATGGAATGCGGTTCAAGTGGTACTTGAAAGGAATGTAATAGCCTTAAATGTACCTGTTAAAAATTAAGAAAGATTAAAGGTAAATGAGTTAAATGTGCAACTCAAGATGCTAGGAAAAGAAACTCAAAGAGAAAAAAAGGAAATAATAAAATAGAGAGCAGAAATTAAATATAAAAGAAGAATAAGTAAAGAGGACAAATTTGTTAGAAAATATAAATGACCTAAATTGACTCAAGATAAAGCAGAAATATAGAACAAAACTAAGGAAACCAAGTAAAAAATATTTCATGCAAAAAGACATCAGATTTAACTTTATAGTGAGTTATGTTAAACTTTCAAAAAATGAGAAACTCTATTTTATATGTTCTGTTATAGAGAATATAAGCAGGAAGAAAATCCAAATAATTTTATAAGGCTAGTATAACCTTGATACCAAAATGAAACAAATATAGTAGAATAAGAACTTAGGTGCAAAAACCAAAAGTAAAATATAACTCAGTAGTATCCTGCTACATGTGTATATAAATCAGACCCTCATTATCATGATCAAGTAGGGGTTACAAATGCCACATGTTTCAACATCAGAAAATTTGCCTTAATTCTCCACATTAACAGATTATATAACATAATCTTCCCAATAGATAACAGAAAAGGCATTACATAAAAATTAAATGTATTCATGATAAAATTTTTAGAAAACTAGAACTAAAGGGAATTTCCTTAATCCCCAACAAAGAGGCTTTGCAAACAAGCTTACTATGGACATTTTTACTTGATAGTAAAGGATAAGTATCCCCTTTCAAGTCTAGAACAAGATTTATTCCATATTTCCCCAGAGGTCCTAGAGAATGCATTATGATAGAAATGAGATATAATTGTCAATAAAAATCTAAAAACTGTCATAAACAGATTAACATTTTTAAAGCGTCCAGGAAAATCTGTGAGAAACTATTAGAGCTAACAAGGACAGGTCAGCAAATTCACTGGATTTAAAAAAAAAAAACATACAAAAAGCAATAGTAGATAATTCTCAAAAACCATAATCCAAGACAAATCATGAGAAACTGTTAGACAAACTCAAATTGAGACTTTCTACAAAATACCTCACCACTACTCCTCAAAACTGCTAAAGTCATGAAAAACAAGGAGATACCGAGGAGCTGTCACAGCCTGGAGTTGTCTAAGGACACACAACTAAATGTAATGTGGTGTTCTAGATGGGGTCCTGGGACAGAAGAAAGACATTTATGGCAAATCTATAGTATAATTACTAGCTTTGTGCTAGTGGTAATTTCTTCATTTGACCACGTACTGAAGTTAGGTAAGATGTAAACATCAGGGGGGACTGAGGAAGCAATGTTTACATTATCTTTGCAACTTTTCTATAAATATGAAATTATTTTTTAAAAGCTTTATCACTGTTTTAACTCAAAAATAACGTGTTAGGTAAGTAATAGGAAAAAAGACCTCCAAAAGTCAACTAAGATCTTTATGGGAAAAAATTACAATGTACTGTTGTTGTTGGCTGTAGAAGACATGAATAAACAGGTAGCACAGATCATAGGCAAAGATGAGATGTTGTGATAAAATGTTTTTGGTTCTCTTTAAATTTTTTTGTGGATTCAGTAAAATGTCAAGGGCTAAGAATAGCCAAAGACACTTTTGAAAAACAAGGTAGGGCAATTGTCCTTTAAGATATCAAGATATTGTAAGGCTCCAATAATTAATGCACACATGTGGACCAATGGGACAGACTAGAGGTTAGGAACACTCATATAGAAACATGATATATGTCAGGAGAAAAAATAGATCCATACCGCAGAATATATATAAAACTAAACCTAAAAAGACTAAAACGTAAGGGTATTGTATCTTTATGACTTCAGCGTGGAGAGGGATTTCTTAAGGTATAAAAAGAAGAAATCTGAAGGAAAAGATTAAATTTTACAGCACAAATATTTAACATTCTTCCGTGCCAAAAGATTTTGATGCCTTTTAACTTTGTTCATGGTATGGATTTTAGACATATTGAAGTATGATTGGGGTCAAGAATAGAAGGTAATTCAAGCTGCAACATGATGTCTTATTTACGGTTAAAGAAGATGCTCTCTAGAAAATACTAGAGGGAAAGGTTTGAAGTCAAAGCAGGTAGTCAAGTGAGTAGGCTAATACCTAGGGGGCAATGATTAGGACTATCATGCAGAGCAAAAAGGGGACAACTTTGGAGTGTGTCTTGGATGTAGAGCCAGCAGGACCTGCTGGCGAGGTGAATGTTGGTGGGAAGGGAACCAGGAATCCAGAACAATTGCAAGACTTTTGGCTGCTGCAGCTGGTGCTGTTTATAGAAACAAGGAAAAGGGGCATTGCTGTTTGTTTTCGTGTTTTCAGTTGCCCGTTTGACATCCTGGTAGAGCACTCGGCTGTTAGGCAGCTCGCTGGGCATATGAGACTCGGCTTCTGTGGAGAGTTCCGTGCCAGGGGGAGCTGTTGGCATGCAGGTGGCTCTGAAACCATCCCGCGAGGTGAGACTGCTGCCTAGGGAGTAGATGTTAAGGGAGAAGGCTAGTGACTGAGTTCTGAGCACTGGGAGCTTGAACAGAGCAGAAGCCAGCTAAGAGAACAGAAGGGGGAAACCAGGGTAGTGTAGTGTCTCTGAAAATAAGATGGTCTGAGTTTTTATCATTGTTTTAATGAGGATGTTGAATGTTACTGAAAGATCAAGTGAGATTAAGAACAAGTCTCCTAGCCACATAGAGAACTGCTGAAATTGCCAAGTGGTTTCGGGAGTGTGGAAAGGAGGAAGCCCCCCGTGTGGCATGGTAAGGGGAGAGAATGCGCAGTAAGTCTATTGAGTCGGTGACAGAGACCACTCCATCAAGAAGGCTTTATTGGCCGGTGCCAGAAGGGAGTGCTGAGAAAGGGGAGACGCTCTGAGAGCATGTGCTATCTGATGGGAGTGAATGATGCGGGATCCAGAGAAAAACCTGTGTTGCAGATAGAGCTCTTTGAGGAGAGAGGGGATGGAGGGGTCCCTTGAATGTGTTAAATCACCTTCCAGACCCTAGCCAGACTTTAAATTCCCCTCCGGGGTTCGGAAAAAACACCTCTGTGGGACGCTGGGCACCTGCAGCGTCCAACAGCTCCCCCAGCGGCTCCTGACGTGTGTGGCCAGATTTGGAAACCTCTTCCCTAAGCTTAGGACCGCATTCACTCTCAGTGGTACCTCTAGAATTTCCGTGGATGCACCTGAGGAGTACATTTCAAGGGTGCAGAGCAAAGGCATTTTCATTCAGATTTTCTGTTTACGTGGCACTGCTGGCTGACCGGAGACTGTTGAAGTCTTGGAGGGTTTCAAACACCGCCCCCCCTCACCCCCCGCCCTAGGTCAGCAGCTTCCAGTATCCCCAGGAACCACTGATTTATAAATATTTATACTTACGAAGTGTAAATATAAATTTTCATTTTGGATATCCTATTCTTTATGTTCTTGGGTAACGTACGTTTTGTAATTAATTATATCTCATGAATCTTCTTTAAAATTCAAGTCTTACATTTTAACTGGCCGGCCACATAAAATTGCACGGTATGGCTTTGCCCGAGTACAGTTTGGTGCTTCCACAGAGTGCCTTTTTCTCATAAAAAGTGACGCTCGCTGAGCATGCCTGCATGGACTCGCTCACACCTCTCCGCTTTATTCCTGGAGAGTGGGGCGGCCGGATCACCCGCGCCTCGGGAGGCTCTCTGAGACGCCCCGCGGCTACCGCACGACAGAACGCGTGTTTCTGGAAGGGGAGTCTGGCAGAATGGACTGGAGACGGGCAGGAGCCCTCCTCCATCTTCCTTCCCCTCACTCCCGTGGCCCCCGAAGTGACCGGCCGACAATTTCTTGCACGCTTCCCCAGAGGTTTAACCGCGTGTATGTTCACCCTTAACAAACAAGTGCGAATACTTACCGGGTCGTGTCTGCATGGTTCGGCCTGACCGTCGGTGTGACTGGCGGCCGAGTCTTCGGTGGTGGTCTGTCCTGCGAGGCGCAGCCCGCATTTCCCGCCGCACACAGGTCTCCGCAGGCGGCGGTGCGCCCCGCACGCCAACGGTCTGGCTGGACGGCGGTGGACCGGCCCGGCGGCGGCGCGCGCGGCCGCTTGAGGAGAGCGCCTGCGGAGCCGCGCGGGTCTGCGATCTCGGTTTTTCGGTCTTTGGAAGTCGGGTCAAGAGTTCTGTCCCGTAGGTCTGTCAGCCATTTGTGCTTTTCTGTGAATTGCCAGTGTCCTCCCTTTTTGCCCATTTTTCAGGCGCGATTTGGTCTTTACCGTATCGGTTTCCAAGTTCTTCGTTTATTAGGAAAGTTAGCCCCGGGTCTTTCGTGTGTCCCAGGCGGAAAAGTCTCGTCTCCCACTTTCTCGTTTGTCTTTAACTTCAACATACATGTTTTTGCCCGCCAGCTTTTCACTTTCTTAGACAAATGTACGGGGTTGTTTGTTTGTTTGTTTGTGTGGTCTCTTCAGAGGATTTGCATTTGGGAGTCGTTGGTAAGGCTTTCTCCTTGTGACCCCCCCTTCTTTGTTTGGGGGTCGAACACCCCCCCCCCCCTTCCAGACCCTTCCTCAGGGCCCCTCGCGTTGGCTCCGTTGACGTCAACCTCCTGCCTTCGCGCCAAGCAGTCGCCACGGCAACCGCGGCCCGATGGGCAGGGCTGGGGGTGTGGCGAGGGGCCCTGGGCGCCGCGCACAGCCGTTGATTGGCCGGTGCCCGGCCCCGCCTCTGCGGAGAACCAGACAAGGAGCCGCGCGGCCGGGGCTCCGTGCAGACGCTGGGAGCCGCGGGAGAAAGAGGTTGGAGCAGAGGATCGGACTTGTCCACCCTTGGCTGGTGGTGCCGCTGAGCGCCTGGGGCCATGTGGGGGCACTAGACCTTGCACAGGCTGCGCTGTGGTCGAGCTGTCAGCCCGGGGCAGGGTGGTGCCTTGAGGTCCGGTGAGGTGAGTCCGGCTGCCCCGGCCCGCACCACCGCATCTGGATGGTGCGCCGGGATGGATGCCGCAGAGCCGGGACCCGGGTCAGCGGGCGAGAGCTGCCGCGCTTGCCGCAGCCGCACCATGTTGCGCGGCCAGCCGGAGTCTGGGGTTGGGTCTCCCATGCCACCTGTCTTGAGCGTAGCGTGTACAGGGACGGCTGATCATCCTGGGCAAGGGGTGGGACGGCCACGGGCTCCAGGCTCCGCGTCCGCTGGGGTGGGTGCTGGAGCAGTGGCGGCGGTCCCTGACGAGCAGCAGAAGTCACAGGGTGCCCCCGTCTTCCTCGGCTTGGCCTGAGGGCTGCAAAAGACACCCCATCCCCCGGGGTCCTAGACTAGCCAGGTCCCCTCCGGCCACCCCTGCATCCTTGCCGGTGTCTGGGGCGGGGCTTGCTTGCCGCAGTGGCGGCGGGAGGAGCTATAGGCGGGGCCGAGGATGGCAGTGCCTGCGGGGTGTGTTCTCAGGGCGGTGACGCGCTGCGGCCCACCCACCCTGGAGCAGTCTTTGGAGCGGCGGCGGAGATGGGCTGCAAGGACGCTGTTCTGATTGGCCGGGGCGGGCCGAGGGCTGTCGTGACAGTGGGTCTCAGAAGAGACCGTCCAGTTAAACCCGCCGCCGCGGTGCCATCTTTGATGGGGGCGGCAGAAGCTTGGCAGGCGCGGTCCGGCTGGCCAGCCACGGGGGCGGGGCTGCGGGTCGTGGTGCCCGAGTCTGAGCTGCGATTGAAGGCTAAGGGGGCCCTCTGTCACCCGTTTTTTGCTGGTCTCGGGTCGGCCGTGGAGATTTGCCGCGGACGCTTGCCGCGGACGCTTGCCGCGATGCGTCACCCCGACCGGCTTGTGGTCTGGTGGCGGGAGGGGGCTTCTTTCTGACCCGCGGGGGCCACACTGCTGTCACTCAGAAGCTGTCGTCCTGAGGACAGGGCCGCTGGCTGTTACTGTGCCCGCTGCCTCTCCGTGGCTGCCCTGGGGTTGCAGAGCATGACGCCCTTCTGCACTGCTTTTACCCTGGGATGTTTCTGGCTCCATGCTTTGGTTGGCGCTGTGGGGACTGGGCGGCGGGTACAGCCTAGACGCGTTGCACAGGTGCCGCGAGGGCATGGAGCCGCGGCCGTCTGTGGGGACCGAGTGCTGCAGAGTGCTGTGAAGCCCTGCCCGCTGTGACAATGTATATGGTGGCCGACAGGTGGCGCCGAGGCTCACTGCGCAGGAACCATTGTGAATAACGGCGGAGCTGCAGGGGTCGGGCTGAGGGAGGGGCTGCGGAGCCCTGCCCTCCCCACTGCAGTTTGTTGACAGACAAGCTGAGGCTTACTGTCCAGGCGCTGCCTTAAGTAACAGCGAGGCGGGTCTCGGGGCGGGCAGAGGGAGAGGCTGTAGCAGCCCGCCCAACTCAGCGCTGTTTGTTGACTGACAGGTGGCGCCAAGTCTTGATGGCAAGAGAAGATGGCACTGCGCAGGTGCCATCTTGAATGACAGTGGGGCTGGCCGCAGGCGGCGGGCTGAGGGCGGGGCTGCAGAGCCCTGCCCACTCCGGTGCTGTTTGTTGACTGACAGGCGGCGGCCGAGGCTTCCAGTTCCAGCGCCATCTTGAATGGCAGAGGGGCTGGTCTCAGGAGGCGGGTCGAAGGTGGGGCTCCAGAGCCCTGCCCACTCTAACACTGTGGACTGACAGGTGGCGCCGAGACTTATTGCGCAGGCGCCATCTTGAATAGCAGCGGGGCTGGCCGCAGGGGCGGGCCGAGGGCGGGGCCTCGGAGCCCTCCCACTCCAGTGCTGTTTGTTGATTGACAGGTGGCGCCCGAGGCTTACTGCGCAGGCGCCATCTTGAATGACGGTGGTTCTGCAGGGGCAGCCCGAGGGAGGGGCTGCAGGCCCCTACCCACCTAGTGCTCCGGTGGCCGACAGGGGGCGCCGAGGCTTACTCCGCAGGCACCGTTTTGAATGACCGTGGGGCTGGCTTCAGGGGGTGGGCCGGGGGAGGGGCTGCAGAGCTCTCCGCTCACCTAGAGCTAGGCTGACCGACAGGTGGCGGTGAGGCTTACTGCGCAGGCGCCATGTTGAGTGGCAGGGGGTGGGCTTTGCTTGCTGCGCATGCGCCGTGGTGAGTGCCAGCGGGGCTGGATTAGCGGGCCACCGCCTCTGGTGTCCCGGGAGACCGAGCCCGCCCTGCAGTCTCTGCTGTGCAGGCGCCAGGTGGACCGCTGCTTGCCTCTGCGCCACATCTCAGCGACCGCGCGATGGCGCCGTGTTCCCTGGAGGGGGTGGGGGCGGGGGCTGTGGGACAGGGCTGAACTGTGCACATCCATGGGTCACGTGGGAAACAGAGTCTTAATAGACTTGGGGGAGGGTGGGTTCCTAAGTGAGAGGGTGGAGGAGGCTGTGCATGTGAGATTTGAGGGTGGGAGGCTCTGAGGTTGGTAGGCGGTGACTTGAAGGAAAAAAAACTCAAGCTCGTAGATGGCCTGGAGCATGTGCGGTGGCGGAAGGTTACGAGGGAGGCGTGGCATGGGGCCTGGTTGGACGGAGGAGGGGCTAGCAGGTGGGCGGGATTGGGAAGCGGGGCGGGGCGGGGTGGCCCCAGCAGGGAGGGGTAGTGTGAGGGGGGCGTTGCCAAGTGTGTGGTGGGCGGGCCCTAATTATACATCCGCTGACAGCTGATAGTGATAATAAAAGCCAGAGGCACAGTCCTGAAGGAGCTTCTCCTACGGGCCTCTGATTGAACTCATGCTCCGAGTCACAGTGGGACTTGAAACGTGCAGTGTCGTCCACAGGGATCTCGTTGATAACCTAAAATGTTGTGAAGGTTAAGTAATGATGCCGTTACCTCATAGTAGTGATGGTGACTGTTTATTAACGTCCTAATATAAGCTAGTCTCTTCATGCTGCATAGGTGTGCAGCACAGTAAAACTTCTGGAATTGCATCACTGGCTATCACATGGCAAAAATAGAATTTCAGCTCATCTTTCTGGGTGGTGTCTATATCATTGTTTCACAAGGTTTCCATAGAAAATATCTGTAGATGTACTGTTTTCCAAAATGACATTAGTTGATCTGTAATTGCCATGAACTCTGAGGTTGAGTTCTCTGCTTCATTTTTGTAAAATATGTAGAAAATTAATAATGTGAGAATTAACAGAGATGCTGAAAGTAAGGTGCTAAGCACTATAGGAGGCACGTAATTAACAATCAATAGTACTATTTTCTTAGCCATTTTCTTCCTCCAGTTTCTACCTGCAGTGTGTGTACCTCAACTTTAAAAGGGTGGCCGGTGCAGCAGAGCTATTAAGTGGGAAATTGGGGTCTTGAATTTCTCAGCCCCAAGTCCTGTGTTTTTACTGTTTTGCTCTGCTGGTTAGAGAAGTCTCTGAGACACAGACTCAGAGTTGACTGCACACCCACTGACATGACCTCACTGGGGGAAGGCTGTGATTACAGCCCACAGTGCAGCGTACGCCCCAGGGGTGAGGTTGATGACCCACCCACCCTGTGGGAGGTAGAGATGAAACTGTGTGGGGTCATCTCCAGCCTGGGAGTTCCAGGATGTGGAGAATAAATTTGAGGCCTCATGTTTTCCTTTCCTTCCCCAGCTCTGCTCTCTTCTTCTCCGAGGTGATCGGCGGGAGGAAGAGGGACTCGGTCCAAACGCCAGGTGTCTGGGTCCAGGTGAGCTGAAGTCCCTTCTGACAACGTCACGCCATCCTGGGGATGAGCATGTGCTCCCTGAGCCTGACACTTCCCTGCTGCACACGCGCTCCATCTGACCGCAAGCACCGTTCGTGCTCGCTAAGAGTGTGCAGACTGTTCCGGTGGACCATGTGTTCACCAGATTCTCCTTGGTCTCACGCCATCCTTTGGGGTGTCCAGACTCTTTTCCCAGCACTCAGCTACTCCTTCAGGCCTGCCCTTTCTCATTGGGTAGTTAAGGAAGCCTGAGAAATTCATTGAGTCTTCTATCAGTCATGACCTTGAGTGGGAAAGGAAGTGATTCCTTGGAGCTCATAGTCTTTTGGGTAATGAAAGACATTGAAAAAAGTAAGGCTGTGTGCAGAGACAGGCAGGAGAACGGAGCGCATGAGAGAAGAGTGCGTGCCCTCTGCTGCCCCTGAGATGAAGGCAGTAACTTCAATTCCAGCCCCTCTGATAAGGTAGGGAGCAGGAGACAGGGGCTGGGTCTCAGAGCTCCATGACGAGGCCCCAAAGTGAGCAAGTGGGACTGGGCTTGGAGACCACACGACGGAGCTGCTGGCACTCCTGGTGGGATGTGGGGAGCCTGGGGTCCCAGTGGGCCACGGACTGCCTTGCTTCTCCTCCCATGGCCCAGCCAGCGATCCAGCCCCCAGTAGTCGAGTTCCTCCCCGTGTAGTTCAACAGTTGACCCACTGATCTTTGATTGAGGCCAAAGACCCCCCACCACCACCCCTGACCTGTGGCAGGAACATGTGAGTTCCAGCTTTGTTTCAGGTACATTAATTGTGAGGCTGTGCTTTCGTTTTCTGTACATTTTTATGAAGTAGAAGTAAAGGACTGTAAGATATTCAAAGAGCGGCCCAAGTACCCCACATGGACCACAGGGGCAGCGCTGTTGGCCTGCGGGCAGCCCTGCTGTGCCATGGTGGGATGACCCGGCTCAGCGCTGAGCTCCATCTGCACACAGTGCTCACAGCGCACAGGCTTCACGCTCATTGTCCAGTGTGTTTGAGGACAGCTGAGCTGGAGCCCCGTAAACCCCTCTGCCTGGTTAGGTGGTGATACCTCGTCCTGGCCGTCTGCCCTTGTTCATCTCCTGTCCACCCCACCCGCAGAGCTGATGCCCCCCTTGGCCCTACAACCAGAGATGGCCTGAGTCCTAACTCTGTGTGACCCCACCCTCGCCCCCATCCTCTGAATGTGGTCAGACCTTGACTTTTAAAATCCTGCCCTTGACCACTGCTCAACTTACTCTGGGATTCCTGCTCCAAAGAGAGTGCGGTGGGGGCCTGGTAACTAGGGCCAGTGAGAGCCCACCTCCAGGCCCGGAAACCACACTGGTTCCCTCGGGGCCAGAGTTCAGGGAGGCAGAAGGGACAGCAGATGGCGATGTCAGGGTCTAGGTGGGGAGCCCCAGCAGTGCTGTTCTGCCCTGAAGAATATGTTGGGGGGGGGGGGAAGGGGGATGCTCCATGGAGCACTACAGGTGGGAGAGGGAGGGAGCCACAGGAGGAGAGGCTACTGTGGGCACTGGTCAACAGAAAGGAGAGGAAAGCCCCACAGCTGCTGAGCTTACTTCAAATTTATATTCAAATTTTTTTCTGATTGTGAACTTCAAATAACATTCTAAATTGAAATGTATAATAAAGTGTCTTTTATTAATCATTTCCTTTTTCAGTTTTCCCCACTTTACTAATGGTCTTTATGCAAGTTTTATTTATGTAGTTGTTTGGCCCACTGTGTGGCATGCAGGATCTGAGTTCCCTGACCAGGGATCAGACTTGTGCCCCCTGTAGTGGAAGCACAGAGTCTTAACTGCTGGACCATCAGGGAAGTTCCCAGTTTACATGGAAGTTTGCTTCTACCTTGGTTTGTACGCACCTCCGTACATTTAAGTACCTGTGTAGCTTTTTTTATTTTAATAAGACTATGCCCAATTCATTAAGGCTTCAAACTCAGGCCACCAGAGTGAAGTGTAAGTGGGGTGTTAGGCAACATTTGGTTGGGGGTGGGGCGTGATGTGAAAGTTGGCACCTTGTGTCCATTACATTTATGTGGGTGTGTTTCTGTGTGTGGACATGACTTTGTGCAGCTCTTTAGCAACAGCCGTAAGAATTTCAGTATAAACATGCTTCCATTTATAGCTTTGCTTTCTAAAACTGCATTTTATTCCATGTGGGGACATCTTTATCATTTTCTCTGTACATATAAATGAGTATGTTTGCAGTAAGAATGCCAGATATGCTATATACCATTTCATACCCTAGTATTTTCATTTAATGCTTTAAACAGTTTTTACATTAGTCATTTCCATCAAGTGTGAATTGACTGTATCCATAGAAAGGATGACTGTGTGGCCTTTAGAAACAATGACGTAAATCTATATGTACTGATTGGAAAGGTGTCTATCAAAAATTACTGCGTTTAAAAATACACACACAGAGAGAGCCCCTGGTGTGATCTCATTTTGTTAGAAACGATGTAGTATGTGTAGAGACTATGAAAGGTTTAGTGTAGGAACAAATGGGATCGAGGTGTGTGGCTTGCAGTTTCAAGGGGGTGTGGCTCAGCAGTCAGACTAGTGTGTGTTTGCTTCAGAAGGGAGTTTGGTCTGGAGTTCTGTAGTTCTCCCTTTGTCTTAGATTTCTTAAATCATTCAGGTTTCATAGCAGAAACTCAAAAGCTTTCTACCTCCTGTCTCTGGTTGGTTTATATGATGGGGGAGTGGGCCCTCTCTTGAAGACGATACCTAAAGGCCTTGCCCACAAGCGTGGTCTCAGTCCACAGCCACATGGAGAATGAATTCTCTGACACTCTTGACACTTCTTCTGTGTTGATTTGTCCATGTATCTCTTTCTTTAAAATGTCTGCAGGTACCTGGCATTTTGACTGTGTTCCTGTGGATAGCTACTTGTTCAGAAGTTCCGGAAGGGACCCTGTTCCCACCAGGTGATTTACATACCCAGGGGTGTCCCGTGGCCTCTTGAGAGGTGGGGCCGTGGCCATCTAGGGGAGCAAGTTCTCTGAATCGGAGGCCATGGAGAGACCGGGGCTCACTGCCTTGTCCCCCCCAGGCCCACGGGCTCTGAGGGCCCTGCTCTGGTCAGGCAGTCCCTCTTCGCCAGGCTCCAGGTCAGCTCACGGCAGCTCTCCAGAGCCTGGGGGCTTGCCCAGCAGGCTGTCACCTGGCACCCTGTCTGCTGTGGAGGAGAGGAGGGCAGGGCAGGCAGAGCGGGAGTGGCGGAGGCAAGGGTCTGCCCAGCTGGTGGGCAGGGCGCTACAGAGAGAGTGGGGGTGTGTGCAGGGGCAGAGCGAGCCCACCACAGTGAGGCATTCATGCCCCAGTCAGGAAGGCTGCTGTAAGACTAAATAATTGAAACCCCTTTTGTTTTCTCTTTAGACATTAAAAACAATTTTTTTTAAACTTACTGGTTTTCCTTTTAAAACAAAAAAGAATTTTTGCTGCATGTGGTTTTGTCCTTCTCTGGAAGTAAAGTCAGAAGTACAAAACTGTCAGGTAAGTTACTGCACCCCGACCTGGACTTCTTTGCTGTGCCGCCCGCTTCCTGCTGTAGCGTGGCTGACCACTGAGGACAAGGCGGGGCCAGAGAGCTCATGGGCCGCTGAGTGGCCCAGGTGAAGGGGGGTGAGGAGCCTTAGCTGATGACACCAGAGCGAGAGGAGGACGGGGAGTCGGCTTTTACACTCGGCCTGAGAAGTTCTCTTAGCAGGGTGTGGGCAGACCCTAGAATAGAGCCGCAGCGACGGGAGGGTGAAGGGAGTAGCAAGCTGCTTTCTCTGGAGACCCCTGGGTCTCAGACGAGGCTGGCCAGAGCAGGAGGAGGTGCGGGGCATGCAGAAGCCTGCTGGCCACTTGGGCATGTCATCACCACTGATGTGAGTAGTAGATGTGGGGTTCCCACGGACTCAGTGGTGCTCCATCTGACCTTCTGCCGGCTTGCCGAGCTGGGCACCGGGGTCTAAGCTCCACGGAACGCCGGCGGGGCCGGTGTTGATCCCTGACTTTCCCAGTGAGGGAAGCATCTGTCTCTGATCCCTTCACAGTGGGGCCCAGGCCAGTTGGCTCAGATACTTAAGACGAAATTCGAGAAGTGCCCGGAATACCAGTAGCTTGCCCTCCGTTTGGGCACCAGAGGCAGTGGTGCAGACGGGCCCAGGCTGCCCTCGGGGCGCACGCCGTGGAGAAGGCATGCCTGCTGCCCGCAGACGCAGGGCAGCCACGCGGCCGGCGTGGCGGGGGCGTGGCTAGTGTGACAGAGGAGCTGGGCTGCTGACTCCAGGGGCCCTCAGCTTGGCCAGCACGCGTTGCACACGCAGAGCGCAGGCGCAGAGGAGCCGCCCAGGGCACTCGAGGCCCCGGACCCCGCGGCCACGCGTGTGTGTGGCTTTCCTGTGCTGTGCACGGAGGCCACAGGAGGCACGCGGGTCCACGGCCCCGGGTCTGCCGGGGAGGGACAGACTGCAGGATGCGGGCTCCCAGGCCCAGGGTCGCAGAGGCAGTCAGGAGCAGGGCGCAGTCCTCCCACTGCAGGCGTGCTGCTTGCGACTCCTCGCATGTGTCTGTGTGTCGGGGGTGTGGTGCGGTGCCCGCCCTGGGCCTGTCCCCCCGCCGGGCGGGCCCCGACCCCTGGGACATGTGTGTCTCCTTACGATCCGCAGGTCCCTGAGCACTGCCTGCCCCTGCTGCCGCATCTGCCCTGTTGGCGCATGTTGGGTTCCTCCAGTGAGACTTTTCCTTAGAGACATGCTGCCTCCCAAGTCCTTGTCCGCCACCAAACCCAAGAAGTCTTGGGCCCCAAACCAGTATGAGCTAGACAGTGACTTGTCTGAGCCGGACGCCGTCCCAGGAGAAGGCGCCACTGACTCTGAGTTCTTTCATCAGAGGTTTCGGAACTTCCTCTACGTGGAATTCCTTGGGCCTCGGAAGACCCTTCTCAAACTCCGAAACCTCTGCCTCGATTGGTTGCAGCCGGAGACTCGCACCAAGGAGGAGATTATCGAGGTCTTGGTTCTGGAGCAGTTCCTGACCATCCTTCCGGAAAAGATCAAGCCTTGGGTGCAGGCAAGAAAGCCGGATAACTGCGAAAAGCTCGTTGCTCTGCTGGAAGATTACGAGGAGATGTACGAGCCGGAAGGTGAGCCAGGGGGAAGGCGGGGCCCCCACTGCTCTGGCAGGATTATTCTGGGGGGCCGGGGGGGGCGCTGGATGTGGCAACCCCGGCCTTTCTGCCCGCAAGGGGCCAGGGGCGGTGGAGAGGGCCGTGGCAGGCGCCCTCAGGGGCTAAGCTAATGGGCAAGCGTGGCTGAGCTCCTGAGCCGTGTCTGGTGTCCCTTCAGACGACAACAGCAGCGACACCCACAGCGAAGGCGGAGTGAGCCGGAGGGCCGCGGAGTCCCCGCCACCGCGCCCCGCCCTCCCCTGCTGTGGTGAGTAGCTGCCCACCACCGCGGGGTCTGCGCGCAGCCCTTTGCTGGGGCCCTGCTGCTGCTGCCCGGTGATCTGGGGCGGGGGATTCTGGGTTGGCGGAATGAGACGTTTTCATCAGAGCAGACACATCCATGGAGTGAAATACAACTTTTTATTGTTTGATGATGAGGGAAACATTTAAAATTTTGAAGCTATTTGGAATTTGCAGTAGGTTGTTTCAGGTTGTGCCCACAGCCTCTGGGAGGCGAAGTTCATCACCACTTTGCCTGCACAGCTGTTCGTTTGTTCAGGGTTCTCCAGACAACTTTCTGAAGCAGCAGTGCTCTGGGGATGGTGCTCTATCTCTCTATAGACAAGTGGGGAGCATGTTAAGACGGGCCGGGGTTGGCTAGGCCATGGAGGGTTGGCAGATGGCCCTCCTGAAGGCTTAGACCGCAGGAGCCGGGACACCAGGAGAGCCTGAAGTGGGAGCAGGCCCCCCGAGAGGGCATCGGCCCCCCTGAGAGGGCATCGGCCTGACCGAGGCCAGGCCAGCCTGCGCGAGGCCCCGGAAGTGGGTCCAGGCCACAGCAGCAGGCCCAGGCCCCGGTGTCGGGGGCAGCTGCCCCTCGGTATGGTCCCCAGCTCCCAGGGGAGAGCGGTGTGGAGGGGTGTGCAGAGCACGTGGTCAGCTCCGCACGTTTGCATCCACAGGTGACCAGGACCGGGACCGGGACTGGGACCAGGACTGGGAGCGAGACCGGGAGCGAGGCCGGGCGCGGGAGCGGGAGCGCCGCCGTGGCCGGAGCCGGGACATGGGGTCACGGGACCGCTGGCCATCCGTCCGGAGCCCCAGGAGCAGTACGTGTCCCTGCGACGGCCCCCCCACTCGCCCTCCCGCCTGCTGCGCTGCGTCCGTTCACGCCACCTCTCCCTTCCCAGGGTTTCACCAGCGGGACCTCGCCCTTCCTCTGGCGGAGAGAGCCAAGGAGAGAGAGCACAGACGCAGGGACTCCCTGCTGGATTTGGACGCCAGATCCGAGGTGCGCCCAGGTTTCCTCTCGTTCTGGGAGGGCCGTCTTCACTCCGTGTTGGAGGTGCCTTTCTTTCTCGGGAGTCTGAGTTATCTGCCACGTAGAAGCCCACCAGGGTTGGGGAGAGAGCCCAGGGGTGACCAGTGGCCGCAGTGACTGCTGCCTGCTTTCCAGCTCATTCACGGGGTCAGCACTCATGTCCCCTGGCGGTCGGCTGTCCCATGCACAGAGCAGAGGGAGAGGGCACTCAGGTCCCGGAGCCGAGAAGAGCTGAGTCTGCAGCCTGGCTCTGCCACCTGCCAGCCCGCTAGCTGCACCAAGCCTCAGTTTCCTCATCTGTGAAATGGGTGTGACAACAGCCTCAGCAGGGCTGTTGTGAGGAGTGCACAGTGTGTGGCCTGGCACGCAGGGGGCACGCTGTCACTTCCAGCCCCTGTGCACTAGGGACAGAGGCACAGGCAAGGAGGGGCTCGAGAAAGATGGCCGCATGCGACGTGGCCATGTGGGGGAGGGCACCCGTGCAGCCGCGTGAGAGAGCGGACCCTGTTTAGGGCTGTCCAGTGGTCGGGCCAGCTCAAGTCAGAGCAGCGTGCTCTTTTCTGGGAACAGTGTAGTCCAGAAGGTAATGCATGTTTGTGTCACTCAGATTCGACCGACAGGAAGGTGTGGAAGGTGCCATTTCCTTCTGCCATTGCCTGTTGGGGTCTGTTAGCACCAGGGGTGGTGCCCTGTGGCACCCTTGGCCCCCCAGTTTCTTGACCTCATCTGCTCTCTGCCGGCCCTGAGCTAGCAGCTCCGGTTTCCTCCTGTCCCATGGCAGACACAGCTGTGCCCCGCCCACCCCCACGGCGTCTCCTGCACTGTGATAACTCGGGGAGGCCTCAGGAGGGGGCGCTGTCAGCCCTGAGTGCCCCTGGACTCCGCAGCCTCGGCCTGGCGAGGGGTTCGTTTCTGAAGCCCTGCTTCGTTTTGCCAGGTTTTGTTTCTAGTTGCTGGACTCTGGCACTTGTGTGAAGGAGGTTTCCTTCCCCTTCAGCCCCAGGGCCTGTGCTTGTTGGTGCTTCTCGGTGGGGGCTGTGCCTGACTGTGCCAACGTCGTTGTCTTCTCTTTGCTGCACTGGCACATGGCTGTCGTGTCTTGTGCCGCTCCTGGAACCATGGCAGATTTAATGTCAGCTGTCTTCACACAGTAGTTCAGTAGTGACAACAACTTGTTTTCTTTACATAATTTTTTTGTTTTACTTTTCGGCCCGGCCACATGGTGTGTGGGGCCTCAGTTCCCTGACGAGGGACTGAGCCCAGGCATCCTGCAGTGGAAGCCCAGGGTCCTAGGTGCTGGCCCGCCAGGGAGGCCCACGCAGGCTTCCTGCACACTTAGCCCCACGCGCAGCAGACCACGTGGCGGGACATGCACACCTACTGTTAACCCCTCAGTACTTTGCCCCAGGTCAGCGGCCCACGTGACAGGACCCCAACAGCGTGAGGGGGGCAGGTGGACACCCTCCTCTCCATTTCACAGATGAGGTCGCTGAGGTTTGGGAGGACTTCTGTTCCCAGCTTGCTCGGTCGTGAAGGTGCTTGAGCTCCTCTGACCCTGGCGTTCCTCTGGCTCCGTGCCCCTCCTGGGGCCTCAGCAGCGCTCCTGGCCCCACCCACACCTGCGGGTCTTGCTCACCCCCCAGCCCACCCTGAGCTGTCCCCCTGCCATGCCCGCTTAGCGCCGACTCTCTGCACCCCACTTTGTTGTTTACTGTTCTCTGATTGTTTCTCTCCAACCAAATGATAAGCTGCATGAGGGCAAGGAATATGTGCCCTCCGTCTTTGGGAGCTTCCTCAGAGTGTAGCGCCAAGGTAGGTACGACGTAGGTCCCTAGTAGAGCCTGACCAGACCACTCGGAGCCCCCGGCGCTGCGAGCACTTGCTGCACACTGTGTGTGTGTGTGGCTCCCGCGCCACTGGCGCGGTCCTGGCCGCGGGCACCCGGGCAGACCCACTGAGGACACGTCTGCTGTTGCAGGAGGCGGTGTTGTACCAGGACATGGTGGCCCTCACTGAGGATCACAAACTCCAGAACCCGATTCAGGACAACATGGAGAACTACCGGAAGCTGCTCTCACTGGGTGAGCACTGAAAGAGGGGTCACGCGGCTCCTGGCAGAGCAGGAGTGGGAGGGAGTGGTCCTGTGACCTCCGGCGGGGCTATGCCCACACGACTGTCACCCCAGAGTGCCGCCTTGCGACTCCAGTCTGCTTTGAGGCAGGTCTGCAGTCCTGGGTGGCTTCCCCAGGGGACACGTGGTTGGGTCTGAGGCAGCAGTGGGCCCGTGAGGGGTCGTGCGGGCCGTGACACGTGGGGAAACCTGTGGAGCCAGAGAGCCAGCAAGGACTCTCTGGGTTTAGGGGCGCTCAGGGGCCTCTGTGCAATCTTGTTAGCAGAGTCTGGGGAATTAACCAAGAAGAGATGGGCAAGGGGCCAAGGAATGGACAGTGAGGAAAGGAGAGTGAGACACAGGCCATCCAGGGCACGCTCAGCGCCCGAGAGAAAGCCCATTGTCCGCAGTGACACGGCTCATGCTATGTTCTTCCTGCGGACAGGGGTTCAGCTTGCCGAGGATGACGGCCACTCACACATGACCCAAGGCCACTCGTCGAGGTCAAAGAGAAGTGCCTACCCGAGCACCAGTAGAGGTGAGCATGAGGCCCTGTGGCAGGAGCGGGTGCCGGGTGCACGCACAGACACGGTGGTTTACACACACTGCCACACAGTGGGGGGGGGGGGTGTGTGTGCACAGACACAGCAGCACACACAGTCACACGGGGTGTGCACATAGATACGTGGCGGCATGCAGTGACACTTGGGGGCACGTAGTCAGGGCACAGGGTACAGGCGTTCATCCCTGGGCCCCAGAGAGTGCTCACACAGGGCTTCTTCCAGGTCTGAAGACAGGGCCCGAGACCAGGAAGTCAGCCCACCGGCGGGGTATCTGTGAGGCCGAGTCCTCCCACGGGGTGATCATGGAGAAGTTCATCAAGGATGTGGCGCGCAGCTCCAGGTCCGGGCGGGCACGGGAGCCGAGTGAGCGGCCGCACCGGCTCTCCCGGAGGCCGGGCGGCGACTGGAAGGAAGCGTCCTTCAGCAGGAGGGAGGCGGGAGCCTCAGAGGGGGGCGCCTTTGGGGGAGGAGGCTTCAGCTGTAGCTCAGACCTGGTTTCCAAACGGCGCGCTCTGGAGAGAAAAAGGCGCTACCACTTCGACGCCGAGGGGCAGGGCCCAGTGCACGATCCCAGGGGCGGGGCGAGGAAGCGGCCCTTCGAAAGCGGCGGTGAGGCCCGCAAGGCTGCCAGGGCGGTGGGCGGCAGCAACCTGAGCGCACCGCCCGCGGCCCTGTCGCAGCCGCTGGACTCGGGGGCCATGCCTTACGTGTGCGATGAGTGCGGGAGGTCCTTCCCGGTCATCTCCGAGTTTGTGGATCACCAGATCGTGCACACCCGAGAGAGCCTGTACGAGTACGGGGAGTCCTTCATCCACAGCACAGCCGTCAGCGAGGCCCAGAGCAGGCCCGCGGGTGCCAGGCGCTCTGAGGGTGCGCAGGCCGCTGGCATGGGCGCTGGCCTGGCCGAGCGTCGGCGGGGCCAGGCCCGAGAGCATCTCGGGGGCAGTGGGGACGAGGAGCAGGACGAGCCCTGCCTGCCCAGCCCCACCTTCAGTGAGCTTCAGAAGATGTACGGCAAAGACAAGTTCTACGAGTGCAAGGTGTGCAAGGAGACCTTCCTGCACAGCTCAGCCCTGATCGAGCACCAGAAGATCCACAGCCGTGAGGACAGGGAGAGGGAGCGCAGCACGGGCGCCGTGAGGCGCACCCCCATGCTCGGCGAGCTGCAGAGGGCCTGCGGGAAGGAGAAGCGCTACGAGTGCAAGGTCTGCGGGGAGACCTTCCACCACAGCGCGGCCCTGCGGGAGCACCAGAAGACCCACAGCCGCAGGAGCCCGTCCGACGGCAGGGGCAGAGCCTTCGAGGAGACCTTCATTCCTGGCCAGTCCCTGAAGAGGCGCCAGAAGACCTACTCCAAGGAGAAGCTCTACGACTTCAGAGAGGGCGGGGATGCCTTTGGGCGGAGCTCAGACTTCATGGAGCACCAGAAAATTCATTCTCGGAAGAGCTGCTTCGACAGCCGAGGCTACGAGAAGCCGCTTTTCCACAGCATGTCCATGCCTGGGTCTCAGAAGAGTCACACAATCACCAGGCCGCCTGAGGACGAGGACGACGACGACGAGAAGGCATTCACCATCAGCAGCAACCCTGAAGACAGCCAGGAGGCCCGGGCCTATGAGAGGAGTGCCTACGAGAGGGCCATCTTCCACAGCCTGGCCGCCTTCCGGCCTCCCCGTGGCCTCAGGGAGGATGGGGAGCCCTCCACATACCTCTCAGGCCTTCGTGACCCGCCTCAGAAGACCCCGGCCTGGGAGAGCCCTTACGCCGGAGGTAGACACAGCTTCTTCAGGAGCTCAGTTTTCTACCGTGCGTCACGCCCCGCCCCTCTGGACCACCTTGCTGGGGAAGGCCCCAGCGGGTGGAAGAGAGATGGTGAAGCCTCCGGCTCCAGCTCAGATGGCCGCCAGCACCAGAAGGCACGCGCCAAGAAGAAGAACATCGAGCGCAAGAATTACGACACCTCCATGATGCACACGCTGCGTTTTGGTGAGCCTCAAACGTTTCGCCCGAGAGAGAGATTTTATGAATGTCAAGAGTGTGGAGAGTTCTTTGTCCGTAGCTCTGAGCTGGCTGAACACCAGAAGATCCACAGCAGAAAGAAGCTCCCCGGAAATAAAAACTACCTACGGTCTGTCCTTCGCAGCCTGACCTCCACTGACCCTCAGACCAGCTACCAAGGCCAGTCACTGCAGATGAGTTATGTCCAGGAAGCAGCTCAGACCAGTTATTCTGAGCTAGGAGCTCAGGCCAGTTACGCTGAACTAGGAGCTCAGGCCAGTTACGCTGAACTAGGAGCTCAGGCCAGTTATGCTGAACTAGGAGCTCAGGCCAGTTACAATGAAGAACCAGCTCAGACCAGCTACACCGAAGAACCAGCTCAGACCAGTTACACCAAAGAACCAGCTCAGACCAGTTGTATTGAGGAGCCAGCTCAGACCAGTTACACCGAGGCACCAGCTGAGGCCAGTTACACCGAGGAACCAGCTCAGACCAGTTGTATTGAGGAACCAGCTCAGACCAGTTACACTGACCCAGCAGCTGAGACCAGTTACACTGAAGAACCAGCTGAGGCCAGTTATACTAAGGAACCAGCTCAGACCAGTTGTATTGAGGAACCAGCTCAGACCAGTTGTATTGAGGAACCAGCTCAGACCAGTTACACTGACCCAGCAGCTGAGACCAGTTATACCGAGGAACCAGCTGAGGCCAGTTGCACTGAGGAACCAGCTCAGACCAGTTGTATTGAGGAACCAGCTCAGACTAGCTACACTGATCCAGCAGCTGAGACCAGTTACACCGAAGAACCAGCTCAGGCCAATGACACCAAGGAACCAGCTCAGACCAGTTGTACTGAGGAACCAGCTCAGACTAGTTACACTGACCCAGCAGCTGAGACCAATTACAATGAGGAACCAGCTCAGACCAGTTGTACTGAGGAACCAGCTCAGACCAGTTGTACTGAGGAACCAGCTCAGACCAGTTACACTGACCCCGCAGCTGAGACCAGTTACACCAAAGAACCAGCTCAGACCAATTACACTGAGGAACTAGCTGAGGCCAAGTATACTGAGGAACCAGCTCAGACCACTTATGCCGAGGAACCAGCTCAGACCACTTATGCCGAGGAACCAGCTCAGGCCAGCTACGCCGAGGAACCAGCTCAGGCCAGTTACGCCGAGGAACCAGCTCAGGCCACTTATGCCGAGGAACCAGCTCAGGCCAGTTACGCCGAGGAACCAGCTCAGGCCAGTTACGCCGAGGAACCAGCTCAGACCACTTATGCCGAGGAACCAGCTCAGACCACTTATGCTGAGGAACCAGCTCAGGCCAGTTACGCCGAGGAACCAGCTCAGACCACTTATGCCGAGGAACCAGCTCAGGCCAGTTACGCCGAGGAACCAGCTCAGGCCAGTTACGCCGAGGAACCAGCTCAGGCCAGTTACATTGAGGAACCAGCTCAGGCCAGTTACATTGAGGAACCAGCTCAGACCAGTTACGCCGAGGAACCAGCTCAGACCAGTTACGCCGAGGAACCAGCTCAGACCAGTTACGCCGAGGAACCAGCTCAGACCAGTTACGCCGAGGAACCAGCTCAGACCAGTTATACCGAGGAACCAGCTCAGACCAGTTACATTGAGGAACCAGCTCAGATCAGTTACATTGAGGAACCAGCTCAGACCAGTTATGCCGAGGAACCAGCTCAGACCAGTTATATTGAGGAACCAGCTCAGGCCAGTTACGCCGAGGAACCAGCTCAGGCCAGTTACGCTGAGGAACCAACTCAGGCCAGTTATATTGAGGAACCAGCTCAGGCCAGTAACGCCGAGGAACCAGCTCAGGCCAGTTACGCCGAGGAACCAGCTCAGGCCAGTTACGCCGAGGAACCAGCTCAGGCAAGTTACAGTGAGGAACCAGCTCAGGCCAGTTACATTGAGGAACCAGCTCAGGCCAGTTATGCCGAGGAACCAGCTCAGGCCAGTTACGCCGAGGAACCAGCTCAGGCCAGTTACGCCGAGGAGCCAGCTCAGGCCAGTTACACCGAGGAGCCAGCTCAGGCCAGTTACAGTGAGGAACCAGCTCAGGCCAGTTACATTGAGGAACGAGCTCAGACCAGTTATACTGAGGAACCAGCTCAGGCCAGTTATACTGAGGAACCAGCTCAGACCAGCTACATTGAGGAACTAGCTCAGACCAGTTATACCGAGGAACCGGCTCAGACCAGATACGCTGAGGAACCGGCTCAGACCAGATATGCCGAGGAACCGGCTCAGACCAGTTACGCCGAGGAACCAGCTCAGGCCAGTTATGCCGAGGAACCGGCTCAGGCCAGATATGCTGAGGAACCACCAGCTGAGACTAGTTATGCTGAACTAGTAGCTCAGATCAGTTATGCTGAACTAGCGGCTCCAACTAGTTATGCTGAACTAGCAGCTGAGACCAGTTATTTTGAGCCACCAGCTCAGGCTAGTTATACGGAACCAGCTGAGACCAGTTATGCTGACCCAGCCGCTCAGGTCAGCTTTGAGGAACCACCAGCTGAGGCTAGTTATGCTGATCTAGCAGCTGAGATCAGTTATGCTGAACTAGCAGCTGAGACTAGTTATGCTGAGCTAGCAGCTCAAATAAGCTATGATGAACCACCAGCTGAGACTAGTTATGCTGAGCTAGCAGCTCAGATCAGTTATTCTGAACCAGCAGATCAGACTGCTTATGCTGAGCTCGCAGCTCAGACCAGTTACGCTGAACCACCAGCTCAGACCAGCTATGCTGAGCTAACAAGTGAGACCAGTTACTGCGAGCCGCCAGTTCTCAATGAATGTAAGGAGTGTGGGGAATGCTTTGCCACCGTTGAAGAGCTTGGCAGACATCAGAAAATCTATGCCCGAGAGAATTTCCATGATGGGAAGCTGTTTGGAGAGCCTGTGATGCCGGACCTGGGCCTGGACGGGCCTCCGGAGGAAGAGACGGAGGAGCAGGAGGAGCAGGAGGAGCAGGAAGAGCAGGACGAGCCCGAGGAGCCCGAAGACTCCATCTACGGCTGTAAGGACTGTGGGCTGGGCTTCGCGGACCGCGCGGACCTCCGCGACCACCAGAAGGTCCACCGCCGGGAGTATCTGGTGGACAGCCGTGAGTACACGCACCCCGCGGTGCACACGCCTCCTGTCAGCGAGTACCAGAAAGATTGCCTTGGAGAGCAGCTCTACGAGTGCCCGGCCTGCGGGGAGTCGTTCGTGCACAGCTCCTTCCTCTTCGAGCACCAGAAGGTCCACGAGCAGGACCAGTTCTACGGCCACAGGCGTTACGAGCCCTTCATGCAGCCCCTGATCGCCACCCCGCGGCGGCCCCAGGCCCCGCAGAAGAGCGCCCCCCTCGGGGCGGCCCTGCAGTGCCAGGTGTGCGGGCAGGACTTCATCCACGCCTCCGTCCTCAGCGAGCACGCCCGGGGCCACGCCGGCGAGGGGCTGCCGGATCAGGGCCAGGCGGGCGCGGGCGCGGCGGGGCCTGGCCCGGCGCCCACAGAGCCGCAGCAAGACCCGGGCGAGGAGCCGCGCTTCGAGTGTGAGACCTGCGGCGAGTCCTTCCCCAGCCAGGCCGACCTCCAGGAGCACATGCGGGTGCATGAGAAGACCGAGCCCTACGACTACGGGGCCGCCTTCGTGCACACGTCCTTCCTCACGGAGCCCCCCAAGAGGGACTGGCCCTTCTACGAGTGCAAGGACTGCGGCAAGTCCTTCATCCACAGCACCATCCTCACCAAGCACCAGAAGCTGCACCTGCAGGAGGAGGGCGCGGCCGCCGCCGCTGCCGCCGCCGCGGCCCAGGAGGCCGAGGCCGCCGTCCTCGTGCCCCGGGAGGTCCTGCGCATCCAGGGCTCCGACGTGGAGGCGGCCGAGCCCGAGGTGGAGGCGGCCGAGCCCGAGGTGGAGGCGGCCGAGCCCGACGTGGAGGCGGCCGCGCCCCTCGGGGGCGCCGAGGGCCCGGAGTGGGAGGCCGCGGAGCCGAGCGGCGAGGCGGAGCAGCCCCACGCCGAGGCGGAGCAGCCCGGCATGGACGCCGACGAGCCGGACGGCGCGGGCATCGAGGACCCCGAGGAGCGCGCCGAAGAGCCTGAGGGTGACGCCGACGAGCCGGACGGCGCGGGCATCGAGGACCCCGAGGAAGAGGGCGAGGAGCAGGAGATCCAGGTGGAGGAGCCCTACTACGACTGCGGCGAGTGCGGTGAGACCTTCCCGTCAGGCGCCGCCTACGCCGAGCATCTGCGGGCGCACGCCAGCCTCATCATCCTGGAGCCCGCTGGCCTCTACGGCGAGGGCGCCGGCGGCCCCGAGGGCGGCCGGCCTGACGACGAGCTCTTCAAGTGCGACGTGTGCGGGCAGCTCTTCAGCGACCGCCTGTCCCTGGCCAGGCACCAGAACACCCACACCGGCTGAGGCCCGGGGGCCCCCCGGGACCCGACCCTCCTCACCCACATACACCGGACCCACCGCGACAGCCCGGACTGCACCCACCCAACCTGGACTTCAGACCCTCGGTTCGGTGGGCCGGGGCCTCCACTGGGACCCGGCCCCCTTCACCCACGCACAACCGGACCCCCGAGCCGGCCTGCACTGCACCCTCCAGCCTGGATTCACACTCTCGGCTCCCAGGTGCAAACGCCGGCAGCTCCCGTGTCCAGCACAGCAGGTACATGCGGGACACGGCACCTGCCCGCCCTCCGCAGGGGCCCTGGCGGCTGCAGAGAGCACCCACCTGTGAGCGCCCGGGACCTCCGCCACCGCCTCCCGCGATGTACCCAGCACACACAGCACGGCGAACTGGACTGAGGGTGCCCTCGCCGGCGCTCACCTGCAGCCGCGCCTCACCTGGTACTCTGGTCTTGCTGTTTCATTTTTTTTGGAGGAGGAAGAGAGCAACAAACTACAATATATTTGTCAGCGTTTCAGAGCTTTAGAGAGATTTACTGTGTGCTGTTCGAGCCCTGTCTGTATCTTTCTGACTGACTCTGTGGTTCCTTATTCTTTACATAGCCCCCTCACGGTGCAGGCATGAAAGGCAGAGCGTCTTGCCCGCTTTGCTGTGTGAAGGGAAGCCTCTGCTCCCTTTTCAGGCGCCTCGTCTACACCGACACTTTGGAAACCTCGTGCTGTGTAAGCCTTTACCGCATGTGGATTGGCCTTTTGTAACCTCATTGGTTGGTTGCCACCTTGTAACCTTGCAGTGGTTCTCATGCAAAAAACACTACAAGTTTTTGTTATTTTTATTTTTTTAACCCACCCTGATGTCTCTTCGATAGTGAATTTTACAAAAGCCGAAGCTTTTCCCTGTGACTCTTACGTCCTTGCCTTTAAAGAGTGGGTTGTAACCATCACTAGATCACGTGTGCCTAATGAAGGTTGAGAACCACCGGGGGGAGGGGGGGCTCTCCTGTTGTAAATACGGACGAGGGGCTACGACTTCATTACTTCCCTTTGTGCGCTTCCTGCCTTAAGTGACAAGTAGCAACGTGGCTTGGCCCTTCCGTGCCGCCACGTGGCAAGTTTGCACCCTGGGTGCCCAGGAGCTAGTATCCTTAGAGCTTTCCAGCCTGAGACTTAATCCTCCTTTCCACCTGTCTGACCCTCAACCAACCCTGTGTCTAACTTGCATTTAAAAAAAAAAAAAAAATCTCTTTACAGCCAACTCGAGCCCAACATGGACTCAGGTTCCCCGGCAGCCTTAATTTGTTTCGTTGCCATCTGTCCCCCCCTCTCAGGAAGCGCCCTCCTGACAAGCACCCCCGCTGTCCTCAGAGCGGCCCCAGTTTCCTGCGTCCTTGTCCCAAGCTGACCTCACCGCTCTGGGGTCTCCTGCGTCCTGTTCTGTGCCCTCCCTCTGCTTCCCCGCCCCCTCTTTGCATAATGACTATTAAGAAATTTCTTGGCTTTGAGTTGGCTGGCAAAAAAATTTAAAAAATTTTTTTAAAAACTTAAAAAAAAAGAGGATCTTGTAGATGCAGTGAGCAGAAGCTGAGAGCAGATCATCTGGGAGAGCAGAGCGAGGAGGCCTGCTCTGGAGTTGTATCCGGACCCCCCTCTCCTAGGTCCCTGCCACGAGGGCTGGGGAGAGCATGTCAGAGCTGGAGGGAACGCCAAAGTTGGGGAGAGCCAAAGCGGGGGGTCCTGACGCCTCACCAGACCTGGGAGGGTGGTGTCGGACGGAAGGAACATCGGAAGCAGGGACTGGAAGGCCCGATGGGGGGGTGAATGAATGAGCAGGGTGTCCTGGCAGTTAGGAGAAGGGGCCACTTGGTGGCCTGAGGGCAGCTGCATCACGAGACACGGCATTGGAATGGACGCCCCAGTGCCCCAAGGGGCCGCGAGGCACAGCATCAGGGGGTCCTGGGCTGGGAGCCAGCCTGGGCGGCGTGGGGTGAACCTGGCGCTCATTGCCGTCGGCGGCACCCAACTGGTAGAGTGTTTTCAGAGAGCCGCCTGCCGGTGTCCATTCCAGCCGTCCTTCGGTCAGTGAGAGATCAGGAACAACTGACAAATGCCAAAAATAGGAGCAAGGTGAAGGGAATGTGTCCGTGGACTCTGAATGCAGCTGTCTAGAAATGATAATCATGGAGAGTTATGTAGTGACGTGGAGATATATTTACGGAATACCAAGTGGAAAAAGCAGGACACAGAATTATATTTATACTACAATTATAGCTGTTTAAAAATGTATGCTTATAGTTAAAAGCTGTGGTGGTGTTGCTGTTGTAGGCTTATAGTTGAGCATTATTTTCTTAAATTCCTTGAATGTTCTTTATGATAGTGTTACTCAAAAGTTTATAATCACGTTTCCATTGTGAACATAATTTGAGATCATTATTCAGGCACTCGGAGAATACAGAAAAGTGGAGGAAAAAAAAACCCATATGCCCACCATCCAAAGATGACAGACCTGCTCCTCACGATATTGTTTATCCTTGTTTCTGTGCACAGGCTTATAACTGTGTCCCAAACGTGTACTCAGATTAGTGTTATCTTTGTGGAATTACGGTTAAACACTTTCATCTTAATGTTTTCAGATGACCCTTAAAATAGTTTCCTGATAACAAAGTTTATTATGCTTGCTTCAGTTAGCAAGCATAATACACACCCAGAGGAATAATTGAAAAATACAAAATAAATTAGAAAAGAACAAAAAAGTCGCCCATATTCCCAACACCCAACAACTACTGTTAACATCTTGATCTGTTTCCTCCATCTCGTATCAGTGCACAAGCTTGTGATTTATGACCGTGGTGATTATGTGTGCATAAAGTCTAAAATGAAAAAAAAATTACAGAAAATAATTAAAGTAGTGTTGTCATTGTGGGATTATGGTTAACTATCTTGTCTCAAATTTCTTGAATGATCTTTGGTGTTTTGAGTATTAAATCTTATGTATGTTTTTCCATTAAAACTCTTAATACATACTCATGGCATACTTTGGGGGAGATTTAGTAAAGCAAAAGAAATTCACATATATTCCCGACACCCAACAATCATTGCTGTTAAACCTTCATCTGTGCACAGTCTGAGGACTGGGGTGTCTGAGGTGAGAATGCAGAGGGTCGAAGAGGAGAGGAAACATGGGAAGCAGTGAGGAAACGGTTGTGTGGTCTTTGCGGCGTTAGGCTGTGGGGCTCGCTTTCCTAGAAGACTTGTTTCCTTTTGTCCCGGTTACCGACCTTTTATCACGGGCAGCTCCATTGTAACCGCATTGTCTGCTCATGGTAGAAAGCTGGCAGTTACAGAAGTGTGGAAGACAGGCGTGCCCCTGTCGCCGTCACCCAAAGATCATGGTTAACATCTTGACATGTTTTCTTCATCTTGTTTCTGTGCACAGGTTTTTGGTTTGTTAGTATGGTTGTGGTCGTTCTATCTGTAATCGTGTCACCAATAAAAATAAAGTTAAAAGTAAGATAGCTCTCAGCCTCTTCTTTTGTCCGTTTGAAGTGTTTGGGGTGGTTAACAAAATCCGAGCACTTGGTGTCCCCTTAGGCCCTAGAAATCTACCTTTTTAAATTATTGTGTATTTCAAGAGCCTCCTTCTAAGGGGTCTCTCAGTACTACACAAAGCCACGTTTGTAACTGCACTAATAAAACTAAAAGATACATCTCAATAATGGTTTTAAACTTGACATTGAACGTTAAGTAAGTTTCACTTACTTTGAGTCTGCATTTAAAATTTTAATCTCATCTAAATACAGTACTCCCTCAAACACAAACAAGAACCATCCCCCGACCGGAAGACCTGTTAACGTGAAGTGTGCGCCCCTCACTCCCCTGCGCTGAGTGGTTCTGTCTGGAGGTGCCGATCAGCTCTCAAGTGACAGCTTCAGTAGTCCTTCCCTGCGCCCAGGACCGGACCGTCAGAGCGAGGGGTCAGTTCTCTTTTAAGGCTGACTTCCTGCAGGCTCCGTCACTAAAGGACGTCCTGTGGGAAGGGAAAAGGCGAGGGTCACTGGGGCCTGCCTGGCCAGTGCTGGCCCTCTCGGACAGCCCCCCGGTGCCCCGTCACACGCCCATTCCCCGAGTCAGACCCCTCCCCGGCCTCAGCTGACTGCTCCTGGGTCCCCGTGGTCCCGTCAGACCCAGACCAGGGCTCGGGCCGGGCGCCCAGCGCCTGGGGATCCTGGCGACACTATCACCTGGGGCTCCCTCAAAACCCCTCTCCCACGAGCTGACTTTGTGACCAGCCCCAAGTCCTTTCGCCTGCCTGGGAACTGCCGATTCTGGTGAGAAGGCTCAGTTCCCGGCCCCTCCCTGTCCCTGTCCCCAGGGCTGAGCCTGGAGCTGCTCAGGCCCCCTGAACACAGAGTCCTCCCAAGGTCAGCGCTGACCAGGCATCAATGCCTCCCATTCATTCTCTGAACGCTCTTTCCCTGCGGGCCTCTCCTCCCCCGCTCTACTTGGCCAAAGTCGGCCATTTGTAGCCCCAAAGAGCCCGAACGGAGACAGAGAGTGGGCTGGACACGGTAAAGCCTGAGGGCAACTCGGATACTCTGAAAAGCTCAGGGTCAGGCCCCGGGATGGGGAGTGGGGCCCAGAAGACAGGCCACGCGGTAGTAAGATCTCTGCATACCGCCCGGACGTCAGTCCTCCGGCTCCTCTGGTTGGGTGGGGGCGTGGGGAATAGGGGAGGGCTTGACAGCAACTGTCGCAACCCCCGAGACTGTGAAGGGTGTCCGGGTGAGAGCCGCAGGTGGGTTTCTGTTAATGCACATACCGTGACGCTGCGGGTCCCCCTCTGACTGTGCTTGGCCACGTCCAGAGCCCTGCCCTGTTTCCGGCGAGAAAAGCTTAGGCAGCCCCGGGAGAAATGGAATCCTGGCAATCGGAATGGTGGTGTCCAGGAGACCTGGAAACACTGGGACCCCTCTGAAGCTCCAAGCCCTTGAAAACACTCCTCATCCACCACCTCCTTCTCACACAAGGGGAGGCAGGGGGCACTGCCCATGGGAGCGGCAGCCGTTGGAATGCTCTCTGATGTCCTTTGGGGTGAGCTGAACCCCCGTACTGAAAAGGAGGAAGCACACACAGACGCAGACAACAAGCCTACGGTTGCAGGGGGAAAGGATGGAGGGGGCTGGTTAGGGAGCTGGGGATGGACATGTGCACACATGGCTATATTCAAAATGCAGACCCAGCAAGGACCTATGAGAGCACAGGGAGCTCTGCTCAGGGTTAAGTAGCAGCCTGGACGGGAGGGGCGTTGGGGGAGAGTGGGCACATGTAAATATCTATGGCGGAGTCCCTTTGCTGTTCTGAAACTTTCACAACTCCACCCCAACACAAAACAAGTTTTAAAAAAGAAGAGGAAGTTTGGCTGGTGTAGTCAGATCCTGGAGTGGGGGCAGGGGAGTTCGGACAGCTCCCTGGATGTGATGGCCCCTCAAAGGACCCGCTGCAGTGAAAAGCTCCTGAACTGGAGGGTGGCTCCTGCTCTCCACCACTGAGAGCCGCAGCAAAAACCCAGCGCAGCCAAAAAATGAATGAATTTAAAATATACCAGTAGCCTGGTGTTCACCTTTAATTTTAAAAAGCTTTCTCTATTTAAGGTTTACAATGTGATGTTTTGATTCCATATACATTGTATAATAATTATTGCAATCAAAATAAATAACATATCCATCACCTCACATGGTTATCTTTGGGGGGCAAGAAGAGAGATCTACTCTTTTAGCAAATTTCAAGTATATAATACAGTATTATTAACTAAAGTCACCAAGCTGTACATTAGAACTCTAGAACGTATTCATCCAGCGTAACTAAAACTTTATACCTTTTGAGCAACACCCCTTCATTTCCCACACTTCCCAGACACTGGCAACCACTATTCTAAGAGTCTGACTTTCTTAAATTCCACATATAAGTGAGATCATGCAGTGTTTATCCCACGTTTTCCATAGGAGCTGTATCAACTTATATTTCCTCCGAAAGTATGTGAGTTCTCTTTTCTCCGCATCCTTAACAACCCTAGTTATCTTTTGTCTTTTTTGATAATAGCCATCCTAACAGGTGTGCGGTGCTGTCTCTCGTGACGGTTTTTGGCCACAAGGCAGGTGGGATCTTAGCTTCCCAACCAGGGCTCGAACCTGTGCCCCCTGCACAGGGAGCCCAGAGTCTTTAACCACCGGGCTGCCAGGAAAGGCCCTCTTATTGTTTTGATCTGCATTTCCCTCAAATACAGACTTAAATTGAAGAGAGTAGGGAAAACCACTAGACCATCCAGGTATGACTAAATCAAATCCCTTATGATTATACAGTGGAAGTGAGAAATAGATTCCAGGGATTAGATCTGAGAGAGTGCCTGAAGAACTATGGACGGAGGTTTGTGATGCTGTACAGAAGACAGGGATCAAGACCATTCCCAAGAAAAAGAAATGCAAAATGGTTGTCTGACGAAGCCTTACAAATAGCTGTGAAAAGAAGAGCAGTGAAAAGCAAAGGAGAAAAGGAAAGATATTCCCATTTGAATGCAGAGAATATGAAGGGAAGAATAGCAAGGAGAGAAAAGAAAGCCTTCCTCAGTGATCAGTGCAAAGAAATAGATGAAAACAATAGAATGGAAAGACTAGAGGTCTCTTCAAGAAAATTAGAGACACCAAGGGAACGTTTCATGCAAAGATGGGCTCAATAAAGGACAGAAATGGTATAGACCTAACAGAAAAAGAAGATATTAAGAAGAGGTGGCAAGAATACACAGAAGAACTGTACAAAAAAGATCTTCACGACCCAGATAATCACGATGGTGTGATCACTCACCGAGAGCCAGACATCCTGGAATGTAAAGTCAAGTGGACCTTAGGAAGCATCACTACGAACAAAGCTAGTGGAGGTGATGGAATTCTAGTTGAGCTATTTCAAATGCTAAAAGATGATGCTGTGAAAGTGCTGCCCTGAATATGCCAGCAAATTTGGAAAACTCAGCAGTGGCCACAGGACTGGAAAAGGTCAGTTTTCATTCCAGTCCCAAAGAAAGGCAATGCCAAAGAATGCTCAAACTACCGCACAATTGCACTTATCTCACACACTAGCAAAGTAATGCTCAAAATTCTCCAAACCGGGCTTCAACAGTTCATGAACCATGAACTTCCAGATGTTCAAGCTGGATTTAGAAAAGGCAGAGGAACCAGAAATCAAATTGCCAACATCCGTTGGATCATTGAAAAAGGAAGAGGGTTCCAGAAAAACATCTATTTCTGCTTTATTGACTATGCCAAAGCCTTTGACTGTGTGGATCAAAGTAAACTGTGGAAAATTCTTACAGAGATGGGAATACCAGACCTGCCTCTTGAGAAATCTGTGTGCAGGTCAGGAAGAAACAGTTAGAACTGGACATGGAACAACAGACTGGTTCCAAATAGGGAAAGAAGTATGTCAAGGCTGTATATTGTCACCCTGCTTCTTTAACTTATATGCAGAGTGCATCATGAGAAACGCTGGGCTGGATGAAGCACAAACTGGAATCAAGATCACCGGGAGAAATACCAATAGCCTCAGATAATGCAGATGACACCACTCTTATGGCAGAAAACAAAGAACTAAAGAGCCTCTTGATGAAAGTGAAAGAGGAGAGTAAAAAGCTGGCTTAAAACTCAACATTCAGAAAACGAAGATCATGGCATCTGGTCCCCTCACTTCATTGGCAAATAGATGGGGAGACAGTGAAAACAGTTTATTTTCTTGGTCTCTAAAATCACTGCAGATGGTGACTGAGCCATGAAATTAAAAGACGCTTGGAAGAAAGCATCTTCTTCCAATGTCTTTTTCCTTGGAAGAAAAGTCATGACCAACCTAGATAGCATATGAAAAGGCACAGACATTACTTTGCCAACAAAGGTCCGTCTACTCAAAGCTATGGTTTTTCCAGTGGTCATGTGTGGATGTAAGGGTTGGACTATAAAGAAAGCTGAGGGCCGAAGAATTGTTGCTTTTGAACTGTGGTTTTGGAGAAGACTCTTGAGAGTCCCTTGGACTGCAAGGAGATCCAACCAGTCCATCCTAAAGGAAATCAGTCCTGAATATTCACTGGAAGGACTGATGCTGAAGCTAAAACTCCAGTTCTTTGGCCACCTGATGTGAAGAACTGACTCATTTGAAAGACTCTGATGCTGGGAAAGATTGAAGGTGGGAGGAGAAGGGGACGACAAGGATGAGATGGTTGGATGGTGTCACCGACT